>NC_142760.1:27307496-27612228 GCF_054948205.1 Urtica dioica subsp. dioica | reverse complement strand
GCTTTCCAGCATGTTGCCACGATCTGTGACGACTTCGGGAGAGGTTGTTGCAGCCTGCCTCAGGCCGAGAGGCCCCCCAAGCCGGTCCGTTAACGTTGACGCGGGTTTCCCATCCGGAAGCCTCCCCATGGGATTAGGGGGTGTTATCAGAGATGAAGAGGGGCGCTTTGTGGCGGCGTTCAGAAGATCCAGGCCCAAGGCTACGACAATTATGTTGGCCGAGCTGGAGGCGCTGCGGGCTGGTGTCGATTTCGCGGTCAGGTGGGGTTTCACTCCTTGTGTGTTGGAGTCTGATTCCTCCCAAGCGATTGAGATGCTCCTTCGTAAGAAGCCGGTGGTCGACGAAGCTGAGCTGATTATTGACGACATCCTTGAAGACGCGAAATCGAGATCTATCTCCTTTTGTTGGATTAATAGAGTAGGCAACAAGGTTGCTCATACCATTGCTACTTGTTTTTCCCTTTCTAGGTCGGCTACTTGTTTTGCCGAACCTCCACATTGTATTCATGAACTTATGATGGCTGAAATGGCCCCTTTCGTTTCCAGTTAGAAATAAAACCAGTCCCTTATTCTTCCAAAAAAAAAAAAAAAAAAAAAAAAAAAATTAACTGCTAATAAATAGGAATCATCTCTTATTATTAAGACATTTCAGCATTAACAATAATTTTCAAATCTATAATTTACAGTTTTCCAAATAAATTTTAAATCTTAAACACAAACATTGAAATTTAAAATTCAAAATTAAAAAACAGCCTCCATAATCAAAGCAAAACCTGCATAATTAATAAACGAAATAAAACAGAACAAAAGGGCAAAAATGGGACAAATAATAAAGACAAAAGATGACATGTCATGCCACGTCAAGAAATTGGCTATTTACAAAAAAATTATGAAATGTTGCTATTTAGCAGTTCTTCACGTTTCTGTGGCTTAGTAAGCCATTTATTTGAATTATATATATATATATATATATATATATATATATATATATATATATATTGTGGTAAAAAGTTCTGTACATGTATATGAACGAATACTCATTTCAAAAATCAAGACCTATGTGATATAAAAGAATAGAGTTAGAGGTAAACTATACTACTGCGTATTGGGGGTATTCCACAGCCATTTTCCCTCGCTCCTCTTTGCTCTGATCTCCGTTCTCGTGACTCGAACTAACAACAAGCTCGCGAAGAAAACCGAGAGAATCAGCATCAAGAAAACGCTGTTCCATCCCCTGGTGGAGATGTACCCGGCCAAGAGCGGCCCGAGGGCGGCTCCGACGGAGCCGGTCCCGTCGATGATGGCAGTGACTGTGGCCAGAGCTCGGGAGTTTCCATTGATGGAGCTCTGAGTGCCGAGATCGGCGGCCACGGCGGTGGTGATGAGCGAGTACGGGCCGTTCACGAGCAGCCCTGAGAGGAACATCAGGGACACATTGGCGAGCATCGAGAGGCTTCCGTAGAGCCGGTAAAAAACGAGGGCCGGGATCGATAGGAGTAAAAATGTGACCGAAGTTATGGCTCGGGCTTCGATCAAATCGGAGATCAGCCCCGCCAAGATTCCCCCGAAAACTCCTCCTATGTCGAATATCGTCGAGAGGATTCCGGCGGTCTTGTGGGACAAATGCTTGCCGGCGACATCTGTCATGACAGAAATACAATGCCTTCAGTGGATATATATATACATCCTAATTCAAACTATATGTTTATCTTTGGCGGCTTTTAAGGTTTTAACTGGTGGAGATATACAGACAAACTATACATCTCGGGGAAATGGCCTTTTTTTTCGTGTTCTCGGTGGATAGTCCCTTTTTTGTTGGCCTTCTAGGTTTTTGATATGTAATCCGAGTCTTAGGCGTCAATTATATCCAATTTTCGATCACTGGCTTTTGCTTTGTTAATATAAAGGAGTTCTGAAAACATTGGTTACGTACTGGTATTTTTAGGTATTAGTTGCAACACAACGGAAAGGAAATACAATAACGATAGACTTTCGAGATGTCCTTGCTCTCCAATTTCTTCCTCGCTCTAATTCCTCATACAATTTCCATACCCATTTATATGCTAATCCGTTTTACTTGTAAGCTAAACAGCCTTCAAGTATTCTACGTTTAACACCCTAATTATCTCTTACGATTCTTATACCCTCACAATATTTAGTTCCTAACAATATTATGCGTTATTCAAAAAACTCAGATTTAGTTCCTCTATACTCATATCCAATTTCCTAGACTCTTCTAATTCAATTTAAACATGGTGTTTCAATCTAGTAAGTAGGCTTATAAATTTTGGCTAAAGAAGCTTTGAACAGACCTGTGTGCCTTATGTAAAAGGGCAACCAGTAGAGAAAAGTGTAAGCCACCAACTTCGAAAAGAACAGACAGAAAGCAAACGGAGCGACTCCCGGGAGCTTCCACGCCTCGAAGAACCCGATCGCCGCCGAAGATTCCGAAATATCCTTCGCCGCGGAATCCGAACTCTCCTGGGTCCCGAGAAGCCCGGCTTGCTCCGATTCCACAGGCTTTGCAGTAGTAACGTTCTCCGCGTTTCCGTTTTCGACCACCATTTCAATCTCGATCTCCTCGTTCCCGGGAGCCTCGAAACCCATATCTTCTGGACTAACGACAAGAAAAAAATACACCAAAATTCCGACGAGGATCACCAAAACACCGGGCACGAGAAAAGACCAGCCCCAACCGAATTCCAAAACCCCAGACGCCACGACCGAGCCGATAATGTTACCCACGGAGGTGTGGGAACTCCACGCACCCATTATGAGCCCTCTCTTCGACGATTTCCCGAACCAATTCCCGACGATCGCCACGACGCAAGGCCACCCGATCGACTGGAAAACCCCGCAGATCACTTGAACTGCCACGAAGAACCACAATGCGTGAACTTCGAGCCAATAGCCTAACCCGAACGCTATGGTCATGATTCCGCTTCCGGTCATTCCAAATACGAGAAACGACCTCAGGTCGATCCGATCCCCGACATGACCGGCGAAGTACATTCCGACCGAGTAGGCCGATAGGAACGCGAGATCGAGCTCGCCGAGCCGGCGAGTCCCTTCCGGGCCGTCGAATGGGGCCCACCCGGTGCCGGTTGAGCTCGAATTCGGGTCGATTACGGTGGAATTCGAGTCGGGGTTTGGGCCGAGAACGCTCTTGACGATGCTGGGGGGTTTTCTAGAGGCGTGGAACGAGGCATAGGCAAGGAAAGTGATGACCAGGGCGGATATTTTGTGGAAGCCTAGGGTTTTGTTTGGGGGTTTTAGGCTCGGAAAGAAATCCAGCCCTGGAGCTGAATTCTGAACTTTGATTTGCATTTTTTTGAGATCTGAATCTCAGGAATGATGGCAAAATTTACCCAAACTTATATATATTTAAAACGAATTTGATACTCGGAAATGTAATATCGTCGATCGGAGAAAATAACAGATTCGCGAAGAAAAATAAACAAAGTTCCCCCAAAAAATGAACCGACTTTAATTGAAATTTACAAAGCCCAAAGCCGAGAAATGTTACAGAGGTTGCTTGAACTCGAAGCAATTGGTTGGGTATTTGATATTATGATTAAAAACAGTATCAATACAGAGAACAATAGACAACGACGAATATAAACTAAAGTTTAGGCGAAGAAGAAGATTGAAAGAATAAGGGCAAACCAGGTATTGAATGAGTTCGGTTTGGAAGTCAGAACTCCCGTCCAGTATAACGACTAGACTCAAGTTTTTATTTGACTTGAAACGTCAGTCGCTAATCGCTAATCGCTTATCGCTAATCAGGATTTATTATGCTCTAATTGTCGTAAATTTTTTATTTTTATTTATTTATTTATGAAAGGTCACTGTGGACTTCTCTTTGGATTGAGTATAATTCCTGGCCCTTTTTTAGATCTCAAGGGAAATTGTATAATCTAAATTGAGATTTTAGTTTCTTTTGTAAAAAAAAGAGCAATGAAATGCGCGTTCAAATTCTGACTCGGGTTGGCAAATTTAATTTTATGTGTTGATTGGAATTGATTAAAATTCCCTAAATATGTATTAAATAATAGTAATTTGAAAATTATGATTATTTTTATAAAAATAAACTCGCTGCAAGTCACCGCGTCACACAATTTTTTTTTAATAATGGACAACAAGTTCAAATTGACATGTACTCCTTAAGTTGGAGTTGCTTTTTTACAAAAATCACATTTTATTAAATTACCACGCTCCGCATTATGATTTTTAAAATTGTGCAATAACGACTCTTTTTGGAATTGAAACATCCATTTTCATCCCTTCCAAATAGGCTACTCCGAATAATTCTCGCCTCACCTCATATTCATTTTCATCCCTACCAACTGCGACAAAAGATCAAGTTTATCAAATTTCTTTGATGAGCTTAGCATTGCTAGAAGTTTTATACGTTCACAAGGGATCCTCAACATGGACAAGATAAGTATAGATCTGCAATAAAATAAAATAAAAATCGGATAAGCCTAAGGTAGTGTTTGTTTTTCATTCCAAAAAATGTTTTTCACTTTTTTTAGTTGAAAAATTTGAAAATAAAAAGTGAAAATGTGTTTGTTTTAATTTTTTGGAAAAAATTTTCAAAAAATTTTGAAGTTGTTTTGTAAAAAAGTAAAGAAAACTGAAAACAAATAAAAAGTGTTTTTGGAAAAAAAATTTCTTCTCTTCTCTCCTCCTTCTCCTCATCTTCTCTTTTCATTTCTTCAAAAACAAAAATGAAAACTGTACCAAACACTTTTTTCAGTTTTTTCACTTTCTCAAAAAAAAAAAAAAATGAAAACTGTACCAAACAGCTTTTTGAAAACAACTCCAAAATAAATTTTCAGTACAACTACAAAAATTAGGAAATAGAAAACAAAAACTTTTTGAGTTACCTACCAAACACTAATTGTTTTCAAGTGGTTGGTAAAATAACTTTTAGTAAAAGTTGAAAAGTGTTTTTACAAAATATAGAAGAAAATGAAAAAAATAAGATTTTCGTAGTTTTTCGGAAAGATAGTTTTTTTCAAAAACAACATCTAAAAACACTTTAAAAAAAATTATGTCAAACGGTGTTAATAGTTATCATATGGTCTAAATTTTGAGGGAAATATAATATTCAAATATCAAACTTAGAATTAGGCAATTCTTGAAAATCATCCTAGATTGGTATTAATATATTCTACACTTTTTCAAACAAGTAAAATACATGGAGAACACTTGAAAAGGCGGTGACAATAAAGAAAATGACTTTCAAATGTCCGTCAGAGAAGTCAAAACTCGCGCCAGAGACCTACAGAATGATCGTCACAGAGTGTCGCTCGATGTCCGATTTTGAAATTTTATGTGAGCCGGCCTTTCTAGGTTTTGGGAGAGAGAGGCAGAGCAAGAGAGATTTTTAAAAAGTGTTAACTTGTGTATTTTATTTATTAAGAGTGCTTCAGAAGGTTTAGTTTAATATTGTTGAGATATACAGTAATGTTTTATGCGTTACCTTCTTTTCTTTTCCTTTTTTTTGGAAAAAAGTTTCATGCGTTACTTGTTTTTTTTATATTCTGTAATGATAAGAGTTTTTGATGTGTCAATTTTGAACCTGGGAAATACATAAGATTCTTTTATACTTCACAATTAACACCAGTTCTATAGCCATGCCCATGGGACATGCATATGGCATATTGTCTACATTTTTTTCTTTACTTATATTTAAGAATAATAAAGTACTGTAAAAATAGTAAAGGTTATAGCGTTAAAGCATAATATATAGGTAAAGTATTTCAGCTGTGACAAATTTGATTAATGTTAAAAAAAAAAATCAAATTTTTAAGTAACTAAACCACTAAAATGATGAGAATTGCTAAATAGTCAACCTTTCATTTTTTTATTTTTTTTATTTTTTAAATAGCCATTGATTTGGAATCATGTGGACGTTTTGGGCATTCTAGGATAATGATTTGAACATCAAGTAATTAATAGCAATAAAGAAATTATTAATGCCTATATGATAATTATAACAAATTATAGTCGGTTAAATTATGGCTATTAAATTATGTAACTAAAGAGATATTGTCTAGTATTCTCTTTAGTGATTATGCTATCGACATTTGGAATGATCTAAAAGAAAGATTCTAACAGAGCTAGGATTTTCAGCTCCATCACGAAATTTCACTAGATCAAAAGTTTGTACGTCAATATATTTCACTCATCTGATCAAATCGATGTGTGAAGAACTGAACATGTTTTTACCGAGTTGCACTTATGGAAAATTTACCCCCGGTGGTGTGAAGGAATTGGCAAATTTACTTCATAGTGGGTACGTGATGGCAGTGAATGAGAGTTTCAAGAATGCCCGAAGTCAAGTCTTGTCGATGGATCATATTCTAGTAATCAACATGGTTTTGCGTTGGTGACTCAAGAGGAAAAGCAATGTTCAATTGGAGTGGAATTTAGTAGATCAGATTCCTCAAGTGCTATGGCAATATGGCTGTCAAAGAGGACTCACAGAAGAAGATCAACAAGAAAGAGAGCTCACGAGTCAAGGGTGCTACATGAAACGGTGGAGTTGAGGGTTGGGATGATCAGATATCACCGCCATCAGATTTTCAACATGTTGAATAAATAGCTCACCACTTTCACATCCTCAACATCAAACTCTGATGCGAATTAGAGACATATTATAGTGTAGGTGCTTATATTTTACTAATTTAATTAACAGTTATTCATGTCTCAACCCAATGTGGATTTCGGACTCAGGTGCTTCAAGGCACATATGTCCCAAGTCTATTTTCATGTCATTGATTTGAGACCAGTGACTAAGTCAACAACCACTTTCCTCAATTACCTGTTCATCATTATGACGATATCAAAGTGAATTCTGATCACATTCTATCTTATGAGCTTTGTCTACCTCGTTTTAAAAAGTACAATCTAATATCTGTAAGTGCATTAACTATGAATTGCAAAGCCATATATGTGTCACAAACAATGACTTTGAGATTCAGAATACAAACAAAATGAGAGTCAAGCAGAGAGATCCACTTAGAAGCCCAAAACAGTTTTTGCACAGATTTAGCATAACAGTCTTGGTCACCTGTCATTCAAGAAATTAAAATCATTAACGAGGGCGTTTAGATTTCTTTTCTAGTGATAAACCTAAACCTTATAAATCATCTAGGTTATCGATATATCTTGACATTAATTGATGATTGTACTTGTTACGGGATAAATTAGTCAGGCACCGAGTAGGTTAGTCAGACTCCCGAGCAGAAAGAAGAATCCAGCACCGAGCTCAGGTAGAATAGACCCAAGGGCTGTCCATTGAAAAGAAACGAACCGTTCATAAGACAAGAACGAAACCTACCGATCAGAACTTCGGAGAGAAGAGAAGACCGTGGGTCAAAGACTAGTCAAACCAAAAGAAAACATGTTTCAAATCTCTAAAACGCACACCTCAACGGTTCCAAAACCATACGAAGAATAGTAACCGTCCACCTCAATGAAGAGAAAGCGGTAGTTACCAAAAAACCGTCTAGAACGTGGGAGTGATCACCCCACGTTCCCCAGAATAACCGTCAGAGCCCACAACCACGAAGCTACACCAGACAAGTATAAATAGGAGCTCGCGGAGATTCTCAAGGAGGGGGGAATTCTTAGAATACTTCACTTATTTTCTTTCACTTAGAACCTTTCGTAAACACTGCTCTCTTGTATTAGATTCGTCAGTATAAAGAGAAAGTCTTACCTAAATCGTTTCAGTACTCGGAGTCCTCTACTCGGAGTCTGTGTATTTTCGCAGGATATTGTTGTACTAATTGTTAGGAATTCTTGCCCACGAGAAGATACTTATGTAAATTCTCGTTGAAATTATTAATAAAATAAATTTTGACATTTATTATCTATTTGAATTGAAAGCGTTATTTCTTATTTAATGAGATTTATTAAACATTCATTATTCCATAGCGCCTCCATATCTAACTGAGTCACGTGCTGGGCACCTGAGTTTAGGCAGTGTGCTAAAACATGGTCGATGACTGATATACGCCTGGAAAACTATATCTAAAGTCATATATGTGGAACACATGGGTGAAGGCTGATCACTATGTGGGAGCATTCTAAACTTGCGGTAAGTGTACGACCCGGACAGGTCTTGGTGTAGATGTGTCGTTTAAGGACCGTTACGACACACTAACCGAGGCCACTATGATGGTCACAGTGAGATTTGATCTAAATCCTGAAGTGATCATGGACACTGGGTTATGTTACTGAGCTCTTTGACTCATTCGCTAAAAGGCTATTCATGCTAATCATAGCATATGTCTTGGGAGTTTTCTCAGAGCATAATTCGAGTGGGAAATGATTTACAGATACGGAATCCAGCTTTCCTGAAAGAAGGTTAATGTTCTCTCACCTAAGGGTTGATTCCAGAACCGATAGATTGCGCGCACTTTCGAAGTAAGTAACGTTCGAAAGAATCTTTCGCTGGGGAAGCAACAATGCTTAGGGCTGATATGTATCAAGAGAAGTATAACGGAAAAATTGACTTCTCTTGATACGGGTTGAACCTGGAGGATCTTGATCACGAACTGACTATATCAGTGGACACTCGTCACGATGAGTAAATATAATTCTAGTATAAAGGAGAGTTCAGTCTTGGCTTACAAGGTGGAGTATTTGACCAAGATTAGACGAATCGATGGACAAAAGAGAAAGGACTATTTCGTCTTTTTCATCGGATTTGTTAAGCTCCTATTACTAGGTCCATAGTCCCCGATTCGGCTCTGATAAAGGCGGATAAGAACTTTCGTATAATAATGTTTATCATTATTAATCTCACTTGCTGTAATTGTGATTGACGGCATTAATTCTGGAAAACGGGTATTCGCATAATTAAATAAATATTTACGGTAGAATTGTTTATTTATTGTTTGATCAAGTAAATAAACAATTATTAATTATTTGTTTATTGTTGGACCAAGTAAATAAATAATTAATTGGGTTTTAAGCAATTGGGCCTTGCACAAAATATGAAAATCGGATTTGGGAATTTTTGGCACTAGGGTTTGCGCAAATCCCCCCTTGGCCGTGTGCCTAAAATTCGAAATTTATAATATTGGTATTTACCAATATGTTCTATTTAGTTGTTTAAATAAAGGAGAGAGAAAAATATAAGATATTGTCCTATATTTTCTCCTTATTTAAATGAAAGTATTTAGGAAAATATTTAGGAGAATAATATATTCTCCTTTATTATCTCACTAAATAAATTATTCTCTATTTAAATAAAAGAATAATATCTCATAGATATTGATCTGATGGATGAGAGAAAAAAGTAGGATTCACTTGTTGAGATCCAAGCGGCCTAAGATTAAATCCTCTAGTGTGAACACAATAAAAGGAAATAAAATATTCTGGAAGATTCCATGAATATCTCCTTTTTACTACTATTAATAGGGGTTCATGAGAAGGCAAAAATAAGCAATTATTTTAAGCAATTTTTGAGAGAAATTTCGTGCATCCTAGCCTCCTTTTGGCCGTGCACTTTTGCCTCCCCTCCCCTCGGAAATTCGTTTCCATTCTTAGTAAAATAAGAGAGAGATCTCGAAACACCTAGTTTCGTGATCTAGTGAGATAAAGACTGTGCCCACTCATCTTTCTTATTCGTCTGGGAGATTAAGTTTCGGAAGACTAAGGTGTCATCACATCGAGTCCTTGAAGTAGAGTCCCTTATTTGATCGTGTGGAGGCTTGTACGTTCAAGACGAAGACGGATTGTGAAAACTGAAAGTTCGTGAACCGAAAATCAATGTAAGTACTCGTTTACTCTTATTTCGGTTGCTTGACTTATATGCTCTCTCATAATATTAATTAACATAAATCTAGATCTTGTCATATAATCATTGAATTAATTATCTCATGATTAGCGTAATTAATTACTTTTCGGCATTTATATGGTTATATGGGGGAATCATCCCCGACACTAATTTTACAGGTCAACAGTTGGCGCTAGAAGGAGGGGGGAATTCTTAGAATACTTTACTTATTTTCTTTCACTTAGAACCTTTCGTAAACACTGCTCTCTTGTATTAGATTCGTCAGTATAAAGAGAAAGTCTTGCCTAAATCGTTTCAGTACTCGGAGTTCTCTACTCCGAGTCTGTGTATTTTCGCAGGATTTTGTTGTACTAATTTTACAGGTCAACAGTTGGCGCTAGAAGGAGGGGACCTAGAAGCTGAAGAATATGGCTAGTTCATCCACCCCAACCACTGTCCCCAACCAGGAGACGGAGATAGAGCATCACAATCGCACCTTGCCTCTCACCTTGGAAGAAATAGCTGAACTTCTCCCAGAACCTAGTCTCGAAGAACAATTCAGACAGATGCAAGAGCGTCTTTCGGTCTTAGAGGCGAATAATAGGGAGCTGAAGAGAAGGTTGCAGGCGAGGAAAGTCACACTGCGAAGCGCGGTAGTGATCCCAGATGAAGAGCCCTCGCACCGATCAGGGAAAGAACCCGTTGGACAGGATCCGCAGGTTAAGAAACCTCGGAAACATGTTAAAGATCGGTATGAGAGGATGGAAGATGACTTTGATTCCGAGAAGGAGCAGTCCAGTCAGGAAAAGATTCCTGATCGGTACCAGCCCACTATGGATAAAAGTCGTTCAAACACTTTCAGAAATAGTATAGGAAGCTCGGAAACTGAAGACAGCAACAAAACAAACTTCAAAAGATTGGAGCGCCGAATTGAGGAGGTGGCTCTTGGCCAGAAGGAGTCTACCTCAAAAGTTGGAGAGGTTGTCTCCCCTTTCACGGCACGAGTGTTAGAACACCCGTTGCCTGATCGCTTCAGGATGCCAAGCATCCCAGTATACGATGGCAAGACCGACCCGGGAGACCATCTAGACACTTTCTCTTCTTGGATGTTGCTGCAAGGAGCAGGACCAGAAGTTATGTGCAAGGCGTTCTCTATCACTCTAACAGGCTCAGCCAAAATGTGGTATAGAAAGCTAAAGCCAAACTCCATAGGATCCTAGAAACAGTTATCCAGAAAATTCATGGAACAATTTGTCAGCTCCAGCTCGGGGAAAACTCCCAAGGAAAGACTGCTAGCGGTGAGACAAGCCCATGATGAGTCATTGAAGGATTTTATTAATCGCTACTCGGAGCAAGCTCTTCAGGTTGACGATCTGAATGAAGATTTTAAGCTCTTCGGGATCTCCTCCGGCGTCCGAACTGAATCAGAGTTCTGGTGGTCACTTCAGAAGACTAGTCCAAAAGACTACAACGATTTCCTGAAGAGAGCTCAGAAATATATCAACGCGGAGGAAGCAAGGTTGGCGGCAAGAAAAGCAAAACCACCAAAAAGTTACCGAGAAGAGCACAGGGAGCGGCAGTCAGAAGATAACCGCCCACCAAAGAAAAGCCGGTCTGGAGCAGGACCCCTGAAGCCTTTTTCCAGTAAGTTTGATAAGTATCATAAACTCAATACCCCGATAGAGGAGATATTCAGTCTTACACGGGATAAAGAAGATTTCCCCAAGCCAAGACCAATCAAGAAGGATATCTCAAAAAGAGATAAAACAAAATACTGTGCTTTCCACGCGGATATTGGTCACCGCACTGCTGACTGTTTTAACCTCAAAGAAGCTATAGAAGCTTCAATCCGAAGAGGAGCATTGAAGAAATTCAAGGCCGAGCAAGGGGATCATAAAGGTGAAGCATACGCTGAAATCTCGCTCATAGTCGGAGGACCACATGTGGGAGGAAACTCAAGGAGCGCTCAAAAGAGCTATGTAAGAGAAGCCTACGCGGGACCCCGACAAATTTTGTTTACGGCCGAACGAAGGCCCAGCAAGATAGCCAAACCTAGCTCGGAGCCAGTCACCTTTACAGCAGAAGATGCTCGGTGGGTAATGTTCCCTCACAACGATCCACTAGTTATATCAGCTCTTATCATAAACAGGAACGTTCACCGAATATTAGTGGATACTGGGAGTGCTGTCGATGTGCTCTATGAAGACACATTCAACAAAATGGGTCTTAAGCAAGACGCATTGGCTCCTTCCTCTGAAAATCTCTATGGGTTCACAGGAGACTCAATTCAGCCCAAGGGAATAATCTTACTCCCGATAACTGTGGGAGAGAACCCAAGAAGTAAAACCACTAACACTCCATGGGTGGTAGTTCCAGGTAAATCTCCGTTCAACGCAATCATTGGCAGGCCAACTTTGCAATCCCTCGGGGCCATCGCTTCGGTGGAGTATTTGAAGATGAAGTTTCCTACCGAGCACAGAGTAGGTGAAGTAGTCGGTACACAGGCTATTGCAAGAAGCTGTTATGCAAATTATCTCAAAGAGAGTCAGGACAAAGATGTCCACAAAGTTATGATGATCGACTCAGACTTCGACCCACGCCTTCCGAGTCGAGAAGAAATTGGCCCAGGAGATGAAGTCGAGGAGATCACTCCGGATCCGAAACAACCTGGGAAGAAACTCAAGATTGGAAAATATCTTGAATCAGGTACCAAAAATAATTTAATTTATCTTTTGTCTAATAGCTTAGACATATTTGCTTGGTCACAGTCCGACATGACGGGGATAGATCCTCAAATAGCGTGTCATAGGTTAAATATAGATCCTAAGGAAAAACCTATTAGGCAAAAGAGAAGGGCCTTGAACTCTGAGAGGTATATAGCCTTAAAAGAAGAGGTAGATAAGCTAATTTCTAACGGGTCGATAAAAGAAACTAAATATCCAAAATGGGTAGCCAATCCCGTCTTGGTCAAGAAACCTAACGGGAAATGGAGAACTTGTGTAGATTTTACAAATCTGAACAAGGCTTGCCCAAAGGATAGTTTCCCTATGCCAAGAATAGATCAATTAGTAGACGCCACAGCATGTCATGAAATGTTAAGCTTCATGGATGCTTACTCTGGGTATAATCAAATCCCCATGTATGGTCCCGACCAAGATCACACGGCATTTATAACTGATTGAGGGCTATACTGCTACACAGTAATGCCCTTCGGATTAAAAAATGCGGGAGCAACATACCAGAGATTAGTAAATCGCATGTTCGCCGAACATACGGATGATCTTAGAAGATCATTCGAAATTTTAAGACAATATCGCATGAAACTTAATCCTCTAAAATGTACTTTTGGTGTCTCTGCAGGAAGATTCTTAGGTTTCATCGTTCACGAACGAGGCATCGAAGTGAATCCAGAGAAGATCACCGCCTTAATGAACATGACGCCGCCGCAAAACATAAAAGAAGTACAGAAGTTGACAGGGTGCATAGCTGCATTGAGCCGTTTTATTTCAAGATCAACTGATCGAAGCATTCACTTCTTTAATGCGCTCAGAGGCTCCAAAGAATTTGAATGGACCAAGCAATGCAATGAGAGTTTCGAATCTCTGAAGGAGCACTTGGCATGGCCTCCTACTTTAAGAAAAGTACAGGAAGGAGAGCCCCTGGAAATTTACTTAGCCGTATCGGAGCATGCAGTCAGCTCAGCATTAATCAAGAATGAGGGAAAACACCAGGTCCCGGTTTATTATACTTCGCGACGTCTCAACGAGGCGGAAGGAAAATACCCGGAGCTCGAGAAGTTAGCCTTCGCCCTCATCACCGCATCTCGGAAGCTAAAACACTATTTCCTCGCACATCTGATCACAGTTCTTACCAATTTCCCGCTCCGCCAGGTGCTGCAAAAACCCGATGTGTCCGGAAGATTAATGAAATGGTCGATCGAGCTGACACAATACGATATATGCTTCAGCCCTCGACCAGCAATCAAAGGACAAGCAGTAGCTGACTTCATTGCAGAATTCACGTACAGACCGATTGATTTCCCGGTTTGGGATATGTACGTAGATGGAGCAGCCAACGAAAAGGGCTCCGGAGTCGGGATTGCGCTATCTAATCCAGAAGGAGACAAGGTAAAATTTGCTCTAAAATTCCAATTTCAATACCTCAAACAATGAAGCTGAGTACGAAGCCGTGATACACGGACTTCAGATAGCAAAGGATTTAGAAATCAAAAAACTCAGAGTGTACTCAGATTCTCAGTTAATTGTTAACCAAATGAAAAATGAATTTCAGGCAAAAGGCGAAAAAATGTCGCTATATGCCAAGAAGGCCAGAAGCCTGACAAATGAATTCGAACTCTGCGAAATCACTCAAATCCCCAGAGCTATGAATGAGGAGGCTGACGCTTTAGCAAAATTGGCAACCCAGGGATCCGACTCGGAGTCAATCCCAGTAATCAGAATTGGGCAATCAAGCGTCGAACAGGTCCCTCTCGTGCTTCAAATCAGCAATTGGGAATCATGGCAAACTCCGATTAAGGAGTACTTGAAGCATGGGGCTTTGCCCAATGATAAGAACAAAGCCAGAAGTTTGAAATTCAGAGCTGCTCGGTATTTCCTAGAAGGTCAAAATCTCTACAAAAGAGGGTTTTCCCAAGCCCTCCTCAGATGCCTGGATGAAGATGAAGCCGAATACGCTCTCAGAGAAATCCACGAGGGAATATGCGGAAGCCACATCGGAAGTGAAGCGCTGGCACAAAAGATCATCCAACAAGGGCTCTACTGGCCCACACTAAAAGCTGATGCTCGACGGATGACACAAAGATGCATCAAGTGCCAGAAATTCTCTAACATCCCGAGGCTTCCTCCCAATCCTCTCATCACCCTCTCATGCCCGATTTCATTCGCAGAATGGGGAATAGATTTAATCGGAGCATTGCCAACAGGTCGGGGTGGATGCAGGTACGCAATAGTAGCTATCGATTATTTTTCAAAATGGGTTGAAGCTGAACCCTTGAACAAAATAACCGCTCATGCTATTGAAAAATTTGTATGGAAAAATATTATTACGCGATTTGGGATCCCGGTCAAAATTGTGTCCGAACACGGAACTCAATTTGATTGCGACTCATTCAAAAGTTTTTGTGAAAAATATGGCATTAACAAAGTTTTCTCTACTCCAGTCCGACCACAATCCAACGGATTAGTGGAAGCCGTCAACAAAACTATAAAGCATGGTCTGAAGACAAAACTGGACGAGCAAAAAACGGAATGGGTAGATGTCCTTCAGGAAGTTCTCTGGTCATACAGAACCACCGAGCACTCTGCAACTGGCGAAACGCCTTTCTCTCTCGCATACGGTTCCGACGCGGTCATTCCAACCGATGTTATGATACCAACGGTGAGAAGAGAACGCTACTCCACTGAGACAAATAATGAAATCTTAAAAATTAACTTAGACTTGCTTGAAGAAAAAAGAGAAAAAGCTAGATTAAGAAATCTTGCTAACCAACAGAAAGTTACTCGGTGTTTCAACAGGAAAGTCCGACCAAGATCATTCAAAGTCGGCGACAAAGTCCTCAGAAAGATTTTTCTTCACACAAAAATCCAACAAGATGGAGCCCTTGGTGCAAATTGGGAAGGACCCTATATCATCCGAGAAGACTTCGGAAACGGGGCATACCGACTACAGCAACTAAGTGGTGATATGGAAAAGAATCCTTGGAACGCCGAACACCTTCGCCATTTCTTTACTTAAACACTTCCTTTAATTCAAAAAGCGGCTTGGTCGCATATACTTTTCTAATTCAAAAAGCGGCTTGGTCGCATGTACTTTTCTAATTCAAAAAGCGGCTTGGTCGCATATGCAAAGTTTAAACATACGCGTATCATGGTCGTTTTATTTCAAAATAGATATCACTTTCTTAGTTATGTTTTCTGCTCGGTATCCAATGCATGTTTTCTTTAATTCTTCAAGATAAACTTCGGGGCAGGAAGGCTACGCACACAAAATTCCAACAATTTGAAAAGTCTAAATAATTTTCTTTTAGAAAATTCGAGTTTATTAACCATAGTTAATTTCAGCTTTTGTCACTTAGTCGTACTTTACCTTGCTGAATTCTTGAAAATAACAAAAGCACAAATAAAATAAAACTCCGACTACAAAGAAATATTATCAAAACCCAAGAGGGTAAAAAGTTACATAATAAAAGAAATCCGACTACGGATCGATTGTTCGAAACACGGGCGAGTTAATAAAGAAGAAAAACAAGGAACTCCTAATCCAGGTCGGCTCCATCCCCTTGGTCGTCATTGGCTCTCTGCTCGGGATCTTCCTCCATTGACTCCGAATCCCCGTCGAGGTCCATAGTATCCAGCGAAAGATTCTTCGGGCCAAGGATTCGAACAGCTTCGTTGATCCCAGCGGTATAAAGATCATCTCGCATGTTGCGATAATCTTCGGAAGCTTTGTACGCTTCAACCGCCGCTAAACGAGCAGCCTCGAGATCCTCCTGGAATTTCTGCTCGAGCTCCGACCGAACCCTCGCCACCTCTTCCTTGGGCGCGTCCCTCTCCTTCAGGAAGCGATCGTTGCGTCGCCTCAAAGATGAGAGCTCGGAACTCAGTGATCCGACCAGGCCAATTACTCCAACAAAGCTCTGCAAGGATTCGAAGGGATCAGTTCGAAATTAGAGAAAGAAATGAATGAGGATCCGACTAGCTGAATATAAAAACATACCGAAACCACAGGAGTCGGTAACTTGAGAAAGCCTTTCCAATGGCTCCGACTTCTGAATCATCTGAACCTTCTCGGCAGGAAGATGTTCATGAAGGAAAGAGATGATCGGTGTCAGGTGATCAGAAATAGCAGAAGGCTCGACCTGCTTCTTCCCAGGGGAATGACTAGGACACTCCGAATGACCTTAGAGCGTTTCGGGTTTGGAGGGACCTGCTCGGGAGCAGTTCTTTTTCTTGCCATCTTTGCGATTTCTGTTAAGAAAGGCAAGTAAATGAGAACAAGAAAAGATTAAGTACATAATCAATCTAATACGAATACTTACTTGAGTATGGATAATAGTAGTATTGGTCGAGCAAATCTGGATCTGACAGAACAAAAGTTGATCGATCAGCCTCCGAGATATCGAAAATCTCGGAATGAAGCGGTCGCTCGTCTTCGGGATATTGCGGAAGAGAACCTGAGACAAAGCATACAACGAATAAGGAAACCAGATAAGAAATCTGATCTCAATTAAAAGAAAACCGAACCAGAGTCACACCCAATTCCGAGAACGAAGCTTTGATGGGGCATCTCTCGTAGAAAACGTCCCCCTCAATCCAAAAGAAATAATCCTTCCAATTTTTCTGGCTGGAAGGAAGACGAGTGAAAACTCTAGACTGATCGTCATGGGCCCGAGCATAATAATAACCGTGCTGTCCCGGAGCCGACTTGAGCGAATAGTACTGAGAGAAATCCTCTAAGGTGACGGGACGATTATAAACTTTCGCCCATAGCACAGCCATCCCAACAAAAATCTTATATACATTAGGGACGAGCTGAGTAGGAGAACACCCCAGGTCGGAGACGAACTGAGATATGAGAGGATGCATCGGCAATCCTCCGATCACATTCAAGATAGCCTTGTTAAAGGCAATCTTCCCGACAGGGGGCTGATCAGCCCTCTCATCTTCTGAAGGGGCCGAGATGATGATCCCCTCCGCGATCTCAAACTCCTCTCTCAAGTCTTGTATATATCTCTCGATAACCCGAGAAGTCCAAATTTTGGCCGAAAATTGGCCTTCTTTACGTTCAAACACCAGGGACTCATCTTCCTCCTCTGGAAGATCTATCCCAAAAGTCCTCCCACTCGGACCTGGAGCGCCTTGGGAATACCCTTCGTCATGGTCTTGCGAAAGAGAAGTGCTCATCGTCTCTCGGGACTCCGACTCGCTTCCCCTCGAAGAAGCGGACGAGGACGATATCTCCAAAACCATGGTATCCCTACACGACAGGGAAGACGAGTCAAAAACCCTTGCCTCGTTATCAACCCCCTCGGACTCGGGACTGGGATACACGCATGATTCTTCATAAGCGATTACGGGACGGTCCCATCCGATCTCTGGGATATGATACCAAACTCGACTCCTGAGGAAAAGGAACGTGGTCCCATCCAACAAGATAACATTATCGGGGTCGGGCTCCGATCGCCGAACAACACGGGGGTCGAAACTCAGGTCAGGACGCGCAAGTCCTCCCATGTCCCTAAGGAAGTTGAGAAACTATGATCCCTAAAGTCCGGAGGGTCCGAATACGAGAAGTAAAGGAAAGTACAGATCACCGAGTAACGACCTTGAAACAAAAAGAAATATATCGGATTAATGATAAAGAAACCTTACCCACAAGTTTTAAGGTCGGAAGATCTGAACAAAAAACGAGAGAACTGGGAGCACAGTCCGAGTAGGTAGACCAAACCGAGAACGCACCAAGAGCGAAATTTGAGAAGAAATGTAAAATGAAGCCAAAATTTCGGGAAAGGCCTTATATAAAGACCACATGAACGGCTAGGATTAAGCTTGTCCAAGAAGCCAAACAGATCTGACCGTCGAAGCGAAACGACGCGATGATTCAACATTACCAAAGACAAACGACGTCGTACGATATCATGTGAAAAAGAAAGGAATGTAGAACTTTACTCGGGTCATTCCGAGACGAACGAGCAAAGATGAACGCGGCCATCAATTAAACCGAAATAGTTCCTTACCATTTTTGCTAAAAATACTAAGAAACTGGAGGGCTGCTGTTACGGGATAAATTAGTCAGACACCGAGTAGGTTAGTCAGACTCCCGAGCAGAAAGAAGAATCCAGCACCGAGCTCAGGTAGAATAGACCCAAGGGCTGTCCATTGAAAATGAACGAACCGTTCATAAGATAAGAACGAAACCTACCGATCAGAACTTCGGAGAGAAGAGAAGACCGTGGGTCAAAGACTAGTCAAACCAAAAGAAAACATGTTTCAAATCTCTAAAACGCACACCTCAACGGTTCCAAAACTATACGAAGAATAGTAACCGTCCACCTCAATGAAGAGAAAGCGGCAGTTACCCAAAAACCGTCTAGAACGTGGGAGTGATCACCCCACGTTCCCCAGAATAACCGTCAGAGCCCACAACCACGAAGCTACACCAGACAAGTATAAATAGGAGCTCGCGGAGATTCTCAAGGAGGGGGGAATTCTTAGAATACTTCACTTATTTTCTTTCACTTAGAACCTTTCGTAAACACTGCTCTCTTGTATTAGATTCGTTAGTATAAAGAGAAAGTCTTGCCTAAATCGTTTCAGTACTCGGAGTCCTCTACTCGGAGTCTGTGTATTTTCGCAGGACATTGTTGTACTAATTTTACAAGTCAACAGTTGGCGCTAGAAGGAGGGGGGAATTCTTAGAATACTTTACTTGTTTTCTTTCACTTAGAACCTTTCGTAAACACTGCTCTCTTGTATTAGATTCGTCAGTATAAAGAGAAAGTCTTGCCTAAATCGTTTCAGTACTCGGAGTCCTCTACTCGGAGTCTGTGTATTTTCGCAGGATATTGTTGTACTAATTTTACAGGTCAACAGTACTCGTTTTTCTGTTAGATTTTCTTGAGGAAACATAAATTTGATGTTCCCATGCTAACACCAAAGTTTTGTTCAATGATAACAACTCAGTATACAAGACCTATAAAATAGTTCAGATCAGATATTGCACATGAGCTAGTTTTCAATGAATTCTTCTCCAAATCAGGGAATTTGCATTAGTTTTTGTAATCGTATGTGATAACAACATGCGAGAGTCCTATCTTCGGTGAATGAGAAAAATCTACATGATAATGTGCCAGAATATTTCAAATGTTAATAATGGCCAGAATTTATGAATGTTAATAGGCCATGAGCTATAAGTCAACCTACAGTTAGCATAACGTTTCAACTCTCCCTTCCCTTCATTCTTTTTCCATGGAAACCAAATCTTTGGGTTTTACAATCTTGATTTTTGAACAATGCGTGGCTATAAGATTCGATCTGTAACAGAAGGGAAGTTAAAAATAAATGATGAGAGTGATGATAATGATATTAAAGCTCTATAGGAAAAAAAGAACTAAGAAGTTTTAGAACACATCAACGATATTTCTCCGATAAAGGCTGAGAAATGGAATCCGTTCAATCATGCTGGTTTATGTATATGATCACACTGTTAGATTTAAGAATATATGATTAGCATTCTGTTTTCATCATAATACGTCTATTTCAAGTTCATTTTCGACGTTACAAAAAACATGGATACTAGGCGATAACTCACGCAAGCCTCTCCCTAATTTCGAGCAGTATTCTGATGAAGTTCATTCACATTGTTCAATTTAAATAATAATAACAATAATTATTAGTGAAATTATCAGCAACCCCTAGCGCTCTTCCTTGGTGAAGGAATGTGAGGAAAATAAGACCGGGCTCCAAACAAAAGATGGACAAAAGTAGCTAGTATCAAGTCAACGAATCTAAAACATCTTCAAATTGAATCTGAAATCAATATAACTAGTCATCTTCATAAATATATTGACAAGAAAAATGACAGAGATTCAACTAAACGAATGAGCTTAGTTTTTTACAGTTAAATTTTCCATTCTGGTATTGACTCTCATCTGCTGAAATCATATTACAACTGCAAATATATATGTTTTTTTTTTTGCTCTGTAATTTTGTATGCTATGCTGTTGTCCATTTTTCCTGAAGAAAAAAAAAAAAGAAATGATTTTTTATTTAATCAAGTTCAATCTGAGGAGGTTGAAACTGCAACACATCTTAATGGTTGAAAAATTACTTACATTACTGTTGCTCTTCTAGATGTTGCAGCAGCTTTGTGCTACCAAGTTTGTAACTACGATAGAGTCCTCTTCCTTGGCGGTACAAAAAGTTGACCGTAGGTATATGCTGAATTTTGAAGTATTCAGAGCCTCCATCGGGTTGTAGAGCATTCACAAATTCTCTCGGCTTATCATAAACATGAAGGGATTTCAGATTTATTAGGTGTTTCACATCATGAGGAATTTCCTTCATCAGCAGGGAAGGACCAAATGAAAAGTCCTCGAGAGAAGGTAGTGCTCCGCTTGCGATCTTCATAACTTTTAGTCCTTCAAAACGCCTTATGTAGAGTTGCTTTAGCTTTGGAAAACTTCCTTCCTCGAACTGTAATTCCTCTCCGTCGTATGCCTCGTACATGTCAAGGAATGTCAAGTTTGGTAAATCTTTGAGATGTCTCAGCGGCTCGTCGACTAACTTCGAGAAAGTCAGCTCGAGACCCTGCAGATTCTGAAGCTTAGAAACCCAAGTCGGGAATCGCTGCAGTCGAGAACACAGTTGGATGTACCGCAGCAAAACAGGAGGAGAAGAAATGCAGTTCAAACTTAAAACCTCTTCATTGTTGATTGAGGATATAAATAACTGTTCGAGGTCGTTCATTTTCTCGATAGATTTCCCAAGGGCTTCACACATCGATGTAGTCACTTTTGAAACATTAAAATTCTTCAATTTACTCAGCTTCCGAATATCTTTCATGACACCAAGATCGCCTGAATGTACTTCCACCATTCCGAGCGTTTGCAATTCCTTCAACATTCCGATTCCTTCATGCATCCTCGTACCGATATATGTTTCCACACCGTATTGTATTTCTCTATCCAAATTGTAACACATGAGGTGGCGCAATTTATGTAGTTTGTTTATCTCACGTGGCAACTCTCGCACTAAAGTATATCTGACATCCAATGTTTGCAGATTACGCAATTTTCCAATGGACTTTGGGAGAGTCCTTACTTTTGAGCCTCTCAAATTTAAGTACTTCAAGTGTAACAAATTCCCTACTTCCGAGACATTATCAACATAAGTACCTTCGAAGTCAACCACCTTCAAGAGCTTACATTTTTTGAACAGTCCAACTACAATAGAGTTCGACACTTCGAGCGTGTTGACAAGAACAACTGAGCGGATCTTCGAATCATAAACACTTTCGAGAACATTCTCTGTAGTATTGTGAATTATCAGGCGCCGACCCTTCTCTTTAGAGCTATGCTTATTGTGGTCAAATAAGTCATAAAAATGCAAATCGCTAGCTCTTTTTAGGATCACATCTCGTACCAAATCATGCACTTTGTACCATCTAAAAAATCCATAACGTATCTCGAAAGAAATCATGTTTCTATTGACAAGTTCAGTCAAGTACTCATCAGCAACTTGCTCCAACGACTTATTTTTTCTCAACTCGATGAAGCCTTCAGCGATGAGAATTTTGCATAATCTTTCGCCGTCAATGGAAAAATCTTCTGGAAAAATTCCAAAGTACAAGAAGCACATTTTGAGATTGTAAGGCAAATCATGATAACTGAGCAAGAGAACTTTTGAGACGTTTGAGAGCTCATGATCTTCTTCGAATACATAATCAAAATTTTCAAGAACTCTTTGCCATTCTACGACGCAAGCCTTCTTTTTCGACAACAATCCAGCTACAGCGACAACAGCAAGTGGTAATCCTTGGCATTTACTTAATATTTCACGAGACAAATATTCCAACTCGGACGGACAACTCGAGAGTGGAAATGCTTTCTTACAGAAAAGCTCCCACGCTTGTTCCGTAGACCAAGTCTTTAGCTCTTTGACGACCACTCTACATGATATTGGTGAGCGAAAAGACTCTACAATCGTAGCTTTACGAGTCGTGACAAGAATCCGACTACCATTGCTAATACTAGGAAAAGCATGCTTCAAGACACTCCAGAAATCGGTTCGCCAAACATCGTCAAATACGATCACGTACCTCTTCTCCTGCAGAGAGCTTCTCAAGAGAGTAAAGGCATCTTCATCGGCCAAGATTTTTTCCCGGGATGGGCAAATCTTAGTCATGAGAATCTTGAGAATCTTGCGGATGTCATAGGATTGGGACACGGTGACCCAAACGTGAGTGTCGAAGCATCCTTTCTCAACGACATCGTTGTACACTTTCCTCGCGAGAGTCGTTTTTCCGATCCCGCCTTCGCCGACAAGCGAAACCACCGTACGCTCCGACGAGCCTTCAGCCAAAATGCTCACCAGCTCCGTCGACGCCGATTCAATGCCGACAAGCTCATCCTCGCCGACAAAGAGCGCACCGATACGAGGGTCGACCTGTGAATTCCCTTCCCTGCCTTGCTCGAAGGGTCTCAAGCCGTAGCTGAGACCGCTCTCCTTGATTTTCTGCAGCGAGCCTTCGATTTCTTGAATCTCTGAGGCTAAGTCACGTCGTGTTTTCAAGTTGCGTAGAGATTCGAGGAAACCGAGTCGATCTTGACCGGCGTGATAAGTGTATACGTCGACGACGTCTTCGATGCGTTCGGCTTCCGATCTGAGCTGTCTCAGCCACACCTTGGAGGCGTCGCTGAGCTCTCCTCTGCCGGACTTGGCTTCGGCGTCACGGAGAAGAGGCTCGATGATCTCCAACTCCATTTGAAGCCCTTTGACTTGGTTGCGAACTCCTTTCAACGACTTGGCTTCATCGATCAGAAGGTCAATCAGTTTCCCAATCACAGGACTCAGAAACGTCTCTGCCATTGTTTCACTCGGATCTGATCTGATCTTAAAAAAAAAAGGAAAATAAAACCCGTCTTAGGGGGGAAAGTAGCGTTTTGATCAACAGTACACTTGTAGTTGTCGGTGGTTTTTTTTTTTTTTTTTTTTTTTTTTTTTTTTTTAATGGGCAACGATCAATGAGTGGTGTTTAAGAAACCCCTTCCTAGTGTTGTCTAATTTTATCCATTGCAAGAAGGACACGGCTGAAAAAGCATGAATTATATAGCATGAAATTAAAAGTGAATCGTGCGATTATTTGTTTATTTATTATTGCTATTCGATCGATTGATTATAGGGGTGGTGACAATTTCGTGTTCGTATATAATCATTTCGTGTTAAGAGTGTTTTAGAAAAGGAAAAAAAAAAGTGTTAGAACCAAAACTGACTATTTATTAATCGTGTTTTAGATTTAGATCCAAATTCGATGATTTAATTTTTTAACAGATCTATATCCGTTTAAATTAAACCACTTAATAATCATTTGAATAATTTATTTAATCATGTTTTAGTTGTTTTCAAAATTTACTCAACTAGTTGTAAATTTAAACCAAAGCACACTAGTTTTGGTCAGAATATCTCCATTTATAGGTCCGAGATCCATGTTATCAATTTGATTCACATACTAAATCTCTTTTTTAATTGAGAAATTGCTTCATTTGCTATCAATTTCATAACATTTTCTCAATTTACATCAAAAGACTAATTTGGCCCAAAATGCCACCATCTATGTCAACAATGTTCACATCTAATAGTGAAGGGCAAAAATATGTGTCAACATTATTGACATAGATGGTGACATTTTGGGCCAAATTAGTCTTTTGGTGTAAAGTGAGAGAATGTTATGAAATTTGTGGCAAATGAGAAAATTTCTCATTTTAATTTGGTTTTTTTTACTAAACTATTATAATTAAAAAAAAACGTTGGCTTATAATCATAAATGAAATTTGTAAATCCCGACTAATCAGTAATATTCATGAACAATAACATTGTTAAGTATAATAAAGATCAATGTAGTAATTTAAGTATCACGATAGACAGAAAATTTACACTCGTATAGATTGAGAGATTGTTAGTATCATTCTTTTAATGGAGTCGAGTAAATATCAATGATGAAAGCTCTGAAAAAGTTTGTGACATTTCGAGTTAAGAACTTATTTTTAAGCTTTATTTGTATGGGTCAATGAGATCTCGACATGAGATCAAAGTGTTGGAATATGTTGAACTAGCATAATGTGAAGTCCAAAATATATTTTGGAATTAAGTTCAAAATCAGTTTTAAACTTTAATTACTTCTCAACCCAAAATAGTTATTGAAAAAAGCTTTCTTAATACGACAAATATTATATTTGGGCCTATAGACTCACTTAAGTAGGGCGGCGCAAAAAAAAATTAGTGAAATCGTAAATCGGACTGGACCACTAGATTTTAGACCAAAAATCCAGTTTTAAACGGTTTAAAATTTCACAAGTCCGGTTTGTACTTTAAACGGCCCAGTCTAAAATTTTTAAACCGCAGTCTAGACCGAACTGGATCTGTTAGTTTTTAAAGAAACAAAATATTAGGAAAATAGCCAACTTAAACGTTTGACATTGCTAAATAGTCAACGTTTGGTAAATCTTAGGTAAATAGCTGTAAATAATTACGTGGCCTAATATATGGATGTTGCTATTTATCTAAGATTTACGTATGTAAATACATGAAAATAGTTATTTACCTAAGATTTACCAAACATTGGTTATTTAGCATTGTCAAATGTTTAAGTTGGTTATTTTCCTAGTGGACCAAAATATGTCTAAAACGGTCCAAAAGTTGACCGCACCAATTACTATTTAAGGAAAAATATAAATAACATAGGTCAAAACAAAATAGTTCAGTTTAAAACGGTCCAAACGGTTTATAACAGTCTGACACAGTCTAAACCGGACCGTACCATTTTAACCGGTTTGTTCCGGTCCGATTTTTTTCCTTATTTGGTCCAGTGCAGTTTAATTTTTTAAAATCGTTTGGACCGATACGGTTTGATTTTTTGACCGGTATTAGATCGTACCGGACCGTAAACACCCCTATCACTAAGCATGAATTAAGAAGACAAGCCCAATAAATTTGATCCATACAGGCCGAGTGTAACTAAATTATATCAGGTAAATAATTATCTCATAATGACACGTGTAATTTCTTCATTGGTTTTGAACGATGAATATGTCATGACTATATTTGCACTTAATTATATGGTTGTGCATAATTAATTTTAAAAGGCCAAAATGCTTTATAAAAAATACTAACAAATTTTTACAAAAAGACGCATGTGATTTCTTCATTAATTTGGAATTTTGAAGAAAATTAATTAGGTGTCAACTCAAATCATGAATTAATTTGAGGAGTTGTGACCGTGTATCAACCTGGGCATCGGACGAAATCGGAACTACCGTACCGAGATCGTGACCTTCCGACGATCTCCCGGAAGGAAGCTTTCCGTCGCGTTTCACACGGAAATTCCGTGGGTCCGGAAATGGTTTTTCCGTGCCGAGTGAATATTCGACGGAACTTGACGGAACGCCTTCCTTCCGAGCTGCTCCAACCTGCGTTAATGGCAGAAATGATCTGGGTCGTTGGATTTTATATCCAACGGCCCAGATGAACCCAAATAAAAAATAAAAAAAAACAAACTCAAATGTCAGGTCAACTGTATGACCCCCCGAGCGCTCCTCTGACATTTCCGCCACGTCCGCGGAAGGAAATTTCCGTCCTTCATCCAGCGGTAGACGGTTCTTCCACGAGGCGCAGTCAATGCTCGGAATTCCGTTCCAACGATTTTCTGCCGTCCGAATGCGCATGATGAATTAGGCTTAAAGAAGCGTTTGAACTCTGCCTAGGAGGTCTTGACTATTGATTGAATCCTAAATAGTTAATGACATTTTGAAAAAGATTGATGATATGTCAAGCCATGTATGTGTCATGATTTTATTTGTGATGTTATGGTAGCGCGTAATTGTTATATTTTAGCTAACATGCTTAAATTAAATGTTAATGATTTGTTCCAAAATGACAATATAAATATTTCATTATTTTTTTTTTGAAGAAGAAGATTAATGCCATTTCATACATGTTCACAACTCCTCAAAAGGGAAATGGCCATAAGTACTACCACTTTTCATAATTTGGACCAAAATATGGAAATCCATGTTTTGGAAAAGAATAATAGTTGGTCAGCTTAGGAAGTACAATTTTGCCCTTTTGTAAACATACCCACACCACACACACACGTGAAAACTAATAAATTGATAATAAAAAAAAAACAAATTCTCCCCAGTCTCTCTCTACATTCCCGCTCTCTCTCTCTCTCCTAACTTTCTGGCGAAATCGACGCTATAACCACCGCCCGAGTTTCTGCAAGTCCAGCCAAAATCCGCTCTGTCGCGAGCCGTCCTCTGCCTCTGACGCTCGACTCCGAGCTCAGCCGACTCCGAGCCAATCTTCGCGTGAACTCCGACCGGAAAGAGGAGAATCGCGAGCTTCGAGCCTCTCTTTTCTTCGCCGCGTGACTCGGTTGAGACAAAAGAGACGTGAGCTCAACCGACTCCAGACCAAAGAAAAGCCATCAGAGAAGCTTTTGACGAAGTTCCGACGAGCCTGAGAACATCCGCCGAGCCAGAGGAGACCTCCGAATCGAGAGATCGACCGAGAAAGGATTGGAGGAACTCTGAAATTGTTTTTTTTATTGTCGGAGCTGACATACAAGTCTACAATTTCATTTATTGTAGACATACAAGTCTACAATTTCATTTATTGTAGACTTCTATGTCTACAATAAATGAAGTTGTAGACTTGTATGTCTACAATTTCAGACGTTGTAAACTTGTATATCAGCTCTGACAATACAAAAAAAAAAAACCATTTTTTATCAAAACACACGAACGAACCCATGAATATAAAACCCAGAAACACGAATGAAACCCATAAACATGAAACCCAGAAATAAACTCGAACGAAACACGAAACCCGTACTTCAACAACGAAACTCATACAAAAAAAAAACAAACACGAACGAAACCCACCCAAAAATTCCCAGATTTCGTTCGCCAACATGAAGTCTACAACTTCATTTATTGTAGACATAGAAGTCTACAATAAATGAAATTGTATACTTGTATGTCTACAATAAATGAAATTGTAGACTTGTCTGTCAGCTCCGACAATACAAAAAAAAAAAAACCATTTTTTACCCAAACACACGAACGAACCCATAAATATGAAACTCAAAAACACGAATGAAACCCATAAACATGAAACCCAGAAATAAAAATGAACGAAACACGAAACCCGTACGTCAACAACGAAACTCATACCAAAAAACAAACACGAACGAAACCCACCAAGAAATTCCCAGATTTCGTTCGCCGACATGAAGAGATAAAGTTTATCTCTTCGGCGACGACGACGGCGGACAAACCACTGGCGACGACAAACAGAAAAAGGCAAGCTTTTTTTTTTTATCTTAAATGAACGAGAGAGGAAAAAAGAGGAGAAAGAGAAAGCTTTGAAACAATGAACACGGAGAGAGAGAGAGAGAGAGAGAGAGAGAGAGAGAGAGAGAGTTGAGAGCAAGTTTAATGGAAATGAACAAAATAAAAAAACCAAAGGACACTTGAGACTTTTCTCATATGATTAGGTAGTATTTTTGTCCAAAAACAATGACCACAACATTTTGGTCAAACGTATCAAAAAGAGTAATATCTAAGGCCATTCCCCCTCCTCAAAATTCAAATTAGTTAATTCATTTAAGCTCATTTTTTTTAGTTTGGTCTTCTCTCTCTTCTCTCCTAACCTTATGGCTAAGTTAAGTTTTTGTACTTTAGTGTTTTGGAAATTTTGATTTCAAAACGCTTATGTTCATTACTAGCCCACACCAAAAATCTTTTGGGAGTTTTCCAAACCTTGGAGTAAAAAACGTCCAAATGACTATTTTGGACGTTTTTTTAAAAGGTCAGCAATAGGACCTCTTTATTTATTTCTATTTATGTAATTACCATTATATCCTTATTTATTTTCTATTTATTTTTTTGTAAAGAATCCCAAAAACTAAACCCTACTCTCATCTCTCCTTCTTTCTTTTCTTTCATTTATTATCGGTTTCATCTCCTCCATTGCACTTGTTTCATCTCCTCCATTGTCTCCGTCGCATCTCCTCCATTGGCGTCGTGTCTCATTGTCGTCCGGGTGTCTGGATCTCAGCCGGCGTCCCTCCTCTCTCTCTAACTTGACGGCCGTCCCTCCTATCTCTCTTAGTTCGCGCCGTCCGTCGTCTTCCAAGGCCACCCACCTTCGCCGCCGTCTCTCTCTGCCCGTTCCGGCGCAGCAAGCTCCCACATTGACACTCTTTTCGCTCTTTATTCCGGTAAGCTCCCTCATACATAGCCATTTCGTTACAGTGTTTGTGACCAACGTTGTCACGAAAGTTTCAGCATGACTCCATATTTCGTGACAATATAATCACAAAATGAAATTATTTCGTGACTGTCACGAAACTAAATTATTTCGTGACACCCATAGTCACGAAAGCTTAAGCATGACTCCATATTTCGTGATAATATAGTTACAAAACGACATTATTTCGTGACACTATTGTCACGAAATTAAATTATTTTCTGACACCCATAGTTACGAAAGCTTCAGCATTACTCCATATTTCGTGACAATATAGTCACAAAACGAAATTATTTCGTGACACTATTGTCACGAAATTAAATTATTTCGTGACACCCATAGTCACGAAAGTTTCAGCATGACTCCATATTTCATGTCAATATAGTCACAAAACGAAATTATTTTGTGACAATATTGTCACGAAACTAAATTATTTCGTGACACCATAGTCACGAAACTAAAGTCTGCAATGACAACATAGTCACAAAACATGAACGACATTATATAATATGGATTCAAGAGCTTACTATATATCTTCGCATATAATAAATTTTTATGAGAAAATAATTTAATGTGACTTTATCTCCACTATTTGCAGTTATGAAAGACATTGATACCTTCGTCAAGCATAGCGGTAGATGGGTGAAACATGAACGATACGACGCTGGCCCTGGGTGTGCAGTGGGAATCTTAATACCGGCAAAAGCAACGTACGAGGAGTTTATGCGGTTATTGTATGCCACGCTCAATCGTTCACCTAAAAATCAGGTCCTCCGTGTTTCTTATGAGACAGAAGGGTCGGTACCCCCGGTAAGTATTGACTCCGACCTAAGTTTGAAATGTTACTTGCATCTTCGCAAGGAGAAACCGGACAGATCCAAACTTAGTTTGGTAGTAGATATGGAGCCATTGAAGCAAGAGCCATTGGTTTCGGACTCAGGCGTTGGTTCAACTCCGAACACCGGTCAACCAGCACAAGCAGACATGTCGTCTCCTAAGTCGGAGGCTAGTTCTCCCGAGATCCCCGACCCGAATCAGAGTCATTCAGGCACACCATGGCAGACCCATCCGCACTCAGGCACTCCAAAACGGTTTAGTACGCCTTGCTCTAGAACGAAGACGAGTCAATGCGCTACGCCTTCCACGGATAACCAAAATATGCATCCTGACCTTGATGTGTCGAATATTCACTCTCCGCTGAGACTAGTCAAAGGAGGATTGTATGCCAACAAAGCAACTCTGAAGAAACATTTATGCATGTTAGCAATCACCAAACATTTTACGTTCAAGACGAAGACTTCTAACAAACGGTATATCCATGTTGTTTGTCGAGATGACTCATGCGCATGGTCTGTTCGTGGAGTAAAAAAGAGTACATCCGAGATCTTTGAAGTGAAGAGGTGACTTATTACTTATTTCTACATTGATATTATCGTGGTCACCCGAAATTAACATTGCTTATACATTCTTGCAGGTATGATTCTGAGCACACGTGTGCTACATAATTCAGACAAGGAGAACATCCTCAGGCTACGTCCACATTTGTAGGTGAGACTATGAAACACAGGTACATCGATCCCTCATGTTCACCATGCAAACCCAAAGACATCATGTCCTACATGCAACAAGATTTTGGAGTGGACATGTCCTACAAAAAAGCATGGAGGTCAAGATAGGCGGCATTATCATCATTGTTTGGCACCGATGATGCATCGTATAGATCTCTGCCTAAATTCATGTACATGTGGTCGACTAACAATCCAGGTTCGTCATTCGACCTTGTCACAACTCCTCGATCCCACCGTTTCAAATACTTCTTCATGTCGGTTAGTGCTTGGAAAAGGGGGTGGAAGTATCTGCGGCCCGTAGTTATCATCAACGACACTTTTTTGAAGAGTTACTATAAAGGCACACTGTTTTCAGCATGTGGTATGGATGCGAATGAACAAGTTTACCCCCTCGCATTCGGCACTGGTGATTCAGAATCTACTGAATCGCCGGTTTACTTCTTGACAAGGTTAAAGGAAGCAATCGGGGAGAGGTCACATCAGGTCATAATGTCTAACAGGAACGCGGGAATCAATAACAGTGTGAAAAAGGTTTTCACTAACTCAGACCATGGTTATTGCATGTTTCATCTTTTGAAGAACGTGAAGAACCAAATCAAAGATCTATCAAAAGAGGTGAATTGGACGTTCTATGCTGCAGCAAAGGCATACACGTATGCAGAGTTTGAAAAGTATATGCTTATGATAGATGAGGAAGATCCAAGAGTCCGAGCGTATCTTCAGAACGACGTAGGCCACGAAAAATGGGCTCGTAGTTTCTACACGGAGAAGAGGTACTCAATAATGACATCAAACAATGCCGAGTCGCTGAATGCAATGAATGTCAAACCGAGAGAGTTCCCTATTACCAAGCTATTTGATTTTCTCCGGGAGAGAATGAGTAAATGGTTTTACGAACGTAGAGAAAAAGCGTTGGGAACGTTGACGATCCTTTGCGTTGACGCGAATAAAAAACTTGAAGAATACCACGCTAAATCTACTGGAATGGGGGTACGTGATAGGCATTCAATTTTTAATTTTTTTTATAATATGTTGTTTATTATAACCCGTAAACAAAATGGTATTGGGTGCGGAACAGGCGCTATTACTATTTTAAATGGCTCCGGGTTGCCATATGCCAGACCGACGACGCCCAACACAATGGGGATAAAATCCGCCATCATCCGTATGCTATCACGAACATTACGTGCATACTTCGAGTCCATAGAGTCGTATATTGTTAGCGATCTACGACTTTGGGAAATTACGACAAGGAGCCAGTGGTCCGGCACATGGACATGGACATAGATAGTGTTAAGATCTGCCCATGGAGTGTTTGCAAAACCTGTTTTTTTTTTGCGGCAGTTATATAGTCAAGCACAACTAAATGGTCCGTCCAATCAAACACGTCCTTGTTCTTCGCTTTGGACCAAGCATCATGGCATCGGGTGAGCATTGTAGAAAGTACGAGTTGGTTGTCGTAAACGGCTTTCTGACATTTCCATACTTCCCCTTCTTTCTCAAGTAGTAGAAAATGACGTCCATATGCTGCAAAATAAAAAATTCACAGAAATCAGTGACATATATGTGTTCACTTCGTGATAATATTGTCACCAGATTCTTATCTTCATGTCGTGACAACAACACAGTTTCTGGTGACAATGTTGTCACGTTGTAAATATTAACAACAAACAAATAAATGTAGTTGACTATTGAGTATGTAGAATAACAAGCGAAATCCAAGTGAATTCATTCAGAAATCCAGGTTCAGAAATTCATTGTCACGACATATAGAATTTATTACATGAAGTTCAAAAAACCAAATAAAAAACACGTCACAACAAAGCTATATTCACATAAACAAAAAACAATCCGAAGTGCAGTGGTGTTTGTCATCCTTGGCTCTAAAAAACCTGTTTGAGCGGACGTACCTCTCCCGTAAGCCACTCAACCGGGGTCCACAAAGAGTAAAACCAAGTCTTCGATGTAATCTCAACCACCGTAAAAGGGAACGAGGGAGATAAATCTTCTTCTGGTGACTTGTACTTCGGACTGCTGAAAAATCACAAGTATTAGATCTCATTTTTATTTAAAATTAACAAACAATATATGTAAGAAGGAGAAAGATACTTACGCATTTTTGTGATTCGATTTAAGACCAACTTTAATCCATTTAGCCATTGCTGCAATATCTCCCTCAGAAATCTCGTCTTTAGGGTAGGAGAATGGATAGACTGACGGTGGCCGAAGTGGTCGTGTGAACCTCGTAAGCACAGCCGGCGCGGGTGTCAGTGTTAAGACCGCTGGCGCCCTCCTATGGCGAGTAGGATTTTCATCTGATGATGAAATCATTATGAGCTTTCCAGGAATCTTCAACAACGAGGAACAGACCTCATCAGCCGCCTCTGGACGTGGCATATGCGTTTTAGACTCCTGGGTCTCTTCGGCTGGGGTCTGGTCCTCACCGCCATCAGCTTGCGTCTGGTTCCCGTTTACTTCTTTTGGCCCTTCATCTTCTGGACCTCTCCCACCGTCTTCGTCGTCTTCACCATCATCTTTTTTCTTCTGAAGATCATCTTCTTTGCATTTGCCTCCATCAGATGATTGATCTTCATCATTTTTCTCGGTTTCTTCGTCGTTGTTCAAATCTTCGTTATCCTTATCATCTTCCTTGTTCTCTTTTTCTTTTTCTTCTTCTTTTCCTTGTTGCTCTTCGACATCGCCGTCCTTCATGGGAACATCTGTCCCATTGTTCTCGGGCTCTTCTTCTTCGTTCATATTCTCTTCCTCCTTCACCTCCTCTTCATATTTCTGGAGGTTGACAAAATCATCTTCCTGAGAGACTTGTACTTCTTGCTTGTCCACAACCTCTTTCAAGATTGCTGAAATGGCACGCATTTCCATGGACAACTATTTCTTCCACTTCACAAACTCAAATCTGAAATCTTTCAGATCTTTTTCCAAGGTAGATAAGCGAATCTACGATGTACACAAATAGTTTTGAATTAGTGAGAATAAAGTCACGAAATCAAGTATTTTCGTGACATCAATGTCACGAATCAAGTATATTCGTGAGATAAAAGTCACGAAATCAAATATTTTCGTGACATTGATGTCACGAAATCAAGTATGTTCGTGAGAATAAAGTCATGAAATCAAATAATTTTGTGACATTCATGTCACGAAATCAATTATGTTCGTGAGATTATTGTCACGAAATCAAGTATATTCGTGAGATAAAAGTCACGAAATCAAATACTTGAATTCCTGACTTTCATGTCACGCTATACTTGATTTCGTGACATTAGTCTCACGAATATACTTGATTTCGTGACTTTACTGTCACGAATCTATTTTATTTTGTGAGTTAAATGTCACGACAACATTACCTCGGTTGCTGATGTGGGGCATCCATACACTTTTTTCATCTTCCCTTTATTCTCAGAGGGGCTCACAGCAGTCATCGCTGACTCGATTTCACCACCAATCGGCTTGAATTCAATCTGGAAAACAGATTAATGTGAATAAGTAAAAAAAAAATAGAAGTTAGTTAAATGTGCATGTTCTTATCAATCATATTCATACCTCTTGAAATTGAATTTTTTGGAGTTGAGACTCCAAGACCTTCCCTGATTTAGTAGCCCAACGCTTCATCAACGGCCTTGCATGCGCATCGAGTATCGTGGCAAAGTCCAGGGCCACGAATCGTGGTATGCACTCGTAGCTCCAAATTTGGAGTGGGAGCACAAAACCCGAGAAGTGGAGTTTTGGGTTCTTACCATCCTTGATGGTCTTGGCCTTGCTCACAAAGCCCTTGACAGAATCTAGAAAGAAGTCCCACGTGATGTTTCCCCATGGGTAGTTGTTGAAAACCACCGGGTCATCCACCATTTTTATCTAGCTATCGCATGGGAGGTTGACGGTCTTCTTGGCCGCCAGGAGTACGTTGTAAAGAAAGTGGATGAGAAGTAGGCTCACTCTCCTCTCATCTGACCACTTCTTGCTGGTCTCAAGGACTGCAGCAATGTTGGCCCTTTTTCGGCCAAGCGCACCATTGCAGAAGGTGTCTTGGTATAGCCCTCCCTCAACCACATTGGCGTATCGTGGCTGCTCTCCGTCGTCATCGCTAAATCTTAATCATGTGATTAAAGAAAAGTGCTCTTTGGTGAACTCCCGGGGTTTCCCACCAATCTCCATAACCAGAGATTCGTTTGATGGACAGGCCCCGCCATTAAATCCCGATCTCAACACTAAGTGACTGATTATTTTGGATGATTTTGTGATACAGGGCATGTCCAGGAACTGCCCAAAACACGTTTTCTTGAATAGCTCTTTTTGGTTCGAGGTCATGCCCGTCTCCCTCTCGAACGCGTCCACGTTTCCATGGAAGTTGAATGAATACCCTTCTTCTATGTCCTCTTCTTTTATCTTGCGTATGAAACCCTAGAAATTAGAAAATATAAAAGTTAGAACATTAAACAAAATATATACACTCAGTTTCATGATAACACAGTCACGAAACCCATGAATTTGGTGACATTTATGTCACGAAACTTCGTGGTTTCGTGACACAATTGTCACGAACTTCATGGGTATCGTGACTTGACTTGACTGTCACTTTATAACTATCAATAATTTCGTGACATATGTGTCACAAAACCCTGAAATTTCGTGACACAATTGTCACGAAACCCAGAAATTTCATGACACAATTATCACGATACCCAGAAACGTTTGACACAAAACAATTCACAGAACCTACATCTAATATGAGCAAGCCTAGAAAAATCTAATTTTATTACAAAATACACACAGAATCCCCAATAACATAAAAAAAATGATCACTTTTGTCAAACTAACAGGAGACAATAAACATGCAAACCATGAATCAACACAAAATCAAAGTTCAAACACATAATAAACATGCAAACCATGAATCAACACAAAATCCACACAGAATCAACACAAAATCCACACAGAATCCCTAATAACATCAAACTAACAGTTTCATCAACACAAAATTAACATGCAAACCCAAAAGTTTTCATTTTTGTCACGAAATAAAAAATTAAGAAACCAAAAAACTGAAATCACGAATTGCAAGTAAAAAAAAATCTCACCTTGTGAGGTCTCTCAGATGTAGAAGGGACAGAGGACTCAGCATTTGAAGGCAACTCAACAACCACCTTCCTCTTCTTCTTCGACGACGCAAGAACCTTCTTCAATTTCTTCGTCGGGGAGTTTTCCGTTGGTGGCTCCAGGGCAAAAGCCACGCGCGGACTTCGACGCGGGGATGCATGGGTCACAGGAGGTGGAGTTTCAGCCGACGATTGAGGAAGACTCATCTTTTTAGGGTTAGGTTTTCGAAATTTTGGGGGGCGTTTGCTTGGCGAACTATTCTTTGTCTTCATTTCTTGGACGAAGAATGGAATCGAGACGGTTTTTGGAGTGTTGGTTAAGGGAAGTTGGACAGTTTTTTTTCGCTCGCTCTATGTCTCTCTCTCTCTCTCTATCTCTCTCTCTCTCTCTCTCTCTCTCTCTGTGTGTTCTGGTTAAACTATCTCGGTCAGTGAAGAAATGAAGAGGAAGGTGACGTTGAGGCAAGGTAAGTGAGAAATTGAATTGGGCGGGCTTACTAACTGGGCCCGTTTTTCAGCCTAAAATCCGGTTTTTTGGTGATTTCTTATTTAAATTTTAATGTTCACGGGGGTAAAAGGGTAATTACATAAATCCAAATTAATTACGAAGTCCTATTTGTGACCTTTTTGAAAAAAGTCTAAAAAAGTAAAAACCCTTTTTTTACTCCTATTTAGGGCAATTTCCCAAATCTTTTCAGCTACCCTTTGAGTTTATAGTGTTGACTCTCCTACTCATGGTTGTTTGATGTTCTTGGAGACTCTTTGAGCTTGTGAATCCAGAAGGGGAGTTATTCATTGATTTAAATCAATGTCATTAAAGTTGATAAATTTTGTTTTATCTTATGCCTTGCAATCTCGTGTTTAAACTTGCATTTTTTTTTTTCCTATTATGGTTTCTTCAAATCGGTTCAGTATAAATAATAATTTTTTTTTGTTATTGTGCCATACTTGCCATGTACATTAATTTATTCTAAAACTCATATATATGTTCCATTAAGAGCTTCTTTACAAAGGGTGACGATGGCGAGTTGATTTTAGAGATAATATCTCTATTTATGAAGATAGATGGATTTCGTCCGCATCAAGACTCAAGGCTTAATCTCCTCGGCTCCATGATGAGAAAGCTACAGTTAGTGAGCTACATCTCGAGAACGGTAAGTGGAATGAGAAATCTGTTCGGGATTTCATCCTGATATAAACCCCTTTCGAAGAGAAGGCGATTTTGTCCTTTGCCAGACCATCGATCTCAAATCCAGACAAGATTTTGTTGCACTTTGAGAAAAAGCAGCTATCTCAATGCAACAGAACCATGCGAAGGTAATTCAGAGGCAAGCTCTTCTTCAAAGGATTCGATACGTGCTTGGTATAAAAATATGGAACTTTAAAAACCTTCAAAAATATGATTTTTCTTTGGGGGGTGTGCAAGAACATTCTCCCAGCGAATGGGAATATTGCACTCCGGCATGTCCCGATGTCCCGACACTACTATTTTTTGTGGTCATTTTGACTCCACAACCCATGTTTTGATTTTATGTCCACTGATGGCTTGGGCGAGGAGTGTGAGACCGGTTTCGACGATGTGGCGGTGCTTGCGCTCCGCCACACCATTTTGCTCGGGGGTATGTGGACACGAGACCAGGTGCTCAATGCCATGGCTTGTAAAGAACGAGGTAAGAGCTTGATATTCGCCACCCCAATCGGATTGGATTTTTTTTTAATTTTTGCTTGGATTTGGAGTTCAACTTTTGTTTTGAATTTTGTGAAGATTGAGAAGACATCAGATTTTTGTTTGAGAAAATATATCCATGTGTATCTAGTATGCGCATCAATGAAACTCACGTAGTATTTGTACCCATTTCGTGATGTTATAGGTGAATGCCCCCAAAGATCCGTGTGGATGAGTTCAAGAGGTGATTTTGTGGTGGTTATACTCTGTGAATAAGGTAACCGGTGGGATTTTCCTTGTTGGCAAGCAATACACAAATTAAGAGTTTTTGACAACGATAAGTGACAAGAAGAAATAATTTTATTGATGATTTTGACGGTAGGATGGCCTAGTCTTTGATGCCAATGAATTACATCATATTTTCTTGTGTGGCTGAGCGATGGTAAACGTGGCGTTGTGGTGATGGTGACCAAGGTGGAAACGATACAACCCCTGCTCAGGCAGTCCTCGGAGTAGAACTTGACGCGTCACCTGGTCCTTGATAAGACAAATATGAGGGTGAAACTCAAAAGAGACATGGTTATCCGTAGCAAATTGTAAGACACTAATTAGGTTTTTTGTAATTTCTGGAACATGTAGAAGGTTTTTTAAGATGAAATTTCTAGATTTTGGTTTTGAAGAAGATGAAAGAATAGAATAGCCAACATTAGATATATTGAGACCTGTACCATTTCCGATGTGAACTTTGTAGTTTCCACGATATTCTGACCCGAGATTCATGTTTTGTAGGTCGTTTGTGACATAATGGGTAGCGCCGGAGTCTGGGTACGAAGCATCGTCGGCGCCTGAGGAGTCAGCAGGGGAGAAGATGGCGGTGAGAGCACTTGGGTTGTGACCCGAGTTGATGTGGCCGGAGGAGGGGTTTCCTGAGTTTGAGTTGATGTAGGAGGAGCTGTCAGAATACCCTGAGAAGGCGCTGTTGTATCTTTGAAGCACCTCGACGCCGAGTGGCCTTGTTTCCCACAGATTTGACAGGTGAAGCGGCTGGGTGTGTATCTTCCTCGATCTCGACTAGGTCCTCTGCCTCCTCGGGTTCCCGGGTTCTGATACGCCGGTGTGGAGTAGTGTTGAAGGGAAGGCTGTGACCTTTGAGTTTGGTTTGGGGAGTATTGAGATCTCCGTTGGTTGTTGTATTGAGTGAGGTTGACGCTTGGCAAGTGAGACTCCGATGTGACTTAGTTTCCTCGGTCTAGGCGTGCCTCAAAGCTGAGAAGCAACGAGCTGATATCGCTGAGAAAGAAAGGCTCGCTGGGAGTGGTGAGGGAGACTACGACTGGATCATACTCGCTGTCGAGACCAGCAAGGACATGAAGAATCTGATCTTCGTCGGAGAGCTTGTGGCCGGCTGAGAATAGTATATCGATGCAGGCCTTCATTTTGGAGAGGCATTCCCTCATGGTGAGTCCTTATTTCTTCATTGTTGGGATTTGGAGTTTATGCTGCAAGATTTTAGCTTTGGATTGACCAGCAAAGTTTTGTTCAAGAGTATACCAGATCTGATGAGCACTCTCCAGGCTGACTGTGGTGATGAGGATAGGCTCGCTGATGGAGGCCAAGAGCCAAGACGCAATGAGTTGATCTTGCTGAATCCACTGGTCGTAAATGGGATTTTGTTGGCCTTCGATCATGGCTGGTGGAGGAGTGCCTTGGAGAAGGATGTGTGTGAGGCCATATCCTTGAACTGCGGTGATGACTTGTTGACGCCATAAGAGGTAATTTTCTTCACTTAGTCTGATTGTGAGAATTTGGTTTCCTGGATTGACAAGGGCTGGTGGAATGTTAGGTAAGGCTGCCTGGATGGGGTTTAGAATTTCTGGAAGAACATTGTTGTTTTGTTCGGCCATATTGGTTTTATGCTGATATTAGCTCTGATACCATGTGAGAAAAAATAATAAAGGCAATATAGGTAATAAGGGTAGTATAGATATAAGAGGAATGATATCAGCTTTTGATTGAGTGAATAGCAGTAATTACAGTGGGTATATTTATACAATGTGCAGGAGGAATCACACTAAAACCCTAGAGGTAAGAGGCTGTGATTGACAGCTCATATACAGCTAGAGGGGGGGAGTGCTGGTGACCAATCACATGGGACGCGATCGTACGAGGTTCAGAGATTGGCTGTCATTCCCTGGCGCGGATTGACACATCAGCACAGCTCCAAGAGGTACCTCGTTTGGTTATTGATTCTTGCCATTAGCTGTGAACGACAACCCCCTTTTACTGTCATTTTTCGTTTCAATTTTAGGTTGGGTTGTCGTTTCTGAGAGTGGTTCTAACAGGAACCTTCTTGAAAGGACACACCGTTTGAAAATCTGCTAGAAAACAATCCTCACCGAAGATTGGAGGACTTAATCTTTGAGGTGGCAACCATAATTTCTCACCGTGAGTTTTCTCTTCTTGCTACTATTCTCTGGGAAATTTGGAGTCACCGGAACAAATATGCGTGACCACACGATGGATTATATGAGTGACGTCAACTTAGCTGGGAAGCATGGGACGACGACGTTAATATTGGCGAGACATGAAGATACGCTGGAAAATAAACGTGGCTCTGTATGGTAATTCATGATGGTCTTGTTTATGTGGAAAGATGGGTTGTGCCTGTGGCAGAGCTAGGAATACAATTCAATGAAGGCAAATTTGAAAAAAATAAAATTAAGGGAAAGAGAAATTTTTAAAATATATAAATTTGGGTTAAAAATTATATAACAATTGATAAAAAAAAAACTTAGAGTGAGATCGAATCCAATTTTAAGACGGCGATTGATTTGCTCATAAAGAAAGAGAATCAGAGCTCCAGGCAAATAATATTTATTACTTTTACATTTAATACTTCTGAAGAAGCTAAACAATGTGTATTATAAATGTAGATAATAAATTTTTTAAAATGTGTGTGAACACATGAAAGTCTTCTACGTTAACAAAGCTTAAAATTAACTTGATAAAGGCTACACCACAGAGCCTTTACTGTCAAAACACTACACTCTATACTAATTTTTTTTTTTTTAAAAACCCTACAAATACTCACCTAAAAAGTCTAAAGGGATTATTCATATTCTATGACTTGTACCATGATTTTGGACCAAAATCTACTAAACCCAAATAAATCCTAAACTATGACTTAATGAAATGAGTAATTACATATTTATCCTTCATATTTAGTTTATTTTTATTAGTTAATTAATAAAACAAAAACAATTATTTAGTTTATATTATGAAAACAAACATCATTACAAAAACCTGGAGAGCAACCCTGGGAATCTCCGATGCCGAAGCTCCTCAGAACGACGGTCATGGCCGCCGGAGAGCAGCACATGACCATCCCAGCGGCAGCGACCTCGAAGTGTCCGCCGGAACAGCCCGCCATGGATTCCGCGTAGAATTCTGTGGTTTTTAAAGTTAAAAAACAAAGAAAAAATGATTCTCGAGATTCTAGATAATTTTGAAAAGTTTCTGAAAATTTCTGGGTTTTCGTTGAAGATTTATTGACATTGATGTAAATAAAAATGCATATTTATTGACATCAATGTCAATTAATCTTCAAAGGAATTTTCCAGAATCGTTGAAGATTTATTGACATTGATGTCAATAAATATGCATTTTTATTGACATTAATGTCAATAAATCTTCAACGTTTCTGGGTTTTCGTTGAAGATTTATTGACATCGATGTCAATAAATATGCATTTTTATTGACATTAATGTCAATAAATCTTCAACGATTCTGGAAAATTCCTTTGAAGATTTATTGACATTGATGTCAATAAATATGCATTTTTATTGACATCAACGTCAATAAATCTTCAACGAAAACCCGGAAATTTTCAGAAACTTTTCAAACTTATCCAGAATCCCGAGAATCATTTTTTCTTTGTTTTTTAACTTTAAAAACCACAGAAACGTTGAAGATTTATTGACATTAATGTCAATAAAAATGCATATTTATTGACATCAATGTCAATAAATCTTCAACGAAAACCCAGAAATTTTCAGAAACTTTTCAAAATTTTCCAGAATCCCGAGAATCGTTTTTTCTTTGTTTTTTAACTTCAAAAACCATAGAAATTCAACGACTTAAACACTTTGAATATGATAAATTTTTTTCATGAAAATCTCTAACCCTAAACTGAAAAGACAAACTGAAAAAACAAAGATGAACCCAAACAAAGATGACGAACTCAAAAACGAAAAGAAAGTCAAATAATTAAATAAGAAAGAAAATCAAATGTTATTAAAAGTAAGGGTATTTTTGTATTTAGTGAAAATAGGTAGTCATAGTTTATGATTTATTTGAGTTTAGTAGATTTTGGTCCAAAATCTTGGTACAAGTCATAGAATAGGAATAATCCCAAAGTCTAAATTACTTTTAAATGAAAACAAAATTTCCCAATACTCTCTCTCTCTCTCTCCAGCATCCTATGTTTTTTTCCTAAAAAATTCGGATCCCCCAATCAGGGGTGACGGGCGCCAGCTCTCTCTCTCTCTCTCTCTCTCTCTCTCTCTCTCTCTCTCTCTCTCTCTCTCTCTATCTCCAGAATCCTATGTTTTTTTCCTAAAAAATTCGGAGCCCCCATCATGGGTGACGGAAGCCAGCGCTAGTCGGCTCCGGCCTGGGGTGGGGGAAGCTTTTGAACGTCTCTCTTATGTTCTTTACAACAGCTTTCTACTCCTTTCCTCTCCTCCATGGGTCTTCATCGCTGGGTTCGGCCTTCGCCGGCTCTCCTCAAACTCGCCGTATTCTCTGTAGGTTGTTGGGGGAAAGAGAGTCTCGACGTCGCCGGTGCTGTGGAACGTGTCTCTTGATGTTTGGATCTGGAGATTATGGTCGGGAAATGGCTTCTTTGTCGGTGTGTTCCACGCCGTTTTGAAGGTTCGTCGTTTTGGTACTCCAGATCTGGTGCGTCAAGGATGGCTAAAGTGTGGGTGGTAGGTGGTTTTAGTTGTTTTTGTGTTGGGTACAAAGGAGATGTAATTTTATTAGCTGATTCTATTTTTCTATATTTATGTTTGTTTTTTGAATTTCTTGTGTGTCTGACATATCGAGTCTTTTGCTATCATATTATGTTTATTTTGTTAATCTCTCCCTATCTCGGGAGTATGCACAAGCAGAGTGACCACATGTACTTAGTGTCGGATTTATTCCGAACTAGGTTCGTATTGTGTCTAAGATCACTTGTATCAATGGGTATTTTACCCCTATTCTAATGGAAAGCCTCGGTCGATTTAAAAAAAAAATATTTGCCTAATACTTCTTCTGTATATTTGGTAAAAAAAAAATACTAAATGGTCTAAAACGATAAAATATGATGAAATTTCACCATATAAATGGTATAAATTTTAAGAATTAGTTGAAATTGTAGAAATCAGTAAAAAATGACCGAAAATCTAAGTTCGTCGAAAAATATACTAAACGGTCGAAAATTCCTGAACTTTGGTCGAAAATTCAAGATATTAGTCGAAAAATTTAAGATATCAGCCAAATGTCTAAAAAGAACACACACGAAAGAACCCGCAAATTTTGGGTCAACAAAAAAAGTGCTTATGAATGAACAATTATATGTCGAAACACAAATGAGACATACCCATTACTTTCATATGTCGATTTTCACTCTTCATACTTTCAACATTGTCTCTCTTATATTCTCTTTGTACATATGAATAACAATGAGAAAACTGTAAAACTCAATGACGTAGATACACTTTATTCTGATTTGGATATCTTGTTAATAAAATAAAGATGAAGAGTAATTAGAACTTTTCAAATAAGTATGTGTAGGGTTTTTTTAATAGTTAGTACATGGTTTAGTGTTTTGACACCGAAAACTTCAAGGTCTACGCTTTATCGATTTTCTCATTAGAAAAACAAGGAGTGTATTTTCACTTTTACACAAAAATATCATTGAATACCATAAACTTAAACTTGTACTGGATGCATTTGACACCAACAAAAAAACAACGTATAATAATGATTTGTTTTTTAACAAAAGAAATCTATAATCTAAAATATGGCCAGGTACAAATTAATTAGTAATAGAGATTCAATAGCATGAAACTCAACGAAATGTCCCAAAATTTTACGTATTTGCTCAAATCTTATTGTTGAATTTAAACTTATGTTATATGCTGTTGGCGGAAGAAAAAAAAATAGATATACTTTCAAATCGTTGAATGGAATTTTTGTCCGAAAATACAAAGATACACTTACTACTCAAATTTTGATGATTTATTTTTGCCAAAGCAACATCAGTTACTTGAAAAACAAATTTGATGTGCGCACATACACTTACTGTTCCATTATTTATTTAGTTTAGTATTTCTAACGTCCCTACTATTAGATATAATTTTTTTGTATTCATATGTGATTATAATACGAAAGAGTCCATCTTCACTGAAACAGAAAATCTTCCTGATGTAACTAATTTAACCCTGATATTTAAAAAAAAAAAAAACAAAACAAAAACAGTTTTAACCCTGATTTCTCTGGTCAAGCATTGTTTCAATGCCAACTTGTCAAATTAGACTAGGCTAGGCCACTCAATGTCTTAAAAATAATCTTGAATAAAACCAAAGAGAAAACGAAAGTTAGTTGAAGATCAGTAATAGACTTTACCTTATTTTAAAGGAATGTCGAGATCAAGCACATTCATTCTCTATATTCATCATTCGCTATATTCATTCAAATAGAAGAACTGTCAATTTAAGCCTGAAATAAAAGATTGACAAAAGTACTGTCAGGTAAAAATAATCCAAACATCTTCAAATCGAGTCTGAAATGAATATCATTATGCAGCTCGGTAAAGACTGACACGAAAAGAGAGAGAAAATTCATCATAAGCTAATCATAGTAGATAAAAGATTGACAAAAGTACTGTCAAGTAAAAATAATCTACAACATCTTCAAATCGAGTCCGAAATGAATGTCATTATGCAGCTCGGTAAAGACTGACGAAAAGAGAGAGAAAATTCATCATAAGCTAATTATAGTAGCTTTAATCGTTTAATCTTCCGCTCAGGTTTCAGTTTCGGTCTAGGGTCTCTCTTCTTTGCTCCACTGGAAATGATAACATGATGCTGTGAACTGCGATGGTGTCCGCTTTCCCTAAGAAAATAGTTCAAATAGAATCGACATCAAGTTCAATTCAAGAAAATTTGAAATTGCAGCGTATCTTTTTGGTTAAAACATTGCTTACATTACTCTTCTCCTCCTAGATACTGCAACAGCTCTGTGCTACCAAGTTTGTATGAGCTGTGAGAGAACCCTTTGCCTTGGTAGTACCAAAAACTGACTGAAGATATGTGCTGAATTTTGCAGTGTTCGGAGCCTCCGTCAGGTTGTAGAGCCTTCACAAATTCCTTTGGCATATCATTAACTTCAAGGCGTTTGAGTTTCGTTAGGTGTTGAAGATCACAAGGAATTTCCTTCATCAATGGAAATGGTCCGATATCTAACGCCTCCAGAAGCGGGAGTGCTCCTTTTTCAATCTTAATCACCTTTAGTCCTTTTAAACTCCTTAAGAAAAGATGCTTTAGCTTTGGAAAACTGCCTTCATCGAACTGCAATTCTTCTCCATCGTACACCTTGTGCATGTAAAGGTACTGCAAAATGGGTAGACTTTTGAGGCATTTTAGCGGCTCGTCGACAAGCCTCGAGAAACTTAAGTTAAGGCCCTGCAAATTCTGAAGCTGAGAAACCCAAGTTGGTAGTTGCTGTAGTCGACAATTCAGTTGGATATACCGCAAAGTTAGAGGCGGGCACAAAGTGCAGTTTAAATCCAAGACTTCTTTATTGTTGACTGAGACTATAAATAACTCTTCAAGGTTTTTCATTTTCTCAATAGACTCCCAAAGTATTCTACACATATTTGCACCCAGTTTTGTAATGCCGAAAACTTTCAATTTGCTCAACCTTCGTAGCTCTTTCAAGAAACCTACATGTGAATGTGCTTCCACTTTAGTTAGTGTTTGTAACTCTTCCAACATTCCAATCCCTTCATGCATCCTCGCACCAATATATGATTTGACACTATATTTTATATCTTGATCAAAACTAGAACATGAAATGTGACGCAGCATATGTAGCTTGTTGATCTCACGTGGCAACTCTCGCACTAAGGTATCATTGAGATTCAATGTTTGAAGATATCGTAGTTTTCGGATTGACTTTGGGATTGTCTTTACTTTTGAGCCACTCATATTCAAGTACTTAAGGTGTAACAAATTCCCTATATCTGATACATTATCAACCGGAGCTTCTTGAAAATCAACCACCTTCAACAGCTTACATTTTCGGAATATACCAACTACAAAAGAGTGTGACACTTCGTAAGTGTTGACAAGCACAACTGAGCGAATCTTCAAGTCAAAAGGACTTTCTAAAACGTTCCATGTAGTACCATGAGTAATCAATCGCCGACCATTCTTTTTAAAACTCAGCTTGTTTTGGTCAAATAATCGATAAAACCCTGAATCAGTAGCTCTCATTTGGATTATATCTCGTACTAGATCATGCACTTTGCAAAATCTATATGATCCATATCTTAACTCAAACGAAACCAAGTTTCTTCTTATAAGCTCAGTCATGTACTCGCCAGCGATTACTTCCAACGACTTGTCTGCTCGAAACCCAATGAAGCCTTCAGCAATCCATATTCTACATAATCTTTCTTCTTTAACGGAAAAATCTTCTGGGAAAATACCAAAGTACAAGAAGCACATTTGAAGATTGTAAGACAAATCATGATAACTGAGCAAGAGAATTTTTGAAACACTTGAGAGCTCACGTTGTTCTTCAAATTCACAATTGAGATTATCAAGTACTCTTTGCCATTCTACACTGCAAAGCTTCTTTTTCGACAACAAACCAGCTACAGCAACAATAGCGAGTGGCAATCCTTGGCATTTGCTTAATATTTCATAAGACAAATTTTCCAACTCGGATGGACAACCTGAGAGTGGAAATGCTTTTCTACAAAACAACTCCCATGCTTGCTCTTTAGACCAAGTCTTTATCTCTTTCACAACCATTTCCCACGATTGTGACTTAAAAGACTCTGCAACCATGGAATTACGAGTCGTGACAAGAATCCGACTACCATTGCTAATACTTGGAAAAGCATGCTTCAAGACACTCCAGAAATCGGTTTGCCAAACATCGTCAAATACGATCACGTACCTCTTCTCCTGCAGAGAGCTTCTCAATAGAGTGAGTGCTTGTTCAACGCCGACCATTTCTCCTCCAGATGAGCAGATCGGAGCCATTAGCATCTTAAGAATCTTGTCGATCTCGTAGGATTGGGACACGGTGACCCAAACGTGAGCATCGAAGCATCCTTTCTCAACGACATCGTTGTACACTTTCCTCGCGAGAGTCGTTTTCCCGATCCCGCCTTCACCCACAAGCGAAACCACCGTACGTTCCGACGAGCCTTCCACCAAAGTAGTCACCAGCTCTGCCGACACCGATCCAATGCCAACAAGCTCATCGTCATCAAGAAAAAGCGAACCAATACGAGGGTCGACGTGTGAATTCCCTTCCCCGCCGCTCGTACTGCCTTGCTCGAAGGGTCTCAGCCCATACTTCAGACCACTGTCTTTGATTTTTTGCAACGAATCTTCAATTTCTTGAATCTCAGAGGCTAAGAGACGTCGAGTTTTCAAGGTCTTAACACCGTGACCAGCCTTGCGCAGAGACCCGAGGAAACCGGCTTGATCTTGACGGAGCTGCTCAGCGAAATAAGTGTATTCGTCGACGACGTCTTCGATGTGCTCGGCTTCCTTTCGGAGCTGTCTCAGCCACACATTCGTGGCCTCGCTGAGCTGTCCTCGGGCAGACTTGGCTTCGGCATCACGGAGAAGAGGCTGGAGAATCTCCAACTCCTTTTGAAGGTCGTTGACTTGCTTGCGAACTCCTTTCAACGACTTGGCTTCATCGATCAGAAGGTCAATCAGTTTCCCAATAACAGGAGTCAGAAACGTCTCTGCCATTGTTTCAGTCGGATCGGATATGATGTGGTCTAAATAAACGGAAACAAAACATAAGTTTTAGAGAGAAAATAGCAACATGAGAGTCTTCTGGGTTTTTTATTTTTTCAGATGAGCAACGACCAACCAACGAGTGGTGTATAGAAACCGCTTTACTATTGACTACTAATGTATCCAAACTGTACGTGGGACGGGTGAAAAGGCAATTTTAGCGTTAGTGCCTTTTTAAGTTTTAACACTATTCCCACTCTCAATCCAATTTCCCAGTAAAAAATATTAATTTATAGGTCTTAATAAATATCAAACAAAGTTTGGAAAAAAGAAAAAAACTTATAGAAATTAAAAAAGTTATTTATTTATTGAGGAAATGACTTTAAAACTTGAAAAAAAAAAAATGAAAATCCAGAAAAGTTCTACATCACTAGAAGAAAAGTTCAAAAGTTTTGAGTGTTTTTTTAAACCTGAGTTATATAATTGTCTTTTCACATAAGTAAAAGTACTATGTTATAAAATGGCCTAAAATTAATATAATAAAAAAAATTTATATGAAGTATTAAACTTGAAACATTGGAATGGTAAAATAACTAACGTAGTTTAGGCAAATAGCTCATTTGAATGACATGACAAGTAAACCAAACTCTATGTCGATTTTAACCTTTATCCTGATTTAATATAAAGTTCGTTGATTTCGTGGGATTGGATTGATGGGTAGTTATTTTGAATAATCATTAATTACTCCCCACACACTTTTTTTTTTCCTATTTCGTGGGATCTGACTCAGATTTCTTGCTTCAGAGAACGCCTCCTATTCTTCTCCATCTTCTTCGGCCTCGATTCTGGAGTCCACTCCGATTTCTTCATCCCCTCTTCGTCACTCACAACCTTAACCACTCGCTCCACCACAACCTTATCTTCCACTTCTCTGTCTCTCTTCTTCTCCTTCTCCACCAATTAAGAACATAGGGCTCGTGCTCGAACTCACCTCTGCGATCATACTTTTCTCCTTCAGAACCTCAAGTTGGAGGGGCGAAAGCAGGGGGAAGTTTTGCGTTTTAGGTCGAAGAATCGGCGGCTCGAGACAGGTGGCAAGTTGACTCGGCGGTGAAGATCGACTAATATTTTTATGAAATTCTAAATCTATTAATGGAAGAGTTATTTACTGTAATTTTTTTCTTTCATTCAGTTTATTTTTTTTTAATTAACTAATTTTTGAAACCCTTCATTTTAATGAAATGTATTTTTGTTTGTTCAAGTTGATTGATGTGGTTTATTGTATATTTCGCAAAATAAACCAAACATTAGTTATTTTGAAAAGGGAAAGGGAGAAGGAAGGACACCAATGGGTTTTCACCAATGCAGAATTTCGTGCATTCGTAATTCCGAAAGAGGTAACGTACACGGAGTTGGTAGATTTCTTATACGAGAAGTTCGAGTTAGACAGATTCGCGTTCGACTTAAAACTCGAAGTCCCATATGCAGTCGGTACAATTCCAGTAGGTCCTGCCGTATTGAAGGACAATGGTGATGTTTCGCATTTTATGAAGCACAAATATCGTAATAGATTTCCACTCTGTGTAAGTTTGGTACCGAAACAGATCGAGGTCATTGCACCTATTGCGTATCGAGGAGTATGTAAAGGGAAAGATGTGGAAGTTGGAATGGTGTCTCGCAATGAACCGAAGAAGAGACGGAATACTCTTGTTATCGATGATCGACAAAATGATCCTATAATTGAAAACAAAGACGGTGGCTGTGATGACTTGTTTAACGAGTACAAGGGTGCCGGAAACGGTGACAAAGTATACAGGCGTGATATGTTGGAATCGATCTAGGGTTTGAGAAAATAATTAACGCTTCGTTAAGCGACGGAATTTTAAAAATTTTCTTTTACAAGTAAAACAGTTTTTACTAACCTAGACAAGTGCAAGTACATGTAACTAAAAACCAATATGAGCTATGAAGTTTACTAACTTTTCTTGAAGCTTGAACCTTGTAGAAGCTTTTGGAAAGTTGCAACGCTCGTCTCCCCTCGCAGCACGTCTCTCTTCCTTTCCTCGGCACCTCGAGCAACCACGAAAGTTTCTATCACTAAATCACTCGAAAAGAAGGAATCAGTGAGTGGGCACTTTTAAACACTACGACTTAAGAACGAGTCTCGAAGTCGCAGAGCTAAACACTAGGTCGAGTGAGGACCTAGGTACCAAGACAAGAAATAATCGAAAATAAACTAGAGAGAGAGAGAGAGGATTTTCGGCCAAGTTCTAGAGAGAGAGTCTCTCAAATCTCTTAAACTTGGATGAATGAAATGTGAGGAAATGAGGCTCCTATTTATAGGAGAGGTCTCACCTTCAATAAGGTAGTTTCCTCTTCTATAGAATATCACATATTCATGAGCAATTTCCTCTTTTTTCCCTTTGAGACACTCGGCCAACTCAAGGCTTCTAGAAGCCTTGATTTGTTTCCAATTTTGTTCAAGGCCTTGCCTTGTCTCTCACTTGGCCGATTCCCACTTTCCTCTTGGAGGAAATTTGTTTCCTCTTTTTCTTTTGGCAAGTATCTAAATACATTTATGCACAAAATAAACTCTCATATTTCTCTATTAGGGTAGGCGCCCAAGTCTCTCTAGAAGGAGCTTCTAGAAGCTTCTTCATTTGTTCATGACAACATGAGAAAGGCCCATTAAGAATTTTCAATAAAATTCTCATGAAATGAAATTAATTCACAAGGCCCAGTTAATCATATTATGGCCGAGTGACATTAAGTCATCAAATGAACTTGTCAAAATTTATTGACATCCATTTCATCCTTATGTCTCAAAAGACAAAAATACCCTTTCGACAATTTTCGTTCTTGCTTTGACTTAGCTTCCAGTTTAACTATTCCTATCGATGTGATTCGTGACAGTGACCTCATGGACCCAAATGAACAAAGCTTGAGCTAAACACTTGGACTCAAAAGTTCACAAACCTTTTCCAAGTTTAGCTTAATGTCAACTGACTCCACTAAAGAGCTGACACTGAAAATCTCTCGGTTCAAATGAATTTATTTTCTACTCAAGAATTCGACCTAATTATGATGAGCGGATCCACTGAATATTATCTATGTTTACCCTTCATGAATGTCATCAGCTAGTCGGGATTTACTAAATTACCATTTTACCCTTCTAGCTGTTATTTCCTCAACTCCTTTGTCGCTTGTGAATAAGTTAGAAACAATGTATTGACGAGGAGCTAACAAGTCACATTGTTTCATCCAAAAGAGTCAGGACTCAATTTGGACACTGGCCAGTTCATTTATTCACACTCCAAGGAACAAAGCATGAGGTGACATACATTGCATTTCAGCAATCTTGTACATGAATTCCATATCTATGAGAACTTCACAAAGTTACTCATGACAGACTCACAACTTAGTACTTCACCAATAGGCCTTGTTCGGAATCACATAGTGAGTCCGAACTTTGACTTTCTCAAATGAGAATACTAAGGTGTGAAATGGCATGTCTCATTTCAGGATTAAGGTAAGCATGATGCAATTCATACATAGTGACTTCGAGACATAAGAGGTTAAATGGTTTGTTCTTATATTGTCTCTAGAAGTGCACTGGTCAATTCAGTACCTTCGGAAGATACCTAGAAGAACTATAGAGTCTCCAACTCTCAATGCCTCATAACCAGACATCATAGATTCTTCTAACAATCATACTGAGGTCAATAGTCCTTTGACCCTAAGATTGCGAATATATCGTTTTAAGCAAACTACGAAGAGTTTGTTCATGCAAATCTACATTTGTCTCTTCGTAAGTTGTTAAGTTTGTTTATGGACTAAAAGACTAAGGTTTTATCATAAAGCTTCAGACAAGGAAGATTGAATGAACGTTTCAACTTTATTAATGAATAGATAGGCAATTACAAGCTAGAGTCTTCATGAGACTTTATTACATCAAATGTACAAAATAAAGACTACAACTCTTCTTGTGGGCACCATTGACAACAAACTCCCACTTGACTCAAAGAAGGTGTGTGTAGTCCTTCATGCCTAATCCCTCACGATGTTGGTCGAAGACCTTGTTCGCTAGGGCCTTGGTGAATGGATCTGCGAGGTTGTCCACCGTTGAGATCTTCTTCACTTCCACGTCTCCGCGCTGCACGATCTCTCGAATCAAATGGTATTTCCTCTCAATATGCTTAGAGCGCTTATGGCTTCTAGGTTCCTTTGAGTTAGCGACAGCCCCACTATTATCACAATAAAGGGTCATGGGCTCGTCGACGTTTGGAACAACTTCCAAATACTTAAGGAACTTTCTAAGCCATACAGCCTCTTTGGATGCTTCACAAGCAGCCACATATTCTGCTTCCATTGTGGAGTCAGCAATGCAAGATTGCTTAATACTTCTCCACACAACAGCTCCACCATTAAGGATGAACACAGATCCCGAAGTGGATTTCCTGGAATCCTTATCCGCTTGAAAATCGGAGTCGGTATATCCTGTCATAGTCAGGTCAGTACCTGAGTATGTAAGCATCAAGTTCCTAGTTCTTCGAAGATACTTAAGAACATGCTTAACAGCAATCCAGTGTTCGGGTCCAGGGTTGGATTGGAAACGGCTAACTACGCCAACGGCGAAACAGATGTCAGGTCTAGTGCAAAGCATGGCATACATGAGACTTCCCACGGCAGAGGCGTAAGGAATCTTTCTCATGTCTTCAATCTCTTGTGCAGTCTTGGGAGACTGGTCCTTAGAGAGTGAAACTCCATGCCTAAAGGGTGTTTGACCCCTCTTGCAGTCTTGCATCGAGAAGCGATCCATCACCTTATCAATATAAGATGCTTGAGAGAGCGACAGGGTCCGGTTTTTCCTATCTCGAAAGATTTGGATTCCCAGAATGTACGCGGCTTCTCCTAGATCCTTCATATCGAATTGCTTTGCTAGCCAGACCTTAACCTCAGATAACTTACCCACGTCATTACCAATGAGTAGTATATCATCGACATATAGTACCAGAAACACAACTTTGCCTTCGTGTATTAACTTGTAAACACAAGGCTCATTTATTGACTGTTCAAAGCCGAAGCTCTTTACAGTTTCATCGAATCTAATATTCCATGACCTAGATGCTTGCTTTAGTCCATAAATGGATTTAAGCAACTCACAAACCTTGGTCTCTTGACCTTTATCCACGAAACCGTCTGGTTGGGCCATGTAAATGCGCTCGTCAAGATTGCCATTCAGAAAGGCTGTCTTGACATCCATTTGCCAGATCTCATAGTCGAGAGCTGCAGCTATGGATAGGAGTATGCGGATGGATTTAAGCATCGCGACTGGCGAGAAGGTTTCTTCATAGTCAATCCCTTCTTGTTGGGTATAACCCTTCGCCACAAGTCGTGCTTTGAACGTCTCGACGTTCCCATCAGGACCCCTTTTCTTCTTGTATATCCACTTACACCCTACGGGTTTAATCCCTTCAGGAAGGTCTACAAGTTTCCAGACTTTGTTGACATACATCGAGTGCATTTCAACTTTCATGGCGTCAAGCCAAAGGTTTGATTCAGAACAAGCCATCGCTTGGCTATAGGAAACAGGGTCATCCATGTCGGAGACGGCTACAAGAGAGTCTCCATAAGACATGTACCTATCAGGCTTTTGAGTAGCCCTCCCACTACGTCTAAGTACTACTTGACGAGATTCTGATGAGTTAGGTTGTGTTTCAGTTGGGGTAAGAACAGTTCTTACAGATGAGGTAGAAGCTTCCTCACCCAACTTTTCTTCAAGCACAATTTTGCTTCTAGGTTTCGCATCCTTCATAAAGTCCTCCTCAAGGAAACGAGCATTCGTGCTAACGAAAGTCTTATCGTCCTCGGGACTATAGAAAGTAAAACCTTTGGTTTCCTTCGGATATCCTACAAACAGGCACAATTCTGACCTACTAGCCAACTTGCTAGTCTTTTGCCTCAGCACGTGTGCAGGGCAACCCCAAATTCGGATGCGGCCAAGATTTACTTTACGACCAGTCCATCGTTCATAAGGAGTACCAGGAACCGTTTTGGATGGAACTTGGTTCAGAATGTAGGCGGCTGTTTCGAGGGCATATCCCCAAAAGGAAAGCGGGAGTGATGAGTAACTCATCATTGATCTAACCATCTCCATAAGAGTTCGGTTTCTTCTCTCTGACACTCCGTTTTGTTGAGGTGTGCCAGGTGCGGTAAGCTGAGAAGCAATACCTTCTTCTTTAAGAAAGTCATCGAACTCTCCAGACATATACTCACCACCTCGATCAGATCGAAGGGTTTTGATCACTTTGCCAGTTTGCTTTTCCACTAAAGCCCTAAAGACCTTAAATACGTTAAAGGTGTCGGATTTGTGTTTAAGCAAATAGACAAACCCATATCTTGAGTAATCATCAGTGAAGGTAACGAAGTATTCGTATCCTCCACGTGCCTGTTGGTTGAGCGGACCACATACATCAGAATGTATTAGTTCCAGCAACTCAGTGGCTCTTCGACCCTTATCGGAGAAAGGTCGCTTAGTCATTTTTCCTTCTATACAGGATTCACAAGTAGGTAGTGAGCCTATTGCAGAGGCTTGGAGTGGACCATCCCTCACAAGTCTCTTAATCCTATCTAGACTGATATGACCAAGTCTTAAGTGCCAGAGGTATGTTGATTTTGTTAGATCGGAGGATTTAGAAAGTTTGATCCTCTTTGGCTCCCTAATTTGATCGTTATCTATTTCGGTGTCTAAAAGAGAAGGTTGAGTGGGATAGATGTAAAAAAGACCATTCTTCATACATGTATCAGTGACGAAAGAATCAGAAAAAGAAATACGAATTCCATTCTTTATAAACTTTAAATAATAATCTTGCTCGAAAAGTTGAGCAACAGATACTAGGTTTTTCCCAAAGGAAGGAACATAATACACATTATTCAAATTTAAAGTTCGATCTTCAAAAGATAGCGTCACGGATCCCACAGCCTTCGCAGACACCACGCTCTCATCACCCCACTTGAAGCAAAAGTCGCCATCCTCTAAGCTTTTGCTTTTCCTAAAACCAGTCAAGGAGCAACAAATATGGTTAGTAGCAGCGGAGTCAATAATCCACGATGATACATTATCAGCTACTAAACAGGCTTCAGTAACAAGTACAATACCTTTTGCTTTGGTTTTGAGGTAGGCAGGACAGTTCCTACGCCAGTGACCAGGCTCGTTGCAGTGGTGGCACTTGTCTTTAGACTTGTCCACCTTCGGAGCCTTTGGCGCCCTCTTCTTCGTTTGAACCTTAGGTTGGTTCTTCTTCTCGGGGTTGCGAGGTCTCTTCTTAGATCCAGAGGTGGAGGCAGTAGCATGTACTTCTCCTTGAGCCCTCTTTTTCTTAGTGAGTGCCTCAGCGGTTTGAAGTTCCTTCATGAGCTCGGTAACAGTGTACTCTAGCTTGTTCATGGAATAATTCAACTTGAAGGTATCAAAGGTTTCGGGGAGAGTTTCCAAGATCATATCTATTTTAGTCTCCCCATCAATCTCAGATCCAAGAATCTCCATCTCGTTGAGATAGCTAATGATCAGCATCATATGATCTCTAACGGGAGTTCCAGCCTTCATACGACAGTTCATGAATTGTCGGACCGCTTGTTGCCTAGCTTGACGTCCTTGCCCTCCAAACATCTCATGGAGATTGTAGAGCATATCGGTGGCAGTTTCATAATCACGATGTTGTTGTTGCAACACATTGTTCATCGATGCCAAAATGTAGCATCTCGCAATCTCATCGGATCGAAGCCAGGCCGCCAGGACGTCTTTCTCCTCTTGCGTCGAATAATCATTCGTTTGAGGACAGGGGGTGGTGAGAACCCATTTGTGCTTGTCGACAGTAAGGACTATGTCGAGGTTACGTTTCCAGTCGACGTAATTGTCGCCTTCGAGTTTATTCGAGGAAAGAATTGTAGAGAGAGGGTTGAGAGACATATTGCCTATAAAAGTTTAAACAAGTTTATGATTAGTCTTTGGTTTAGGATTTAAGTTTCATTAAGACTTTTGTAAAATCCAAAGGTGTTATAAACCAAACGATAATTTACTCCCTCAAGAGAAGGCCGCAAAAAATCTCCTTTTATAAGTAAATGACACATCATTAATGCTAAGCCAAGATGTCAATACATCTATTTTGACTAGCCACCTTGTAAATTGGTTTGATCACTCACATCCTTTCGCAGAGCCTCAAGGGAGGATACTAGGGATTGAGCCTAAGCGTGCAACCAACCACTTAGTCCAAAAGATCAGCTTTGAAAAACAATCCCCCAAGGGGAGGCCTTGCCATCATTGCATCACTCTCGGACGTAGCTCATTGAGCAATGATCGAAGCAATAACGCCTTGGAGTACTCACATTTAAGTGAGGGTCGCAAGAGCGGCTCTTAGTCCCACGTTATTACATCTTTCACTAGTGTTGGGGATCGCGGGTTACAAACAACGAATATAACCCTCCCACTTAGTTTTTGGAGTTGGTTCATCGACTCTTATAAAGTTCGGAAACAAATTTCCTAGTTAGAGAGCGACAGGCGGACAACTAGAAGAGAATCCTAGATCGACATGTTCAGAGCAGTATTAGTGCATAAAGGCACAAGGTACATACTCGATCTTTTCCTATTTTCTATTTCGGGAAAGTGCGTGAGGGAAGTGTGAACTTCAACTCACTCGAACACTTGAAAGTTTGAGATTACACATCTTTTTATTTTTCGGCTTGTCTACAAGGAGACCTCCCACTCAAATTTTCAAGAGCATATAGATTTTGAACATATGTGATATAGATATAGTTTTGAAAACATTTTGAAAATTTATTTGATTTGGATGACAAAATATTTTCAAGTTTGAAAGTGAAAACGGTTTTTCAAAATTCAAACTAGTTTTGTAAAAATTCAATTTCAATTAAACTTTCAAAAATCAAAACATTTTAATCTTACACATCATGTTTATAATCATATGAAAAACATTTTTGCTCAAGAAAATTTTCTCATTAGAGTTCTATAACTCATGGTAGTGGGGTTTGAAAATCCGGATTTCTAAAAAACTGGAGTTTCAGACAGCCGCGCACCTCGGAGTAAAATCGCCATATCTGGCGGCTCCGATGTTCTTTTCAGCCGAAACCGGTGGAATTGGACAGAGGACAGACAGAGCTTTAATTTGATTCAAGAATCATTAAATTTCGATTTCTGAGCAGAGAGTTATGCCACTTTTAATGCGGGTTTACTCCAGCTCGAAGAAAAAGAAATAAATTAAAACTTTGGTCATTTTTAGGTGCGAAAAAGAATCAAGTGTAACGGAACGTTTTAAGATGTTGTTTAAAGCTTTTATTTGTGTTTTATTAGCAGGGTAATAACATAGAATAAAAGAAATAACAACATGCATAAAACGATTCAAGTAAATAAACGAAACTAGCAAGACAATATAACTAGTCACAAAATTTTACTCGAAATTTCTCAAACCTTTAAAACACGTTTTTCAATATAAAAAATTAAAAACTTTTAGAACTGATTCTAATGTGTTTTAAAAACATCCCAAACTCATAGAAAATCAACATGCTTTTTAATTTAAAGACATGAGCAATAAATTAAAAAAAAATCTAAGATTACAATTCTAACTTGTCACAAAATTAGTAAACTTTCGAAAACGATTTTCAAGCTCATAATTTTAAAAACATGTACATGCATCTCTTTGACCATAGCTCTGATACCATTTGTTGGAATCGATCTAGGGTTTGAGAAAATAATTAACGCTTCGTTAAGCGGCGGAATTTTAAAAATTTTCTTTTACAAGTAAAACAGTTTTTACTAACCTAGACAAGTGCAAGTACATGTAACTAAAAACCAATATGAGCTATGAAGTTTACTAACCTTTCTTGAAGCTTGAACCTTGTAGAATCTTTTGGAAAGTTGCAACGCTCGTCTCCCCTCGCAGCACATCTCTCTTCCTTTCCTCGGCACCTCGAGCAACCACGAAAGTTTCTATCACTAAATCACTCGAAAAGAAGGAATCAGTGAGTGGGCACTTTTAAACACTACGACTTAAGAACGAGTCTCGAAGTCGCAGAGCTAAACACTAGGTCGAGTGAGGACCTAGGTGCCAAGACAAGAAATAATCGAAAATAAACTAGAGAGAGAGAGAGAGGATTTTCGGCCAAGTTCTAGAGAGAGAGTCTCTCAAATCTCTTAAACTTGGATGAATGAAATGTGAGGAAATGAGGCTCCTATTTATAGGAGAGGTCTCACCTTCAATAAGGTAGTTTCCTCTTCTATAGAATATCACATATTCATGAGCAATTTCCTCTTTTTTCCCTTTGAGACACTCGGCCAACTCAAGGCTTCTAGAAGCCTTGATTTGTTTCCAATTTTGTTCAAGGCCTTGCCTTGTCTCTCACTTGGCCGATTCCCACTTTCCTCTTGGAGGAAATTTGTTTCCTCTTTTTCTTTTGGCAAGTATCTAAATACATTTATGCACAAAATAAACTCTCCTATTTCTCTATTAGGGTAGGCGCCCAAGTCTCTCTAGAAGGAGCTTCTAGAAGCTTCTTCATTTGTTCATGACAACATGAGAAAGGCCCATTAAGAATTTTCAATAAAATTCTCATGAAATGAAATTAATTCACAAGGCCCAGTTAATCATATTATGGCCGAGTGACATTAAGTCATCAAATGAACTTGTCAAAATTTATTGACATCCATTTCATCCTTATGTCTCAAAAGACAAAAATACCCTTTCGACAATTTTCGTTCTTGCTTTGACTTAGCTTCCAGTTTAACTATTCCTATCGATGTGATTCGTGACAGTGACCTCATGGACCCAAATGAACAAAGCTTGAGCTAAACACTTGGACTCAAAAGTTCACAAACCTTTTCCAAGTTTAGCTTAATGTCAACTGACTCCACTAAAGAGCTGACACTGAAAATCTCTCGGTTCAAATGAATTTATTTTCTACTCAAGAATTCGACCTAATTATGATGAGCGGATCCACTGAATATTATCTATGTTTACCCTTCATGAATGTCATCAGCTAGTCGGGATTTACTAAATTACCATTTTACCCTTCTAGCTGTTATTTCCTCAACTCCTTTGTCGCTTGTGAATAAGTTAGAAACAATGTATTGACGAGGAGCTAACAAGTCACATTGTTTCATCCAAAAGAGTCAGGACTCAATTTGGACACTGGCCAGTTCATTTATTCACACTCCAAGGAACAAAGCATGAGGTGACATACATTGCATTTCAGCAATCTTGTACATGAATTCCATATCTATGAGAACTTCACAAAGTTACTCATGACAGACTCACAACTTAGTACTTCACCAATAGGCCTTGTTCGGAATCACATAGTGAGTCCGAACTTTGACTTTCTCAAATGAGAATACTAAGGTGTGAAATGGCATGTCTCATTTCAGGATTAAGGTAAGCATGATGCAATTCATACATAGTGACTTCGAGACATAAGAGGTTAAATGGTTTGTTCTTATATTGTCTCTAGAAGTGCACTGGTCAATTCAGTACCTTCGGAAGATACCTAGAAGAACTATAGAGTCTCCAACTCTCAATGCCTCATAACCAGACATCATAGATTCTTCTAACAATCATACTGAGGTCAATAGTCCTTTGACCCTAAGATTGCGAATATATCGTTTTAAGCAAACTACGAAGAGTTTGTTCATGCAAATCTACATTTGTCTCTTCGTAAGTTGTTAAGTTTGTTTATGGACTAAAAGACTAAGGTTTTATCATAAAGCTTCAGACAAGGAAGATTGAATGAACGTTTCAACTTTATTAATGAATAGATAGGCAATTACAAGCTAGAGTCTTCATGAGACTTTATTACATCAAATGTACAAAATAAAGACTACAACTCTTCTTGTGGGCACCATTGACAACAAACTCCCACTTGACTCAAAGAAGGTGTGTGTAGTCCTTCATGCCTAATCCCTCACGATGTTGGTCGAAGACCTTGTTCGCTAGGGCCTTGGTGAATGGATCTGCGAGGTTGTCCACCGTTGAGATCTTCTTCACTTCCACGTCTCCGCGCTGCACGATCTCTCGAATCAAATGGTATTTCCTCTCAATATGCTTAGAGCGCTTATGGCTTCTAGGTTCCTTTGAGTTAGCGACAGCCCCTCAACTTTAATAGTCGCTCTCTTAGGTCATCGCCACGCTCGATGCGTTGGGCGGTGAGGTGATCCCTAAGATCTGGGCTGGTCGTTCGGAGGCGCAGGCTTCGTCTGCGACGGCGCGCTCTCCGCGTGCCCTGACTCTCCTCAACGTTCTCCCTTCGACCTAGTCGGTCGAGGGCCGAGCGTCGGGAGTTTCCCTCTAGAGAAGCAGTCGGCGCGTCGCCTTTACGGGGTAGGGGATTCGAAGGACCGGCTTCAAACATGGCGGGGAGTCCTCCGTCCTTCGTGAGAGAAGTCTCGATATCCTCCGGATCGCAAGTACCCTCATAGTCAGGGTCACGGTCGTGGCTTTCCTCGTTGAGGTTCTCAGGATCCCCGTTGGGGGTCATTGCGTTATGCGCGGGTTGCTTCGCAGCCAGTCGGCTGTGGTACCTCGCGTTCTTTGCCTTTAGTTGGCGGACGTTCTCCTCCAACTCCATGATGCGGTGGTCCCTGCTATCTGGAGATGGAGATGGTGAGCGGGTCGAGCTCTCTTCATGGAGAGACTCTTCGTCACCATGCGCTCGGGAGCGCAAGAAGTATTTCTTGGTCCCAGTGACGTTTTCGGGGTTGTTCACGCCCTCAGAACGTACGGGTGGTTGAGTACTCATCTTTTCTCAAGTTCGAGAAAGTTGAGTTTGTAGAAGAAAAGAAGAAGATGAATAGAAGGGATTTCGGGCTGAATAGGTCGGGAAGTCCCCTCCTTCTAGCGCCAAAATGTTGTCGCACGAAAATGAACAACTATTTAAAACCTCGGGCGGTTCGATCCAAGGCCGGACCAAGTGATCGCACCCGGGCCAAGAGTGTGAACTCGATAGTCTCGAGCTAGGGTTTTCTCCGATCAACCCGCCTCTCGGGAGAGGTAGGGGGTGAGGAGGAGGAGTGACCGTGCCTTGGTTGTCGGCTGCCTACGTACCCGTGCGTGGGATCAGGTCAGAACGTAGTTCAAGCGTGTAGCACGCTGTGTGAGGCGCGGAGCCTTGATGGAGAAGCGTGCTCGACGAAGGAGACGAGGCGCGGAGGAGTCCTCGGCGACGTCTCAGAACTTCGGAGATCGCGTACGCGAGAGAGAATGTGTGTTTTCTCTCTTTTGGAGATGTGGAAGACTCTAAGTCAAGAGTTCCTTGTTGTGGCGGAGATTCCGGACGCGTAGGCGATTCCTAGTCGGAAATGGCGGACGCGTAGGCGATTTCTTGTCAGAAATGGCGGACGCGTCTAGGGGGCTAGACGCGTAGGCGATTTTCAGTAGAAAACCGTTAGAGCACTCGTGGGCTCAAGATTAATCGCTCGATCAAGAGAGGCGGCACTCGGGAGTCCCCGGAAAGCGCTTCAGAATCTCCGAGAGCGAGAAATCGTGGAGAATCCGCTTCAGGCCAAGGATGGCATCTAGAGAAGCAGAGAGAAGTCTCAAGTTCCTTGAGAAAGAGTGGGATGGCTTTCCCCTCAATGGGAGAGGGTATTTATAGGTGTTTAGGGGCCTTAGGAGGCTCTTTTTTCGTCCATGTGGGACTAGGAACACGCGTGGCATTAATTGGAGGCGCACGGCGCGCGCGGCGCACAAAGAGCGGCGCACAACGCGCGGCGCGCGGCGCGCGGCGCGCGGCGCATGGGGCGCGGCGCGCGGGTCATCTCGCGCGGCGCGCGGTCTGCCTGACGCGGCGCGCGGCCTGTCTGGCGCGGCGCGCATGCTGCTGTGCTTGGTTGGCCGGCGCGGCTGCGCGCGCGGCGCACGGCCCGTTTCGTCGTGCTCTTGCGAGCCTTTGAATACCATTCTTGCCACATGAAATATGAAGGTTTCCATTTGACGAGAGTGACTCGACTCGAGGAGCAAAGCTCGACTCGAGGAGACTGACTCAAGGCTCAACTCGAGGAGACTGACTCAAGGCTCAACCCAAGGAGCGAAGCTCAACTCGGGGAGCCGACTCAAGTCTCAACTCGAGGGGCTAGGCTCGACTCAAAGAGTCAAGAGTTTGGGCGAAGGCTTGAAGACTTGCCGCTCTTTAGGACCTCCGGCCTGACCATCGGCCCTTTGAGCGACGTGCCTTCTTGGCGTCTCGGGTTTTCCGAAAACGACCGACAACATTAGCCCCCCAAGTTCATTGCTCGGGAGGCCCCGGGCGGTGAACTTTTAGTTGTTTTCGCCGGGTGTTTGAGGAAAATATGCTTCCCAGGGCTTCAGTGTTGCGAAGCCTTTGTGATTATAAAGAATACTCTCACAATTGTAAGTGCTCTTTCTCGCTTTTCCGTCTTTGTCGACACGAGTGTGTGATCGACATGTGGAGGAGGATCCAAGCGGATAGGAGACGTAGCTCGACGTGGGCGAGGCAAACGCGCTGGCGTCCGTCGCTCTAGCCCCGGAGCAATGGGGATATGCGTGCACAAGTAGGGCGTGCATTTATGTAGAGGCGTGCCGGCGTGTCGCGGCTTATTGATCTTTGGGCGAGGTCATGCCCAAGTCTATCTTCGATGGCGTTTTGTTTGATGATGTCATCAAACCGGAGTCCATGGGACTCGACGGTGACTAGCAGGGTGACGATTGTGTAATCGTGACCTATTAGGGGAAGATCATGGCTTCCGTCTCGGCCAGCTTGGAAGGCGACTGCACTTTTGCATTTTGCAAAGGCGTGCTCATTCCGAGGTCTCGAAGACGAAGGTTGATGCTGCGGGCTGATGCTTCGAGAAGACGGAGCGGCACCTGGCGGAAGGCTCTGCCGCACCGGAGGGCTTCGACTGCTCGGGGATAAACGCTAAAAGTTTGACCACGCATCAAGCATAAGTCGGCCTCACGGGGCATCCGCCATTCCCGCCTTGGTGACGCTTCTTCGTCTGCGTTCGGAAGATCGGCCCTTATTCCCCAGGCGCGAGCGCGGGTCTCTACCTTGGCTGACCTGTTCTTCAGGTCGCTCTAGGCGTTTGTTCGAGGAGTGGGACTCGACTCGAGGAGACTGACTCAAGGCTCGATTCGAGGAGCGAAGCTCGACTCGAGGAGACTGACTCAAGGCTCGACTCGAGGAGCGAAGCTCGACTTGAGGAGACTGAATCAAGTCTCAACTCAAGGAGCGAAGCTCAACTCGGGGAGCCGACTCGAGTCTCAACTCGAGGGGCTAGGCTCGACTCGGGGAGCCGACTCAAGTCTCAACTCGAGGGGCTAGACTCGACTCAAGGAGACTGGCTGGACATTAAGGAATATGACTCTACTCGAGGAGCGATGCTCGACTCGAGGTGTATGACTCAATTCGAGGAGCAAGACTCAACTCGGGGAGAATGACTTGATGAGAGGGGTGATGCTCGACTCGAGGGGGATGACTCGAGGAGAGTGACTCGACTCGAGGAGCATGGCTCGACTCGAGGAGGGCGTGACTCGACTTGAGGAGGATGTCCTGACTCAAGGAGCAAGGCTCGATTCAAGGAGAGCGGCTCGACTTTAAGGAGCGATGCTCGACTCAAGGAGAATGGCTCAACTCAAGGAGCGAAGCTCGACTCGAGGAGGATGACTCGTCTCGAGGAGCAGAGCTCGACTCGAGGAGAATGGCTCAACTCGAGGAGCGAAGCTCGACTCGAGGAGGATGACTCGTCTCGAGGAGCAGAGCTCGACTCGAGGAGAATGGCTCAACTCGAGGAGCGAAGTTCGACTCGAGGAGAATGGTTCGATTTGAGGAGCAAGGCTCGACTCGAGGAGAGTGACTCGACTCGGGGAGCGAGGCTCGACTCAAGGGGAATGACTCGACTCGAGGAGCGAAGCTTGACTCGAGGAGAATGACTCGACTCGAGGAGCGAAGTTCGACTCGAGGAGAATGGTGCGATTTGAGGAGCAAGGCTCGACTCGAGGAGAATGACTCAACTCAAGGAGCGAGGCTCGACTCAAAGGGAATTACTTGACTCGGGGAGCGAAGCTCGACTCGAGGAGAGTGATGACTTGACTCGAGGAGCATGACTCGACTCGAGGAGCGAAGTCTTAGCTAGTTCAGGCTGAGCGAGGTTCTTGCTCAGAGGCGGGTGTGATTGTGCTTAGTCGGCGGTGGTGAAGATGACATGAGTTGCGCCTTGTATGGCCGTTCAGGTGCGTTCCGATTAGTCATCATACACAGCGCCTTGCGGTGACTCAGAGCGCGTCATTAGAGACGGCTGCGTGCGTTGTTTTAGGCATCGTAGGCACGTCATGAGGGATGGCCTAGATGCGGCATGTAGGTTACTTAGGTGTGTCACGAGGGACGACTTGGTTGCGCCATGTGGGCATCTTAAGTGCGCCATGTAGGCGTCTTAGGTGCGTCATGTAGGCGTCTTACGTGCCCCATGTAGGCGTCTTAAGTGCTGCGCCTTTACGCGTCTTACGTGCGCCATGTAGGCGTCTTAGGTTGCACCATGTAGGCGTCTTACGTGTTGCGCCTTTACGCGTCTTACGTGCGCCATGTAGGCGTCTTAAGTGCGTCGCGAGGGACGGCTTTAGCCTGCATCTCGAGGATGTCTCTTGGGCGCGCCGCGGAGGCGTCTTTAGCCTGCATATCTGGGATGTCTCTTGGGCGCGCCGCGGGGGCGTCTTTAGCCTGCATCTCGGGGATGTCTCTTGGGCGCGCCGCGGGGGCGTCTTTAGCCTGCATTTCTGGGATGTCTCTTGGGCGCGCCACGGGGGCGTCTTTAGCCTGCATCTCGGGGATGTCTCTTGGGCGCGCCGCGGGGGCGTCTTTAGCCTGCATCTCTGGGATGTCTCTTGGGCGCGCCGCGGAGGCGTCTTTAGCCTGCATCTCTGGGATGTCTCTTGGGCGCGCCGCGGGGGCGTCTTTAGCCTGCATCTCGGGGATGTCTCTTGGGCGCGCCGCGGGGGCGTCTTTAGCCTGCATCTCGGGGATGTCTCTTGGGTGCGCCGCGGGGGCGTCTTTAGCCTGCATCTCGGGGATGTCTCTTGGGCGCGCCGCGGGGGCGTCTTTAGCCTGCATCTCTGGGATGTCTCTTGGGCGCGCCGCGGGGGCGTCTTTAGCCTGCATCTCGGGGATGTCTCTTGGGCGCGCCGCGGGGGCGTCTTTAGCCTGCATCTCGGGGATGTCTCTTGGGCGCGCCGCGGGGGCGTCTTTAGCCTGCGTCTCTGAGATGTCTCTTGGGCGCGCCGCGGGGGCTTCTTTAGCCTGCATCTCTGGGATGTCTCTTGGGCGCGCCGCGGGGGCGTCTTTAGCCTGCATCTCGGGGATGTCTCTTGGGCGCGCCACGGGGGCGTCTTTAGCCTGCATCTCGGGGACGTCTTACGGCGCGCCACGGAGGCGTCTTACGTGCACGCCTGTTCCCGTTTTGTGTTCGGGTGTTTTGTTTTGATGGAGCGTGCTTTCTTTTTGTGGAGCGTACTTTCTTGAGGATTTTGAGCGTACTTTCCATTGCCTATGGTACTAGCCCCCCGAGTTTTGGGTTTACAAGTGTAACCTTTGATGATTAAAAATCTTTGATAAAGTGGATTTTGAAAGAAAAACATCGAACTTTATTAATATTGCAAAAAATTTGAAATCCTAAAACGTTGGCTCGTAGGCCTTATTGAATGTTTAGAAAGCAAAGAAATAAAATGGGGGGATCGCTGGCTAGTGGTAGTACTCTCTTCCAGTGTTCCGCATTCCACAGGCGATAGATCGGTGTCTCGTCCATGTATGACCTGGTAGACCGTGTGGGGTCCCTGATGAGGACGCCGTTACCTTGCACTTGGGTGTCATGCAGGTGTCTTTATGGACTTCGCGGAGGACCTTGGTCGACTCGACGCTATCTCTGAGCTGAGAGATCGTGTTAACCGTCTTTTTAGCGGTCTTTCCATCGATTCCCTGGATGTAGCATATTCTGGCTTGGGATTGATCTCCAGCCATGATGCCGATTCCATCCTTGGTAGGGAACTTCACCAGTAGGTGGTATGTTGAAGTGATTGCCCTTAGCCGGTTCAACGTGGGTCGCCCAACGATTACGTTGTAGGGGGACTCTTGGTCGACCACTAGGAATGGGACCATGTGAACGACTTCAATGCCTCCGGGAGTTCCGAAGGTGACCGGCAGATCGATGACGCCTTTAGTCATGACTCTCTTCCCAGTGAACCCGAATAGAGGCGTTTGGGTCGGAGTTGGGCGTAGCCCCCCGAGCTTCATGCGCTCTAGGGTGGACTTGAAAATTATGTCGGCAGCACTGCCGTTGTCGATGAGAACTCTTTTCACCAAGTTATTAGCTACTTGGGCTTTGAGCACAATTGCGTCATTGTGCGGATGCACAACTCGCTTGGCCTCTTTGTTGGTGAAATGCATCGTCTCGTGAGGCACGGACGGAGGTTCTTCATACGTGAGGTTGACGTGCATAGCAGCGTCTTCTTGAGCCACGGCCTTTAGGAATTTTTTCCGTTGTCGGGCCGAATCTCCATCTTGTGGACCTCCCAATATGGTGGTCACAACGTGGAGTTGTGGATTGGCATTGGCAGTAGCCGTGGTTCGGTCGGCAGAAGCGGCTGTTCCTCCTCCCCTGCCAGACTGTGGTCTGTTCGAGGTGGGGCCCGCAGCGCTAATCATGCGTAACACGAACTCTTTTAGCTCACCCCGTTGGATCAATGCCTCGATCTGCCTTTTAAGACTATAGCATTCAGAGGTCAAGTGACCGTATTCCTGATGGAACTCGCAATATTTAGATCTATCGCGAGTCGCGGGATCTTTGTTCATTGGAGCCGGGGGAGTGAACTTGTCACGCGCTAAAGCTAGGATTTGCTCCGGCGTTGTGTTCAACGTTGTGAACGACGAGTAGCCCTTAAAGTCTTCCGCAAGTCGCGGCTTCTGGGGCATCGGACGTCGTCTATTAAAAGTCTGACCTCCTCTGTTTCGCCTTTTACGGGAGTTTCCTTGCTCGTCGCTAGGCTCGTCTCGGTGGTGAGGGCTTTGATCATTGCCCTTGTGACCATCGAGGTAATCTTCGACTCCCATGAAGGTCTTGGCTCGAGTCATTAACTCGGCCATGGTAGAAGGGACACGGCCGACGATGGACTTAAGGAAGTCACTTGTGCGCAAGCCTTCAGTGATGGCGGTGATTGCGTCTTTGTCGTCAAAGCGGTCGACCTTATTCGATTCTTCAGTGAATCGGGCGAGGTATCGTCTAAGAGACTCGCCATCCTCTTGCCTGATTGACCACAGGTACATCTTGGTCTTCTTTTGGACCATAGACGTAGCGAACCGTGCTAGGAACATGTCCTTCAGGTCTTTGAACGAGCGGATGCTTCCCGGCCTTAAGTTCTTGAACCACTCGAAGCCGGGTCCGGCGAGGGTAAGACTAAAAGCTTGGCACATAGCGCCGGGAGTGACACCCTGCATCGTCATCCAGGTTTCATAGTGCTGGATGTGGTAAGCAGGATCTGCTTTTCCATTATATGGAGCGAGGTTCGGGAGTTTGAAATTTCCCGTACATACCTCGGCCAATATCTGAGCCGTGAAAGGCGAGGACTTCTCCTCAACGACCCCATAGGCACTTCCGCCTATTCCGTGTTCTCGGAGATCTCGTACTTCATTTCGAAGATTGTGGATCATTGTGATCACATCGAGACCGGTAGTCGGAGTAACTCCCTGTTCGGGAGGAGTCACCTGTCGTCTTTCATTTGACCCTTGACCCGTTCGGCGGTTCCCGTTAGTTGGGGCTGCTGCGGGGATGTTTGGCCGAGAGCTTAGTCGCTCTCTTAGGTCATCGCCACGCTCGATGCGTTGGGCGGTGAGGTGATCCCTAAGATCTGGGCTGGTCGTTCGGAGGCGCAGGCTTCGTCTGCGACGGCGCGCTCTCCGCGTGCCCTGACTCTCCTCAACGTTCTCCCTTCGACCTAGTCGGTCGAGGGCCGAGCGTCGGGAGTTTCCCTCTTGAGAAGCAGTCGGCGCGTCGCCTTTCCGGGGTAGGGGATTCGAAGGACCGGCTTCAAACATGGCGGGGAGTCCTCCGTCCTTCGTGAGAGAAGTCTCGATATCCTCCGGATCACAAGTACCCTCATAGTCAGGGTCACGGTCGTGGCTTTCCTCGTTGAGGTTCTCAGGATCCCCGTTGGGGGTCATTGCGTTATGCGCGGGTTGCTTCGCAGCCAGTCGGCTGTGGTACCTCGCGTTCTTTGCCTTTAGTTGGCGGACGTTCTCCTCCAACTCCATGATGCGGTGGTCCCTGCTATCTGGAGATGGAGATGGTGAGCGGGTCGAGCTCTCTTCATGGAGAGACTCTTCGTCACCATGCGCTCGGGAGCGCAAGAAGTATTTCTTGGTCCCAGTGACGTTTTCGGGGTTGTTCACGCCCTCAGAACGTACGGGTGGTTGAGTACTCATCTTTTCTCAAGTTCGAGAAAGTTGAGTTTGTAGAAGAAAAGAAGAAGATGAATAGAAGGGATTTCGGGCTGAATAGGTCGGGAAGTCCCCTCCTTCTAGCGCCAAAATGTTGTCGCACGAAAATGAACAACTATTTAAAACCTCGGGCGGTTCGATCCAAGGCCGGACCAAGTGATCGCACCCGGGCCAAGAGTGTGAACTCGATAGTCTCGAGCTAGGGTTTTCTCCGATCAACCCGCCTCTCGGGAGAGGTAGGGGGTGAGGAGGAGGAGTGACCGTGCCTTGGTTGTCGGCTGCCTACGTACCCGTGCGTGGGATCAGGTCAGAACGTAGTTCAAGCGTGTAGCACGCTGTGTGAGGCGCGGAGCCTTGATGGAGAAGCGTGCTCGACGAAGGAGACGAGGCGCGGAGGAGTCCTCGGCGACGTCTCAGAACTTCGGAGATCGCGTACGCGAGAGAGAATGTGTGTTTTCTCTCTTTTGGAGACGTGGAAGACTCTAAGTCAAGAGTTCCTTGTTGTGGCGGAGATTCCGGACGCGTAGGCGATTCCTAGTCGGAAATGGCGGACGCGTAGGCGATTTCTTGTCAGAAATGGCGGACGCGTCTAGGGGGCTAGACGCGTAGGCGATTTTCAGTAGAAAACCGTTAGAGCACTCGTGGGCTCAAGATTAATCGCTCGATCAAGAGAGGCGGCACTCGGGAGTCCCCGGAAAGCGCTTCAGAATCTCCGAGAGCGAGAAATCGTGGAGAATCCGCTTCAGGCCAAGGATGGCATCTAGAGAAGCAGAGAGAAGTCTCAAGTTCCTTGAGAAAGAGTGGGATGGCTTTCCCCTCAATGGGAGAGGGTATTTATAGGTGTTTAGGGGCCTTAGGAGGCTCCTTTTTCGTCCATGTGGGACTAGGAACACGCGTGGCATTAATTGGAGGCGCACGGCGCGCGCGGCGCACAAAGAGCGGCGCACAACGCGCGGCGCGCGGCGCGCGGCGCATGGGGCGCGGCGCGCGGGTCATCTAGCGCGGCGCGCGGGTCTTTGGACGCGGCGCAGGATGCGCGGCGCATGGAGCGCGCGGCGCGGGCGCGTCTTGGCGCGGCGCGCGGTCTGCCTGACGCGGCGCGCGGCCTGTCTGGCGCGGCGCGCATGCTGCTGTGCTTGGTTGGCCGGCGCGGCTGCGCGCGCGGCTCACGGCCCGTTTCGTCGGGCTCTTGCGAGCCTTTGAATACCATTCTTGCCACATGAAATATGAAGGTTTCCATTTGACGAGAGTGACTCGACTCGAGGAGCAAAGCTCGACTCGAGGAGACTGACTCAAGGCTCAACTCGAGGAGCGAAGCTCGACTCGAGGAGACTGACTCAAGGCTCAACCCAAGGAGCGAAGCTCAACTCGGGGAGCCGACTCAAGTCTCAACTCGAGGGGCTAGGCTCGACTCAAAGAGTCAAGAGTTTGGGCGAAGGCTTGAAGACTTGCCGCTCTTCAGGACCTCCGGCCTGACCATCGGCCCTTTGAGCGACGTGCCTTCTTGGCGTCTCGGGTTTTCCGAAAATGACCAACAACACTTTACGATGCGGCTTACGCCTTCAGTAAAACAGCATTCGAAGCTAATTTTAGACAGTTGAGACGTAAGGATGTCGAGATGGCAAAGTATCTCGAAGAAGTTGGTGTCGATCGGTGAGCCAGAGCTTTCTTTCCTGGAAAACGGTAAGAGTCTAGAACTTCTTTTGTACTGAATTTTTTATGTCGTTGATTATATAAATCAAGTATGTTTTATATAGGTACGACCTAATGACGAGCAACAACGCAGAAAGCTTCAACAACAAAACAAGGAATGCGAGGAAGTTTCTCATTACGACGTTGCTCGAGTTTATTCGATTCACACTCCAAACTTGGTTTTTTGAACGAGAAGAGATAGCGAACAAGTTGAACACAAAATTGACACCAACGTGGCAAAATGATCTCGCACAGCTAAATAATAAGGCATAGTTCGTCAATGCGTATACGGACTTGGTCTATATGAATGTCATGTCAAAGACGTAAGAGGTGATTTCGATATAGACCTTATGGCGAAGACATGCACTTGCGGACTACCACAACAATTGAATATCCCGTGCGAGCATTCTATCGCAGCAGCCCAACATCGAAGCGTGGACGTGTACTCGTTATGCAGTGACTTTTATTTGAAGGAGACGTGGATTGAGATGTACAAGGAAGCCATATATCCGGTTGGCAATGAAGATCAATGGGATGTCCCGGATGAGATAAAAAACATGAAAGTTTCGGAACCCGTTGAAAAGAAGCAAGCCGGTCGACCGAAGAAAAGTAAACAAGGAAGAAGAAGAATTAATCGATACCCATCTCAAGGCGAAAAGATTGTCGTCCAGCGAAAATGCGGGAAATGTGGTGGTAGGGGACATAACAGAAAAACATGCACTTGGAGGGATTAAAACTTTAGACTTTGTGTTATTTTTATTTTTAAGTTTAAAACTTTAACGTTTATTTGAGTGACCGTTTACTTTGTGTCATGTCAAAGACGTTTACTTTAACTTTAGACTTTTATTTAATGGAGTGTCATCCGTCTCATGGACCTTTTCGCAATTCAACTCTGTGAGAACGACGAAGATCTCATCTCGCTTTTGTCCCAAGACTCGTTTTCGTCCACAAATGTCTCGAGTTCTAAACCCTTTGTGAATGTGTGAATTTTTGATGTTTTTTTTTGTGAATCTCTTTCATTGAATTACATGTTTATAAGGTACAATAAAAAACATATTCAATCAATAGTCAACAAATCATCTCGATAATATGTTTATAAGGTACTATTACATAGAAAACCAAAAACATAAAAAATAAACATCCGAAAATACAAAATCACGGGATAAGGTGGTTGTAGAATAAGTCCACGCACCATTTCTTCCTGAACGTTCTCATATTGACACTTTGAAGAGTGTCAAATGATTCGTTCAGTACTAGGTGCTCGACATACTTTAGTGCGAACATCCCGCAATCACCGCTACAACACAAGAATAAGTAAAAGAAATTGTCAAAAAAAGTTGAAACATAACTTGAAAAAAAAGTTCAATTAACTAATTGTTTAAAAACATAAATTGTCAATATAAACATAATTGTTTAAAACTTGTCAATAAAAACATAATTGTCAAAAAAAAGTTCAATAAACTTGTCAAAAAACTTGTAAAAAAAAAACCAAACTTCTAAAATAACTTGTCAATAAAAACATAATTGTTTAAAACTTGTCAAAAAAAAGTTCAATTAACTAGTAAAAAAAACTTTTTTAAACGAACTTGTAAAAATAAACAAACTTGTAAAATAACTTGTCAATAAAAAGATAATTGTTTAAAAGTTGTCAAAAAAAGTTCAATTAAGTAGTCAAAAAAACTTTTTTAAAAGAACATGTTTACCTGTATGCACATTGTGGGACCTTGTCATCGACGATCCACGTCAGGTTAGTGAACTTAATTTCACCATGCTCAGTTTCCCGGTAAGAGTGGGGATGGTTCTTGAAGAAACCACCTATGGCCACAATCCTAGCAAATGCTCGACTCCAAGTCTGAATAATAAACATTTTAACAATGTTAAGTAACCCTTATAATTTAATTAATTGTTGCTCTAAGGTAATAATTGTGAATAACATAACATTTTACGTACCTCCATCAGCTCAGTGAAGTCCTTTTGATGGTTCGACGACTGCATGAGATCCTTTTGGCAGTCGAGGACGGTAATGGTCCAGGCCTCGATGTCGATCCGAAATGTGAACCAATGAATGTTCTGGAAGTTCACGACGAACAGGATCTCGCGAGCACCATCCCAAAGCAAAATATCGGTGTCTCTATACCCAGTCATCGGGCTAATAGTTGCCCTCATGTCCCAGTCCACGGGTTCGGGCTCTGCTCCCAGCTCGATGGCCTTGTTGATGTTCGCTTCTTCCGTTCTGAATCAGCCGTACACGTGCTGGACCCACCGACAATCCATGATTCGGACGTCTTGCCGATATCCGTCGAGAGCTCGTTGGCGAGCCCGAACCATGTGAATCATAGCATCAATATGCTGAGACATTAGAAACATATAGCGTTATTTTAAATTGATAGGGAAAGTGAAATTATATAATAACGTACCGAATCATGTAGCCATCTGGTTTCTGTCAATATCGTGTCGAAGAAAATCGTGTCTCCGTCGCACGTCTTCAGTCGAACAGACTCCATGAACTTGCCGTCCCACTTTTTTATCCGCACCCACTTAACGAAATTATCAAACTCTTTTTGCTTCGCGTCCTTCAACGGCTTGAACTTGGGGATCGGCTTTTCCAAATACTTGGGCCTCGTCGGATCAGTGAATTCGGCCCAACGCGACGTCTTCTGTCGCACTTGCCGATCTGGACGTGCCGGAGTAAGCTGTGCCTTCTGTCTTTTCCTTAGAGGAGTTGTGAGCGGGCGTAGCTTATCCAAAATGTCTTCTCTACGAGGACTCGACGAAGACGTCGACAACCTGGGAGAAGTCACCGGCCTGATCTCCGATCGCTTCGACGACTCGCGATGCGTTGAAGACGGCTTCTTCGACTTCTTCGATGACTCGCGATGCGTAGAAGATGGCTCTGACTTCTTCGATGACTCGCGATGCGTAGAAGACGGCTCTGCCTCATGCGATGGAGACGCCGGCTTTTGACTAGCCGCCGGAGGAGGAGGAGGAGGAGGGGTCCGGCGTTTACGACCATCAGCTTGGGTCGTGGGAATTTCACCCCCAGGCAAGCCCGTTGTGTCCTCGAACAAAATGTTCAGCCTCTTCCACATAGAAAGCTGAAAGTCAAAGTAATAAAATATGTCACAAAATTTAAACTTGTCACACAAATTTAAACTTAACTCTAAAACGTTAAAATAAAATTTAAACTCAACTCTAAATTTTAAACTTAACTCTAAAACGTTAAATTATATTTAAACTTAACTCTAAAACGTTAAATTATATTTAAACTTAACTCTAAAACGTTAAATTAAATTTAAACTCAACTTTAAAACGTTAAATCAAATTTGAACTCTACTTTAAAACGTTAAATTATATTTAAACTTAACTCTAAAACGTTAAATTAAATTTAAACTCAACTTTAAAACGTTAAATTAAATTTAAACTCAACTCTAAAACGTTAAATTGATTTAAACTTGTCACAAAATCTAACCTGTCTAACACTCATGCGCTCAACTCTACGGCCGGTCGTGCAAAGAGAACGTAAGACTATCCCTTGTGACTGAATCATTCGTTTTTGGGATGCTAGCAGTTGTTCTTGAGATGCTCACAGTTGTTCTTGGGAAGCTCGCATTTCTTCCCACATTTCCCGTGTTATGACAAAGGCCTCGGGAATGTCGGCCCGAGAGGTCGCTGTGGGCCTCGATCCCATTGCGGGAGTGGTCGGACTAGCAAGACGAACACGTGGAGTGTCTGACACGTGTTTGTCGTCGGAGTCTCCGACGATGGCATCTTCTGCAACAGTCGCGACTCGATCTATTTCTTCTTCGATGTCTCGCGGCTCTGTCGCATCTTCTCCCTCGACGTCTATGGGATACAGACATTTGCTCGTCTGTGTCTCGAGGAGAGTGAACATTTCTTTCTTTGGTGCCCTTGGTCTCAGCATTTGAAGAACACCCACCTACAATACATTAATAAACGTTACCAATATTCCAAAATAATGTAAAATACATTAATAAACGATAAATAATAAAAAGTTACCGTTTTTTTATTCAAGACCGCCTCGATGTCTTTGCCCATTATGAGCACATTACTAGACCACGAGTGCATCCGGGGCACACGAATCCCCTGGTTCGACCCGAACCTCACGAAATTTCTAATAACTAAGCTATATCGAAACTTATGTTTTTAAGGGTATCTTAGAAACACTCGAGTTTTAAATACGATTTAATTAACTCGAGTGGATCACCTAGATTAAAGATAGTGCTACGAAAATTAAAATACTAAAAGTATATAAGTCTGTAACGCATCCAACATTAACACAACACCGTGAGGGTGATCTTTCTCGCCTTGTGATCGGCGATCTTTTAGACATGGTGGTCCGTTCCCTTTGGAAGGTATAAATGCATTCCAATACCAAGGTTGTGTTTCTGACGATAGGTAAAGAAGTGGATCTCGTGGCTGACCTAGGCTTCCCTAGCACGCCTAAGCTTTGTCTGCTGAAATATTGAGTCGATTCAAGTATGAAATGACCGGTAGTTTTCTCATATGGCCAACGATTCCTATAAACTGGAAGTTAGTAAGCATAGTTATGAATGTACATGAATCACGATTTCTTACTAATCTGAGATGGTTCTCATTTTCGCTAAGTGCATTCCGTTACATCTATTGTCAATGGTGCCCACAAGAAGAGTTGTAGTCTTTATTTTGTACATTTGATGTAATAAAGTCTCACGAAGACTCTTGCTTGTAATTGCTTATTCATTAATAAAAATTTGAAACGTTCATTCATTCTTCCTTGTCTGTATGAAGCTTTATAATAAAACATTAGTCTTTAGTCCATAAACAAACTTAACAACTTACGAAAAGATCTATGATTTGCATGAACAAACTCTTCGTAGTTTGCTTAAAACGATATATTGGCAATCTAAGGGTCAAAGGACTATTGACCTCAGTACGATTGTTAGGAGAATCTATGATGTCTGGTTATGGGGCATTGAGAGTTGGAGACTCTATAGTTCTTCTAGGTATCTTCTGAAGGTACTGAATTGACCAGTGCACTTCTAGAGATAAAATAAGAACAATAACCTCTTCTGTCTCGAAGTCACTACGTATGAATTGCATCGTGCTTACCTTAATCCTGAAATGAGACATGCCATTTCACAGCTTACGTATTCTGATTTGAGAAAGTCAGAGTTCAGACTCACTATGTGATTCTGAACAGGGCCTATTGGTGAAGTACTAAGTTGTGAGAATGTCATGAGTAACTTTGTGAAGTTCTCATAGATATGGAATTCATGTACAAGATTGCTGAAATGCAATGTATATCACCTCATGCTTTGTTCCTTGGAGTGTGAATAAATGAACTGGCCAGTGTCCAAATTGCGTCCTGACTCTTTTGGATGAAACAATGTGACTTGTTAGCTCCTCGTCAATACATTGTTTCTAACTTATTCACAAGCGAAAAATGAGTTGAGGAAATAATAGTTAGCAGGGTAAAATTGTAATTTCGTAAATCCCGACTAGATGATGATATTCATGAAGGGTAAACATAGATAATATTCAGTGGATCTGCTCATCATAATTTGGTTGAATTCTTGAGTAGAAAATAAATTCATTTGAACCGAGAGATTTTCAGTGTGAACTCTTTAGTGGAGTCAGTTGACATTAAGTTAAACTTGGAAAAAGTTTGTGAACTTTTTAGTCCAAGTATTTAGCTCAAGCTTTGTTCATTTGGATCCATGAGGTAACTATCACAAATCACATCGAATAGGAATAGTTAAACTAGAAGCTAAGTCAAAACAAAAACGAGACAAGTTTTACGAAAATTGTGAAAATGGTATTTTTGTCTTTTGAGACATAGGATGAAATGAATGTCAATAAATTTTTTGACATGGTCATTTGATGACATGTATCACTCGGCCAAAATTAGATTCATTGAACCTTGTGGATTAATTTCATTTCATAAGAATTTTATTGAAAATTCTTAATGGACATTTTTCATGTTGTCATGAACAAATGAAGGAACTTTTAGAAGCCCCTTCTAGAGAGCATATGGGCGCCTACTACCCAAGAAAAAAAGAGACAATATTTTGTGCATAAATGTATCAAGATACTTGCCAAAAGAAAAAGAGGAAACAAATTTCCCATGCATGCATAAGGGAATTCGGCCAAGTGAGTCAAAGGCGAGGGAAGGAAAAAAAGAAAGGAAACAAATCCAAGCCTTCTAGAAGGCTGCCTTGGCTGTGTGACATAAGTGGGAAGGAGGCAATATTTGCTCATGAATATGTGATATTCTATAGAAGAGGAAACTACCTTATTGAAGGTGAGACCTCTCCTATAAATAGGAGCCTCATTCTTCACATTTCATTCATCCAAGTTTTAGAGATTTGAGAGACTCTCTCTCTAGAACATTGGCCGACTCCTCTCTCTCTCTCTCTCTAGTCAATTTCGTTTTTGGTTTTGGCACGTAGGTCCTCATTTGACCTAGTGTTTTAGCTCGTCGACTTTAAGACTTGTTCTTAAGTCGTAGTGTTTAAAAGTGCCCACACACTAATTCCTTTTTCTCTCGAGTGATTTAGTGATAGAAACTTTCATGGTTACTCGAGTTGCCGAGGAAGGAAGAGAGACGTGCTGCGAAGGGGGAGACGGACGTTGCAACTTTCCAAAAGCTTCTCAATGTTCAAGCTTCTAAAAAGGTTAGTAATCTTTAATGCTCATATTAGTTTTTATTTACATGTGCTTGCTCTTTGTCTAGGTTAGTAAAATAGTTTTACTAGTTAAAAGAAATTTTTTAAAATTCTGCCGCTTACCGAAGCGTTAAACTTTTTTTTAAACCCTAGATCAATTCCAATAAATGGTATCAGAGCTATGGTCAAAGATATGCATGTACATGTATTTAAAATTATGAGCTTGAAAATCGTTTTCGAAAGTTTACTAATTTTGTGACAATTTAGAATTGTTTTCTTAGATTTTTTTTAATTTATTGCTCATGGCTTTAAATTAAAAATCATGTTGTTTTTCTATGAGTTTGGGATGTTATTAAAACACATTAGAATCAGTTCTAAAAGTTTTTAATTTTTTATATTAAAAATCGTGTTTTAAGTTTGAGAAAATTTCGAGTAAATTTTGTGACTAGTTATATTGTCTTGGTAGTTTCTTTTATTTACTTGAATCGTTTTATGCTTGTTGTTATTTCTTTTATATCATGTTATTACCATGTTAATAAAACACAAATAAAAACTTTAACAACTTCCTAAAACGTTCCGTTACACTCGGTTCTTTTTACGCACTAAAAAGACCGAACTTTAATTATTTCTTTTTCTTCGAGCTGGAGTAAAACTCGGAGTAAAGGTGGCATAACTCTCTGCTCAAAAATCGAAATTTAATGATTCTTGAATCAAATTAAAGCTCTGTCTATCCTCTTTCCAATTCCACCGGTTTTGGGTCAAAAGGATATTGGAGCCCCCAGTTATGGAAATTTTACTACGAGGTGCGTGGCTGTTCCGAAAGTCCAGTTTTTTAGAAATCCGGATTTTCAGCCCCACTACTATGAGTTATAGAACTCTAATGAGAAAATTTTCTTGAGCAAAAAATGTTTTTTTATAAGATTATAAACATAATGTGAAAGATTAAAATGTTTTGATTTTTGAAAGTTTAATTGAAATTGAAGTTTTACAAAACTAGTTTGAATTTTTAAAAGTCGTTTTCATTTTCAAACTTGAAAATATTTTGTCATCCAAATCAAATAAGTTTTCAAAATGTTTTCAAAACTATATCTATATCACATATGTTCAAAATCTATATGGTCGTGAAAATTTGAGTGGGAGGTCTCCTTGTAGGCAAGTCGAAAAATAAAAAGGTGTGTAATCTCAAACTTTCAAGTGTTCGAGTGAGTTGAAGTTCACACTTCCTTCATGCACTTTTCCGAAAAAGAAAATAGGAAAAGATCCGAGTATGTCCCTTGTGCCTTTATCCACTATTACTGCTCTGAACATGAAGATCTAGGATTCTTTTCTAGTTGTCCGCTCTACGCTCTATAACTAGGAAAACCGTTTCCGAACTTATAAGAGTCGATGTACCAACTCCAAAAACTAAGTGGGAGGGTTATACTTGTTGTTTGTAACCCACGATCCCCAACACTAATGAAAGAAGCAATTAACGTGAGACTAAGAGCCGCTCTTGCGACCCTCTCTTAAATGGGAGTACTCTAACGCGTTTTTGCTTCGATCATTGCTCAATGAGCTACGTCCGAGAGTGATACGATGAAGGTAAGGCCTCCCATTGGGGAATTGTTATTCAAAGTTGACCTTTTGGACTAAGTGGTTGGTTGCACACTTAGGCTCAATCCCTAGTAATCCTCCCTTGAGGCTCTGCGAAAGGATGTGAGTGATCAAACCAATTTAAAAGGTGGCTAGTCAAAATTGGTGTATTGACATCTTGGCTAAGCATTAATGATGTGTCATTTACTTATAAATGGAGATTTTTTGCGGCCTTCTCTTGAGGGAGTAAATTATCGTTTGGTTTATAACACCTTTGGATTTTATCAAGTCTTAAAGAAACTTAAATCCTAAACCAAAGACTAATCATAAACTTGTTTCAACTTTTATAGGCAAAATGTCTCTCAACCCTCTCTCAACCATTCTTTCCTCAAATAAACTCGAAGGCGATAATTACGTCGACTGGAAGCGTAACCTCGATATAGTCCTTACTGTCGACAAGCACAAATGGGTTCTCACCACCCCCTGTCCTCAAACGAAGGAAGATTCGACACAAGAGGAGAAAGACGCCCTGGCGGCCTGGCTTCGATCCGATGAGATTGCGAGGTGCTATATTTTAGCATCTATGAACAATGTGTTGCAACAACAACATCGTGACTTCGAGACTGCCATCGATATGCTCTACAATCTCCATGAGATGTTTGTAGGGCAAGGACGTCAAGCTAGGCAACAAGCGGTCCGACAGTTTATGAACTGTCGCATGAAGGCTCGGACTCCCGTTAGAGATCATATGATGCTGATCATTAGCTATCTAAACGAAATGGAGATCCTTGGATCTGAGATTGATGGGAAGACTAAAATAGACATGATCTTGGAAACTCTCCCCGAGTCTTTTGATACCTTCAAGCTGAATTACTCCATGAACAAGCTAGGGTACACTGTTACCGAGCTTATGAAGGAACTTCAAACCGCTGAAGGACTCACTATGAAAAAGAGGGCTCAAGGAGAGGTACATGCTACTGCCTCCACCTCTGGATCTAAGAAGAGACCTCGCAAGGCCGAGAAGAAGAACCAACCTAAGGTTCAAATGAAGAAGAAGGCGCCAAAGGTTCCGAAGGTGGACAACTCTAACGACAAGTGCCACCACTGCAATGAGCCTGGTCACTGGCGTAGGAACTGTCCTGCCTACCTAAAACCAAAGTAAAATGTATTGTACTTATTACGGAAGCTTGTTTAGTGCCTGATAATGTATCATCGTGGATTATTGACTCCGCTGCTACTAACCATATTTGCTGCTCCTAAACTGGTTTTAGGAAAAGCAAAAGCTTAGAGGATGGCGACTTCTGCTTCAAGTGGGGTGATGGGAGCGTGGTGTCTGCGAAGGCTGTGGGATCCGTGACGCTATCTTTTGAAGATCGCACTTTAAATTTGAATAATGTTTATTATGTTCCTTCCTTTGGGAAAAACCTAATATCTGTTGCTCAACTTTTCGAGCAATATTATTATTTAAAGTTTATAAAGAATGGAATTCGTATTTCTTTTTCAAATTCTTTTGTCACTGATGCATGTATGAAGAATGGTCTTTTTTACATTTATCTCACTCAGCCTTCTCTTTTAGACACCGAAATAGATAACGATATTATTAGGGAGCCAAAGAGGATCAAACTTTCTGAATCCTCCGATCTAACAAAATCAAGATATCTATGGCACTTAAGACTTGGTCATATCAGCCTAGATAGGATTAAGAGACTTGTGAGGGACGGTCCACTCCAAGCCTCTGCAATAGGTTCACTACCTACTTGCGAATCCTGCATAGAAGGAAAAATGACTAAGCGACCTTTCTCCGATAAGGGTCGAAGAGCCACTAAGTTGCTGGAACTAGTACATTCTGATGTATGTGGTCCGCTCAGCCAACAGGCATGTGGAGGATACGAATACTTCGTTACCTTCACCGATGATTACTCGCGATATGGTTTTGTCTATTTGCTCAAACACAAATCCGAGACCTTTAACGTATTTAAGGTCTTTAGGGCTTTAGTGGAAAAGCAAACTGGCAAAGTGATCAAAACCCTTCGATCCGATCGAGGTGGTGAGTATATGTCTGGAGAGTTTGATGAATTTCTTAAAGAAGAAGGTATCGCTTCTCAGCTTACCGCACCTGGCACACCTCAACAAAACGGAGTGTCAAAGATAAGAAACTGAACTCTTATGGAGATGGATAGATCAATGATGAGTTACTCATCACTCCCTCTTTCCTTTTGGGGATATTCCCTCAAAACAGTCGCTTACATTCTGAACCAAGTTCCGTCCAAAACGGTTCCTGGTACTCCTTATGAACGATGGACTAGCCGTAAAGTAAATCTTGGCCGCATCAAAATTTGGGGTTGCCCCGCACACGTGCTGAGTCAAAAGACTAGCAAGTTGGCTAGTAGGTCAGAATTGTGCCTGTTTGTGGGATATCCAAAGAAAACCAAAGGTTTCATTTTCTATAGTCCCGAGGACGATAAGACTTTCGTTAGCACGAATGCTCGTTTCCTTGAGGAGGACTTTATGAAAGACGTGAAACCTAGAAGCAAAATTGTGCTTGAAGAAAAGTTGGGTGAGGAAGCTTCTACCTCATCTGTAAGAACTGTTCTTACCCCAACTGAAACACAACCTAACTCTTCAAAATCTCGTTAAGTAGTACTTCGACGTAGTGAGAGGGCTACTCAAAAGCCTGACAGGTACATGTCCTATGGAGACTCTCTCGTAACCGTCTCTGACATGGATGACCCTGTTTCCTATAGCAAAGCAATGGCTTGTTCTGAATCAAACCTTTGGCTTGGCGCCATGAAAGTTGAAATGCACTCGATGTATGTCAACAAAGTCTGGAAACTTGTAGACCTTCCTAAAGGGATTAAACCCGTAGGGTGTAAGTGGATATTACAAGATGAAAAAGGGTCCGGATGGGAACGTCGAGACGTTCAAAGCACGACTTGTGGCGCAGGGTTATACCCAACAAGAAGGGATTGACTATGAAGAAACCTTCTCGCCAGTCGCGATGCTTAAATCCATCCGCATACTCCTATCCATAGTTGCAGCTCTCGACTATGAGATCTGGCAAATGGATGTCAAGACAGCCTTCCTGAATGGCAATCTTGACGAGCGCATTTACATGGCTCAACCAGACGGTTTCGTGGAAAAAGGTCAAGAGACCAAGGTTTGTGAGTTACTTAAGTCCATTTATGGACTCAAACAAGCATCTAGGTCATGGACTATTAGATTCGATGAAACTGTGAAAAGCTTCGGCTTTGAACAGTCAATAGACGAGCCTTGTGTTTACAAGTTAATACACGAAGGCAAAGTTGTGTTTCTAGTATTATATGTCGATGATATATTACTCATAGGTAACGATGTGGGTAAATTATCTGAGGTTAAGGTCTGGCTGGCAAAGCAATTCGATATGAAGGATCTGGGAGAAGCCGCGTACATTCTGGGGATCCAAATCTTTCGAGATCGAAAAAACCGGACCCTGTCGCTCTCTCAAGCATCTTATATTGATAAGGTGATGGATCGCTTCTCGATGCAAGACTCCAAGAAGGGCCAAACACCCTTTAGGCATGGAGTCTCACTCTCTAAGGACCAGTCTCCCAAGACTGCACAAGAGATTGAAGACATGAAGAAAATTCCTTACCCCTTTGCCGTAGAAAGCCTCATGTATGCTATGCTTTGCACTATTGATATATGTTTCGCCGTTGGTGTAGTTAGCCGTTTCCAATCCAACCCTGGACATGAGCACTGGATTGTTGTTAAGCATGTTCTTAAATATCTTCGAAGAACTAGGAACTTGATGCTTACATACTCAGGTACTGACCTGACTATGACGGGATATACCGACTCCGATTTTCAAGCGGATAAGGATTCTAGGAAATCCACTTCGGGATCTGTGTTCATCCTTAATGGTGGAGCTGTTGTGTGTAGAAGTATTAAGCAATCTTGCATTGCTGACTCCACAATGGAAGCAGAATATGTGGCTGCTTGTGAAGCATCCTAAGAGACTGTATTTTGAAAATTCCTTAAGTATTTGGAAGTTGTTCCATACGTCGACGAGCCCATGACCCTTTATTGTGATAATAGTGGGGCTGTCGCTAACTCGAAGGAACCTCGAAACCATAAGCGCTCTAGATCGTGCAGGTCGGAGACGTGGAAGTGAAGAAGATCTCAACGGTGGACAACCTAGCAGATCCATTCACCAAGGCCCTAGCGAACAAGGTCTTCGACCAACATCGAGAGGGATTAGGCATGAAGGACTACACACATCTTCTTTGAGTAAAGTGGGAGTTTGTTGTCAATGGTGCCCACAAGAAGAGTTGTAGTCTTTATTTTGTACATTTGATGTAATAAAGTCTCACGAAGACTCTTGTTTGTAATTGCTTATTCATTAATAAAAAGTTGAGACGTTCATTCATTCTTCCTTGTCTGTTTGAAGCTTTATGATAAAACATTAGTCTTTAGTCCATAAACAAACTTAACAACTTACGAAGAGACAAATGTAGATTTGCATGAACAAACTCTTCGTAGTTTGCTTAAAACGATATATTCGCAATCTAAGGGTCAAATGACTATTGACCTCAGTACGATTGTTAGGAGAATCTATGATGTCTGGTTATGGGGCATTGAGAGTTGGAGACTCTATAGTTCTTCTAGGTATCTTCCGAACGTACTGAATTGACCAGTGCACTTCTAGAGACAAAATAAGAACAAACCATTTAACCTCTTATGTCTCGAAGTCACTACGTATGAATTGCATCGTGCTTACCTTAATCCTGAAATGAGACAGCCATTTCACAGCTTACGTATTCTCATTTGAGAAAGTCATAGTTCGGACTCACTATGTGATTTTGAACAGGGCCTATTGGTGAAGTACTAAGTTATTAGAATGTCATGAGTAACTTTGTGAAGTTCTCATAGATATGGAATTCATGTACAAGATTGCTGAAATGCAATGTATATCACCTCATGCTTTATTCCTTGGAGTGTGAATAAATGAACTGGCCAGTGCCCAAATTGAGTCTTGACTCTTTTGGATGAAACAATGTGACTTGTTAGCTCCTCGTCAATACATTGTTTTTAACTTATTCACAAGCGACAAAGGAGTTGAGGAAATAACAGCTAGAAGGGTAAAATTGTAATTTCGTAAATCCCGACTAGCTGATGATATTCATGAAGGGTATACATAGTTAAAATATTCAATGGATCCGCTCATCATAATTTGGTTGAATTCTTGAGTAGAAAATAAATTCATTTGAACCGAGAGATTTTCAGTGTGAACTCTTTAGTGGAGTCAGTTGACATTAAGCTAAACTTGGAAAAAGTTTGTGAACTTTTGAGTCCAAGTAATTAGCTCAAGCTTTGTTCATTTGGATCCATGAGGTCACTGTCACAAATCACATCGAGTAGGAATAGTTAAACTAGAAGCTAAGTCAAAACAAAAACGAGACAAGTTTTACGAAAATTGTCAAAATGGTATTTTTGTCTTTTGAGACATAGGATGAAATGAATGTCAATAAATTTTTTGACATGCATCACTCGGCCAAAATTAGATTTATTGGGACTTGTGGATTAATTTCATTTCATAAGAATTTTATTGAAAATTCTTAATGGGCATTTTTCATGTTGTCATGAACAAATGAAGGAACTTCTAGAAGCCCCTTCTAGAGAGCATATGGGCGCCTACTACCCAAGAGAAAAGAGAGAATATTTTGTGCTTAAATGTATCAAGATATTTTCCAAAAGAAAAAGAGGAAACAAATTTCCCATGCATGCATAAAGGAATTCGGCCAAGTGAGTCAAAGGCAAGGCAAGGAACAAAAAAGGAAACAAATCCAAGCCTTCTAGAAGGCTGCCTTGACTGTGTGACATAAGTGGGAAGGAGGCAATATTTGCTCATGAATATGTGATATTCTATAGAAGAGGAAACTACCTTATTGCAGGTGAGACCTCTCCTATAAATAGGAGCCTCATTCTTCACATTTCATTCATCCAAGTTTTAGAGATTTGAGAGACTCTCTCTCTAGAACATTGGCCGACTCCTTTCTCTCTCTCTCTCTAGTCAATTTCGTTTTTGGTTTTGGCACGTAGGTCCTCATTTGACCTAGTGTTTTAGCTCTTTGACTTTAAGATTGTTCTTAAGTCATAGTGTTTAAAAGTGCCCACACACTAATTCATTTTTCTCTCGAGTGATTTAGTGATAGAAACTTTCGTGGTTGCTCGAGTTGACGAGGAAGGAAGAGAGACGTACTGCGAAGGGGGAGACGAACGTTGTAACTTTCCAAAAGCTTCTCAACGTTCAAACTTCTAAAAAGGTTAGTAAACTTTAATGCTCATATTAGTTTTTATTTACATGTGCTTGCTCTTTGTCTAGGTTAGTAAAATCGTTTTACTAGTTAAAAGAAAATTTTTAAAATTTTGCCGCTTACCGAAGCGTTAAACTTTTTCTTAAACCCTAGATCAATTCCAACAACATCACCTTAGTGAAACGGACTGTGACTATTGATGAATTACCATGGAACATAAAAACTGGGTCTTTTTAGAGATTTGTATTTTTCCCCATGCTTATTGCATCATTTTTTTATTTCCTAAACTATATTGAGGAATGTTTTTTTATTTTCGAATAATTATTCATATACTTGTATTTTATTAATTTCAGCATGGCTTCAAACTATTCCTTATTGAAACAAATTATGGTTGATAAAATGAAGAATTGAGAGTGTGCAATTGACCACATGAAGTCGATGACTTATAGATTGAATCTGATCGGCTACTTTGGCGCTGAGATAGATGAGGTTACTCAGGTGGAGAGATACTGGCTTCAAATAATATTTTCGTGGTATCGGCCCGAGATATGTCATGGAAAAGTTCCAAGGTGAACTTATAGCCTGGCGTGATGTTTAATAAAGGATGTGTGCCTTTATAGATTGCACTTTGATGGAGCAGTAATCCCACCTCGTTATTACTCTCCTATAACACAACCTGTGGAGAATGTTCTCGCAGTGGGAGAGCCTTCGGTCATCTACATCTCTGATGATGATGACGAAGTAGTAGACTTGTACCCTGAGTCTTGTGGAGGTATTGTCTCGTTTACAAAAATACATGTATTAGAGGCATTTTATGCTGGAGATTCATTCTCGTCCTGGATAAGTGATTCGGGGACAACTAATCATGTTTGTACATCTTTACAGGTGTTTGATTCTTGGAAGGAACAGAATGGAGATGAACTACAGCTTAGAGTGGGGAACGGAGAGTCCGTCACGGCTAAAGCTTTAGGAGTAGTTCGATTCCGATTTGGAAATAAATATTTGATACTCGATTGAGTTTATTTTATTCCTGATTTTTCTAGAAACCTTATTTCAGTTTCTGAGCTACTAAAACATTAATATTCTTTATCAATGAATGAAAATGCTTTTAGTATTTTTTTTATGATGGAAGAATTATATGTGATGCTCATTTATACAATGGTTTATATGTGATATCTCCTGAAAATAAATTTGCGTTGAATGTTGAAATGTTTAAGGTAGTCACGGAATGTCTGCAACTAGTTCACTCTGATGTCTGTGGACCAATGATTGAAGCTGCAAGAGGCGGTTATAAATACTTCGTCACTTTCACTGACGATTATTCTAGATATGGTTTAATTTACCTAATGCACTGAAAATCTGAAACTTTTAGCAGGGGCGCCCGGTCGAGGCAGCAGGGGCGCCCGACCAGGGGGCCAGATGGCAGGGGGCGTAGGTGCGAGCGTGAGTTGGGTGGCCGAGAAAGCAGGCGCGCGCGCGTGTGCGCGTGGGCCGAGTGGCCGGGAGCGCGGGTCGGAGGGTCGGGGCACAGGAGCGCGCGTGGGCCCAGTGGGTCGGGGCACAGGAACGCGCGTGGTCCGGTGGGCCGGGGGCGCTGGTGTGCGCACGGGCCCGGTGGGCTGGGGTCCGTCGGGCGGTCCGGCTAGCGAAGCCCAGCCGGCGTGAACATTTTTGTTTTTTTCGGTTTCCCAAAAATGACCGGTAACATTAGCCCCCAAGTTTATGGCTCGTGAGTTGTGAGTCGTAATATTTTATTTCTGAGGGCATTGAGGTCTTTTTGCACCTCTTGATGATGATAATAATTTTTTTTGTTCGGCCGGACCCATGGGGGTCGGGCTAGGCCGGTTGGACGGCTTGGCGCGCGCGCGAGCCCGGCGCACAGGATGGGCCCGTCATGTGCGCGCAATTGAGGTGAGGGGGGGGGGGGGGGGGGGGGGAAGGAGCAGGGTTTGCTCCTTCCTCTCCCCTTTTCGTCATACTGGCAGCCTTTAGAAATTGGAAAATTCCTTTTGAGTTTGAAATTTTCTTTGGGCTTGCCAATTTTTTCACCCTTCAATGGGGAGTGAGTTCTTTTCCCAAGTCGATGGTCCTGCGGTTGACTTTTCCTGCCCTTTCGAAGATCCTGGGAGGGCGGTCAAAGGTCCCGTTGAGGAACTCGACGGGATTCCCATCTATGTCGAGGAAGACTCTCGCGAGGCCGATCAGTGGCTCGCGGAGTTGGAGACTAACGTTGCGGCGGTAGCTGAACTGGCGGAGCTCAGGAGCGACCCATCCACTGGGTGTGTCCCCGAAGGGGAGGGCGAGGGGTCCCAAGACCCGCGCTCGTCACGCATGGTGATTAATTTCGTCTCCCGTGAGGCGTCCTTTGACGCCCTCTCGCTCAAACAGCGGGACGAGGTGATTGAATGCGCAGGGCTTCCCTGGGCGTCTGACTTAGAGGCCTCGGACGCCGAACCTGCGATAGTACCATCCGAATTGTTCTTGGACAAGATTTACTCCGATGACCCCCTAGGGTCGGGCTCGGAGGGCCCTGGAGAGGATATGGAGGCTTCCCTTGCGATGGAGTAGGTGAAGCGTAGCGGGAAAGTGCTGGAGACGGCCAGGGCGGCCTTTATATCAGTGGAGTCTTCGGGCTACACTTACGCGAAGTCTTTGGAGAAGACTCACCTGTACGGAGTAGGCGACTCTGTTGCCCCCGAGGGCTTAGACTGCAAGGGGGTTGATGCTGTGAGCACGCTCACCACCCGAGTCTTTAGCACGCTTCGGGAGACGTACAACATCCCTTCCTCGGTGGGACTGCTTAGGCCTGCCCCCGAGGACCGGCCATCTCGGCCGAGGAACGGGTTTGCGACCGTGATGGTTGGGAGCCTTACTTGTGGACTGCGTCCCCCATTTCCGCTGATCGTTCAGTGGATTCTGATCCGACTAGGGGTCCATGCCTGCTAGATGAGCCCGGTGTTCTATCGCCTGTTGGCTATGTGTTTCATGGAGTAGCACTGCCAGACGCAGCGTGCCATGACCTTAGACAATTTTCGCAACCTGGTTGCCGTGTTCCCGGCGCCGGGACAGTCAGGCTTTCACATGGCCCGTGCTAGCGGCAACGTGAGGTTGATAGATGATAGTGACCCTCCCAGCTGCAGGTTGTGGGTGTGGGGTCTTGACAGACGCCTTTGGTGAGGCGCCCCTCCGCTTTGGTCGCCTGGCGGACTTCCCGGCGGATGAGGGGGCGACAGAGCTTCCCTTCGTGAGGGAGATATCGGGTATGTCGGAGGCCCGCAAGGAAGGTGAGCGGTTCCGTTCTCCCAAGCTGATGGCGCTTACTGGGTGGTTCCCGCCCTTTGCTCCAGGCACCGAGGAGGTGCGCCGGGCGGGCAGGCCGCCTAGCCCCAAGGCTCAGCCAGCCGTCCCTGCTTCTCGAGGTAATCATGTGATCTAAGATTCCTTCGTTAACGGAAATCTGACATTTGTTGTTTTAGTTAGTGCAGCTGCTAAGAGGAGAGCTCGGAGGCTAGCTTCTGCTTCTCGGAACCCCGAGAGGATGGCGGAGATTCGCTCCAGGATTGCTGACCTCAGGGCGAGAGAAGATCGTGCTGAGACTACCTGCTCGGCTGAGCAAGAGCCTCGCGCCTCGTTGAAGAAGGCTTCGGCCTCAGTGCCTTCCGACGAGTGCTCCGAGTCCAAGAGGGTGAACTCGGCGGTGGAACTGGAGGCGATGGAGGCCCGAGGCGACTGCTTTCGACATCTCAAGGAGTGGAAGGGCAAGCTGTCAAAGAGCGACATCACCTTCTTCCAGGCAGGGGTTACCGACGCTCAAAGGGTCAGTATTTTTATTCAATCTCTTATAAGCATAGGTCTATTTTTAACCCTTGATTTTGTCGTCGCATGCGTACGCGAGAGCCGTGCGGAGTGACAGGATTCTGCATGACAATATCCGACGCTTGGGGGTCGCTGAAGAAGAGCTTGCTCGGGCGAAGTCTAGGCTGGCCTAGGTCGATCGAGGCTCACACCCGGGGGCGGAGCTCGAGACGCTTTGAGACCAACTTCAAGAGGCTAAGGTGGAACTCCAGATCGCCCGGGATCAATGTGATGGAGCCCAAATGTCGGTTGCCAAGATGGCGGGGGAGCTGAACGAAAAACGTCGATCTTGCAAGGTGGCATCCCGATCGGCAGAGATTTTTCGCACCGAGGTTGCCAACCTCTGGAGACAGCTGGACGCCCGGTCCGATGCCTTGGAGACATCTCATCATCAGCTTACTTCGAGTGAAGCAGCGCGTGTTCGGGCGGAGCGAGAGCGCGACTCTCTTGCGGAGGAGAATGCCCACCTTTCTTCTCAGCTTGCCGAGGCGGAACGACGAGTGTCCGACTTGCAAGATGACTACGACATTGGGACCGAGGTGGCCCGTCGAGCCGGAGCGGTGGAATGTCGGGAGGCGACCGCGACCGAGAACGAGGCCCGTGGGGTCACCTTTGACTTCTTCGACACATTGTTTCCCCTACTTGACGAGGGTGCTTTGTGAGCCAAGTGGCTCTTCTTTACTTATATAGCGCGTGTGTTTAGCGCTTCACTTTTTCTTTTCTTTTTTTTTCAGAATTTTTCTTTGTTTCGGCGCATTCGTATTTAGGGCGTACTTTATTGGATTCAGAGCATTGGCTCATTTCCTATTTATGAGATTTTTTATTGCCTTCAAGTCGAATGCTATCTCATTTTGGGCGGTTTTGCTCGTATATGCCTTCTGTGTGAGAGGTTACGGCTCAAAGGACTTTGTGTCCTTGCCAATAGTTTTGGCAAGTTCGCGTCCCTAGTCAGGATTCAACCTCCGCTCGTTTAGCATTATGACTCGTTGTCGTTTAGTATTCGAGGCGGGGAGGCGTTCATGCCTAGTGAGGCATTTGCTTAGCGTTTGTTGCTAGGGGCAACTTGCTGCGATTGACCAACCCGTATTGAACGGCGACATCGGTACGCCGGGTTAGGAAGACGGTTTAGCGTGCCGATGTGCCATTTGGCCAACGGTTTAGAGTTGACTGTGGCCCAACGACTTTGCTTCGTGCCATTTGGCGACCGAAGACGTCGCGCTGGGCATGCCACGGGTGCTCTATGTTCGTGCCATAAGTGATCGAACGTATATGTTGCGTCGGGTTAGGCCGGCGACTGTGAGTTCGTTCCATGGGCAACCGAACGTATATGTTGCGCCGGGTTAGGCCGACGACTTTGAGTTCATGCCATGGGCGACCGAACATATATGTTGCGCCGGGTTAGGCCGGCGACTTCGGGTTCGTGCCGTAGGCGACCGAACGTATGTGTTGTGCCGGGTTAGGCCGGCGACTTTGGGTTCGTGCCATAGGCGACCGAACGTATGTGTTGCGCCGGGTTAGATCGGCGACTTTGGGTTCGTGCCATAGGCGACCGAACGTATGTGTTGCGCCGGGTTAGGCCGGCGACTTTGGGTTTGTGCCACAGGCGACCAAACGTGTGTGTTGCGCCGGGTTAGGCCGGCGACTTTGGGTTCGTGCCATAGGCGACCGAACGTGTGTGTTGCGCCGGGTTAGGCCGGCGACTTTGGGTTCGTGCCATAGGCGACCGAACGTGTGTGTTGCGCCGGGTTAGGCCGGAGACTTTGGGTTCGTGCCGTAGGCAACTGAACGTATGTGTTGCGCCGGGTTAGGCCGGCGACTTTGAGTTTGTGCCATGGGCGACCGAACGTATATATGTGGCGGAGGGAGTAGCCCTGCCGCCTCTACTTGCGCCTTTATGCGACTTATGGCATACCGGGTTAGGCCGACGATTTTACTCAAACCCTGTGTGTTTCGTGCCACTGGTGACCGAATGTGTATGGCTCAAATTTGGCCGTGTTTAGGGTTTGAGGCAGCGCCTTTACGCGACTTACATGCGTCTGTGGTGAGACTTTCACCTGTGCCTTTACGCGACTTACGGCACGACGGGAAGGCCGACGGTTTCACTCGAACCCGTATGCACGAAGGGCCGTCGGGGTCCGAGCTTCTTAAGTCTGTATCCTCGTGGGGGACTTAAGCCTGGATGAAAGGGTACGCCGGGAAGGCCGACGGTTTCATTCGAACCCGTATGCTCGAAGGGCCATCGGGGTTCGAACTTCTTAAGCCTGTATCCTCGTGTGTGTGCGGGTGATTTAAGCCTATATTTGGAGATTCGCGCTTCGTGCCAATTGGCGACCGAAGGGGCGTCAAGTTAGGTTGATGACTTTACTCAGACCCGTATGCTCGAAGGGCTGTCAGAGTCTGGAGCTTCCTAAGCCCGTGTTCCCGTGTGTTTGCGGGGGGTGTAAGGTTTTGTGTCTTGGGCTGTGTATTTTCGAGTGTACGTTGCAGGACTCACTAGCCCCCCAAGTTTTTAGTGTACAGGTCATGCCGTGATGACTAAAAACTTAATAAAGCGGATTTTTGAAAAGAAAAAACCTCAGATTTTATTATTTTTTGCGAATAGATTACATCCTCAAACATTGGCACATAGACCTTATTGAATTGGGGAGATCAAAGCAATAAATGGGGGAACCGTTGTCACTGATAGTACTGCCTCAAGTGTTCGGCGTTCCAAGGGTGTCGGATCGGGGTCCAGTCCGTATGTTCGATGTAATAGGTTCTGTCATGTATGACTTGGCAAACTCTATACGGTCCTTCCCAGTTTGGGCCCACGACTCCGGCGCCTTGTACTTGGGTGTTTTGGAACACGCGCCTAAGTACGAGGCTGCCAACGATGAAGATTCGCCTCTTGTGCGGTGAGTCGGGTGAGAGCTTCCGATCTTTTCTCGTCGATTAGATCCAGTTCGAGGCGCATGGCCTCGGCGTTTTCTTTCTCGTCGAAAGTGTCGACTCGGTAAGTGGGGACCTCAGTTTCCACAGGGACCACTGCCTCAACCCCAAAGGCTAGGGGAAATGGGGTCTCTCCGGTGGCGTTTCGAGCAGTCATTCGGTAGGCCCATAATATGAATGGCAGCTCCTCAGCCCAAGCGCCCTTTTTGGCCTCGAGCTTTTTCTTGAGGTTGCTTTTTATCATCTTGTTGACGGCTTCCACTTGGCCATTAGCCTGTGGGTGTCGCGGAGATGGTCTTGCTAATCCCTAGTTGGGCGCAAATTTCTCTGACCCGGGCATTGTCGAATTGTGCGCCATTGTCGGTCACAACTGATGCAGGAATGCCATGGTGGCATATGATGGACTTCCAGATGAAGTTCGTTGTGTTGGCCTTGGTGATTCTGGCTAGAGGCTCAGCTTCGACCCACTTAGTGAAGTAGTCGATAGCGATGATGGCGTATTTGTATTGTCTCGGAGCTTTGGGAAACTTGCCGATGATGTCCACGCCCCATTTTATAAAGGGACGTGGTACGACGATGCTACCCAGGGGAGAAGGCGGTTGCCCTGGAACGTTAGAGAAACGTTGACACTTGTCGCACTTTCTTGCCCAGTTGTAGGCATCTTTCTTCATCGTGGGCCAGAAATAGCCCCGTCGGAGCTCTTTAAGCGCGAGGGATCTCCCAGCGGAATGGTTCTCATAGATGCCCTCGTGAATTTCGTAGAGGACCTTAATCGAATCGACGCTATCGAGGCATCGGAGCAGCGGGGTTGAGTACCCTCGCTTTTATAGGGCTTCGCCTCTCAACACATATTTAGATGCGAGAGCTTTTAGCATTTCGGCATCTTTGCGGTCTTCGCGAAGTGCCCCTCTTCGCAAGAAGTCCGTAAGCAGAGTCATCCAAGTCAAATGAGCGGTGATCTCAATCGTTCCAACCTCGTCACGTGAGACGGATGGGCGCGAGAGTCTCGACCGGGATAGTTCCTAACCCGTCTTCAGTGATACCGGAGCCGAGGCGAGCGAGAGTATCAGCCTCGGCGTTCTCTTCTCTGGGGATTTGTATGATATCAAACCAAGATAAGGCATCTAGCTCGGTAGTTGGTTTTCCAGGTAGGCGATCATGTTAGGTTCTTTGGTGATGTAGTTGCCCTTAACCTGATTTACGATCAACAGCGAATCACAGTGTATTTGTAAGTTCATGTTAGGTTGTACCTGATTTACAACCTAAGGGCTTCGTACTCGACCTTGTTGTTGGAGGCTTGGAATCCATAGTGGAGGCCGTAGCGTAACTTCTCCCATTCGGGAGTGGTTAAAATTACGATGGCGCCGGCTCCTTGAGCATTGGATGCTCCATCTACTTGTAATTCCCAGATGGGACCCGTAGAGTTGACCTTTCTCTTTCGAGCCGACAAGTCGTCGGTCGAGTCACCTTCTGCTCTTCCCATGCTGAGAGTACAAGAAAATTCTACCACGAAATCGGCTTGGGCTTGAGCCTTTATTGCCGGTCTCGGGTGGAACTCGATTCCGTACTCGCTCAATTCTTGGGACCAGATCGCCATGCGAGCCGATGTTCCCTTTTGAAGAGCTTTATTGATGGGGTGTCCTGTTTGCACATCGATAGGGTGATCTTGGAAGTAGGGGCGTAGCTTCTTGGCCGCTACGAGGAGAGCGAGAGAGAGTTTCTCAATCTCCGCGTAACGCGTTTTGGCGTCGAGTAAGGTTTTGCTCACGTAGAAGATAGGCCATTGGACCTTATCCTCTTCGCGGACTAACATAGCGCTTACGGCTCGTTCGGAGAAGACGAGGTAGATGTAGAGCATCTCGCCTTCCTTCGGTTTGGAGAGGAATGGAGGTGTCCCAAAGTAGGCCTTCATTTCTTGAAAAGCCTTCTCGCACTCGTTCGTCCATACAAAGCCGTCCATCTTCTTTATAGCTTTGAAGAACGGTTGACACTTGTCGGTTGCTTTAGCCACAAAACGCGAGAGGGTGGCAATCCGACCGGTCAGACTTTGGACCTCCTTGACACGTCGTGGAGATCTCATGTCAAGGAGTGCCTTAATTTTTTCGGGTTTCGCTTCGATTCCTCGCCGGCTAACGATGTAGCCTAGGAACTTCCCGGACTCAACCCCGAACACGCATTTGTTGGGGTTGAGCTTCATTTTGTAACGGCGGAGGATTAAAAACATCTCCCTTAGGTTGTCTACGTGATTAGCAGCCAGTAAGCTTTTAACGAGCATGTTGTCCACGTATACTTCCATTGTCTTGTCGATCTGGTCGGCGAAGATTCGGTTTACCAATCGTTGGTAAGTAGCTCCTGCGTTTTTAAGGCCAAAAGGCATGACCTTGTAGCAGTAAAGGCCTCGATCAGTGACAAAGGTCGTCTTGATCTGATCGGGCTCGTGCATTCGTATCTGTTTATAGCCCAAGTAGGCATCCATGAAACTTAGCAGCTCATGTCCTGCCGTGGCGTCGACTAGTTGCTCGATGCGTGGGAGCGGAAAGAAATCTTTTGGGCAGGCTTTATTAAGATCTTTGTAGTCTATACAAATGCGCCACTTCCCATTAGGCTTTTTAACCATGACCACGTTTGCCACCCACTTGGGGTACTTGGCTTCTCGGATGAAGCCGGCGGAGAGAAGCTTTTCAACTTCTTCATTTATTGTTAGTTATCATTCGGGATTGAATGCGCGTCCAGCTTGTACTTTCTCGGCAATGTTTTTGTCGTCGTTCAACCGATGCACAATCACATCGAGGTCTATCCCAGGCATGTCTGCGTATGTCTACGCAAAGACATCCTTAAACTCCCGAAGGAAGGACGCGAGTTGAGTTTTGATGGAGAGAGGGAGTTGTGCACCGATCTTCTCCACCTGGTCAGGCTTGGTCTCGTCAAGAATAATCGAAGTGAGATCATCGGGGTTGTCAACTTTCAACCCCTCGATTTCTTCGCGGAGGTCTAGTTCCCCAAGCTACCGTGCGTCTTTTTGATCACACGGGTAGTCGTCTTCTAGTTGGTAGATCGTGTTAACCCTTTTGTCAGCGAGCTTGCTATTCACGCCTTGGACGTAGCATATCCTCGCTTGGGTTTGATCACCTGCCATGACTCCAATTCCCTCCTCGGTGTGGAATTTCACTAGTAGGTGATATGTGGATGTCATGGCCCTTATTCTGTTCAACGTGGTTTACCCGATGATAACATTGTAGGGCGACTCCTGGTCAACCACAAGAAAGGGGACCATGTGAACGACTTCGATACCTCCGGTAGTTCTGATGGTGACCGGTAAATCAATGATTCCTTCGGTCATGACATTTTCTCCCGTGAACCCAAACAAAGGTGTCTAGGTCGGGACGGGGCGGAGCCCCCTGAGCTTCATGCGCTCTAGGGTGGTCTTAATGATTATATTGGCTACGCTGCCGTTATCAATAAGGGCCCTCTTCACCAGATTGTTAGCCACTTGGGCTTTGAGGACTATTGCGTCATTGTGTGGATGCACAACTCGCTTGGCCTCCTCATTGGTGAATTGTATAATCTCGTGCGGTACGGATGGAGGTTCCTCAGAGGTGAGGTTGACTTGCCCGGAAAGGCCTTCTTGAGAGGCAGCATTAAGGAGCTTTTTTCTTTGCCGGGTTGAGTCCCCGTCTTGCAAGCCACCTATTATGGTGGTGATGACATGGAGTTGCGTATCGACCGTAGCCGCGACCGTGGTGCGATCGACGTTAGTGTTGGTTCCTCTACCCTTTTCAGGCTGTGGCCTGTTGTTGGCGGGGACCGCAACACCTATCCTTCGGAGAACGAACTCTTTGAGCTCGTCTCTTTAGATTAATGTCTCAATCTGCCACTTGACTTGGAAGCATTGAGCGGTCATGTCACCATAATCCTGTTGGAACTCACAATAACGGGACTGGTCGCGAGACGCGGGGTCGCCTTTCAATAGAGTCGGAGCAGTGAACTTGTTGTCGGTCGTTTTCGAGAAATCGGAAAAACAAAAACACACGTCGCCGACTGGATCGCCTGCCGGGCCCTGGCCCATGCACGTACCGGCCCACGCCCGCGCGTCATTGTCGGGCCCTTGGCCCATGCGCGCCCACGGCCCTCCGGCCCGCGCGCGCCCCGTGCCATGCCGAGCATGCGCGTGCCCTGCGCCCTACCGGACCTGCGCACGCGCCTCGCGCCCTGCCGGGCATGCGCGCGCGCCCCGCGCCCTGCCTGACATGTGCGCCCTGGCCCTCCGGCCCGTGGGCGCCCACAGCCCTGCCGGGCATGCTCGCGCACCCGCCGGTTCGCACAACTTTCTCCACAGAGAATTTTCTTGAGAACATTTTCTCTACATTCTCTCCCCCGGCCTCCGCGTGCCCCACGCCGCCGGTCCGCGTACGCCTTGCGTCGTCGGGCCGCACGTGCCCTGCGCCTCCAGCCGCGCGCGCCTGCGCCCTACATTGTCGGCCCGCGTGCACCCGCTTCATGGCTGCTATGTCTAAGGCGTGGACGACAAGCCCGCTGAGAAAAGGGTTAACACGATCTACTAGCTAGAGGACGTCTACCCCTGTGATCACAAAGACGCACAACAGCTTAGGGAACTCCCTGCGACGAAATCGAGAGGTTGAAAGTTTACACCCCCGATGATCTTACTTCAATCATTCTCGACGAAGCTAAGCTTGACTAGGTGGTGAAGATCGGTGCACAACTCCCTCTGCCATCAAAACTCAACTCGCGTCCTTCCTTCGAGAGTTTAAGGATGTCTTTGCGTGGACACATGCAGACATGCTTGGTATAGACCCCGATGTGATTGTGCACCGGTTGAACGACGAAAAAAACATCGCCGAGAAAGTACAAGCTAGACGCGCGTTCAACCCTGAACGATACCTTGCAACAAAGGAAGAAGTTGAAAAGCTTCTCTCCGCCGGCTTCATCCGAGAAGCCAAGTACCCCAAGTGGGTGGCCAATGTGGTCATGGTTAAAAAGCCTAATGGGAAGTGGCGCATTTGTATAGACTACAAAGATCTTAATAAAGCCTGCCCAAAACATTGCTTTCCGCTCCCACGCATCGTACAACTGGTCGACGCCACGGCAGGACATGAGCTGCTAAGTTTCATGGTCATGCCTACTTGGGCTATAACCAGATACGAATGCACGAGCCTGATCAGATCAAGACGACCTTCGTCACTGATCGAGGCCTTTACTGCTACAAGGTCATGCCTTTAGGCCTTAAAAACGTGGGAGCTACTTACTAACGATTGGTAAACCGGATCTTCGCCGACCTGATCGGCAAGACTATGGAAGTATACGTGGACGACATGCTCATTAAAAGCCTACTGGCTGCTAATCACGTAGACAACATAAGGGAGATGTTTTTAATCCTCCGCCGGTACAAAAGGAAGCTCAACCTTAACAAATGCGTGTTCAGGGTTAAGTCCGGGAAGTTCCTAGGCTACATCGTTAGCCGGCGAGGAATCGAAGCGAAACCTGAAAAAATTAAGGCACTCCTTGACATGAGATCTCCACGACGTGTCAAGGATGTCCAAAGTCTGACCGGTTGGATTGCCGCCCTCTCGCGTTTTGTGGCTAAAGCAACCAACAAGTGTCAACCGTTCTTCAAAACTATAAAGAAGACGGACAACTTTGTATGGACAGACGAGTGCGAGAAGGCTTTTCCAGAAATGAAGGCCTACTTTGGGAGACCTCTGTTCCTCTCCAAACCGTAGGAAGGCGAGACGCTCTACGTCTACCTCGCCGTCTCCGAACGCGCCGTAAACGCTGTGTTAGTCCGCGAAGAGGATAAGGTCCAATGGCGTATCTTCTACTTGAGCAAAGCCTTACTCGACGTCGAAACGCGTTACACGGAGATTGAGAAACTCTCTCTCACTCTCGTCGTGGCAGCCAAGAAGCTACGTCCCTACTTCCAGGTTCACCCAATTACTGTCCGAACGGGGCATCTCATCGGTAAAGCTCTTCAAAAGGGAACATCGACTCGCATGGCGATCTGGTCCCAAGAATTGAGCGAGTACGGAATCGAGTTCCACCCGAGAGCGGCAATGAAGGCTCAAGCCCTAGCCGATTTCGTTGCAGAATTCTCCTATACTCTGGACATGGGAAGAGCATAAGATGACTCGACCGACAACTTTTCGGCTCGAAAGAGAAAGGTCGACCCTACGGGTCCCATCTGGGAATTACACGTAGACGGAGCATCCAATGCCCAAGGAGCCGACGCCGGCGTAATTTTAACCAATCCCGACCGAGAGAAGTTACGCTACGCCCTCCACTACGGATTCCAAGCGTCCAACAACGAGGCCGAGTACAAAGCCTTCATTGTGGAGCTAGAGTTCTCTCAAAAGCTCAACGTACATAATTTACTAATACACTGTGATTCGCAGTTGATCGTAAATCAGGTTAAGGGCGACTTCATCGCCAAAGAACCTAATATGATCGCCTACCTGGAAAAAGCAAGCACCAAGCTAGATGCCTTCTCTTGGTTTGAGATCATACAGATCCCCAGAGAAGAGAACACCAAGGCTGATGCTCTCGCTTGCCTTGGCTCCGGTATCACCGAAGACGGGTTATGAACTATCCCGGTCGTGTCTCTCTCGCGACCATCCGTCTCACATGACGAGGTTGGAACGATTGAGAGCACCGCTAATCCGACTTGGCTGACTCCGCTTATGGACTTCTTGCGAAGAGGGGCACTCCCCGAAGACCGTAAAGAAGCAGAAAGGCTGAAAGACCTCGCATCTAAATATGTGTTGAGAGGCAAAGCCCTATACAAGTGCGGGTACTCTACCCCGCTGCTCCGATGCCTCGATAGCGTCGATTCGACCAAGGTCCTCCTTGAAATTCACTAGGGCATATGTGGGAACCACTCCGTTGGGAGATCCCTCGCACTCAAAGCGCTCCAGCATGGCTATTTCTGGCCCACGATGAAGAAAGACGCCTACAACTGGGCGAGAAAGTGCGACAAGTGTCAACGTTTCTCTAACGTTCCACGGCAACCGCCATCTCCCTGGGTAGCATCGTCGTACCACGTCCCTTTGCAAAATGAGGCGTGGACTTCATCGGAATGCTTCCCAAAGCTCCGAGAAAATACGAATACGCCATCGTCGCTATCGACTACTTCACTAAGTGGGTCGAAGCTAAGCCTCTAGCCAGAATCACCGAGGCCAGTACAACGAACTTCATCAAGAAGTCCATCATATGCCGCCATGGCATCCCTACGTCAATTGTGACCAACAACGGTGCGCAATTTGACAATGCCAAGGTTAGAGAAATCTGTGCCCAACTAGGGATAAGCAAGACATTCTCGTCCCCGCGACACCCACAGGCTAATGGCCAAGTGGAAGCCGTCAACAAGACGATAAAAAGAAACCTCAAGAAAAAGCTCGAGGCCAAAAAGGGCGCCTGGGCTGAGGAACTGCCATTCATCTTATGGGCCTACCGAACGACTGTTCGAAACGCCACCAGAGAGACCCCTTTTTCCCTAGGCTTAGGGGTTGAGGCAGTGGTCCCCGTCGAAACTGTGGTCCCCACTTACCGAGTCGACGCTTTCGACGAGAAAGAAAACAATGAGGCCATGCGCCTCGAACTGGATCTGATCGACGAAAAAAGATTCGAGGCTCTCACCTGACTCACCGCGCTAAAGCGAAAGGTCGAGAAATACTACAATGCCAAAGTCAAGAGGCGAATCTTCGCCGTCGGCAGCCTCGTACTTAGGCTCATGTTCAAAAACATCGAAGTACAAGGCGCCAGAACCCTGGGCCCAAACTGGGAAGGACCATATAGAGTTCGCCAAGTCATACATGATAGAACCTATTACATCGAACATACGGATGGGACCCCGATCCGACATCCTTGGAACGCCGAACACTTGAGGCAGTACTACCAGTGACCAACAGCTTCACCATTTATTGCTTTGATTCTCCCAATTCAATAAGGCTCATGTTCCAATGTTTGAGGATGTAATCTATTCGCAAAAATAATAAAGTCTGAGGTTTTTCTCTTTTCAAAAATCCGCTTTATTAAGTTTTTAGTCGTCAAGGCATGACCTGTACACTAAAAACTTGGGGGGCTAGTAAGTCATGCGACGTACACTCGAAAATACATGGCCCAAGAAACAAAACCTTAAGCCCCTCGTACACACACGGGAACACGGGCTTAGGAGCTCCAGACCCCGACGGCCCTTCGAGCATACGGGTATGAGTAAAGTCATCGACCTAACTCGACGCTACTTCGGTCGCCAATTGGCACGAAGCGAGAATCGCCAAATACAGGCTTAAGTCCCTCGCACACACACGGGAATACAGGCTTAAGAAGCTAGAACCCTGACGGCCCTCTTTGAGCCATACACATTCGGTCGCCAATGGCACGAAACACACAGGGTTTGAGTAAAATTGTCGGCCTAACCCAGCGCAACACATACGTTCGGTCGCCTATGGCATGAACCCAAAGTCTACCTAACCCGGCGCAACGCATACGTTTGGTCGCCTATGGCACGCACCTAAAGTCGCCGGCTTAACCCGGCGCAACACATACGTTCGGTTGCCTATGGCACGAACCCAAAGTTGCCGACCTAACCCGGTGCAACACATACGTTCGGTCTCCCATGGCACGAACCCAAAGTCGCCGGCCTATTATGCATCAACTTTGGTGACAATTACAAATCAAATTTATGCATCAACTTTTGACCAGTCTTTTTATAAGTTGAGCTGTTATCCGTGACAACTTGGATCACGTTGTACTTCCCAATTCTTGATCTTGTCAGACGCGTCAACAGACTTCAAGAAAATAGTCTTACCAGCTAAGTAGACCATGACATGGATGATGCTCAATCGAGTTGGTCTCGTCCAACTGTCAAACATGATTGTGCACCCATACTCTTTCCATAATGATCGTTGAATACCAACGTACGTCTTCGCATCAACCATCTCTTCTTTTAAGGTACATGTTGTGAATCTCGTATGACGAAGGTAAAAGGACACCAAGACCTGCAACAATATATTATCGTAATTATAAATTAGGTAATCGTATACAAAATCATTTCCTTAAATGAATCATATTCATCTTTCCCATTTCTGCCGCTTCATGCATCATGTTCTGGAAATAATGAAACTTCACTTTGTTTGCCGGCACACTCTCATAAATGAAGAAACGACTCTCAAATTTTCTCACTTCAATGAAGTATTTGTTACCATAGGAGCTGGTGGTTGCCTTGCTGAGGTTGAAAAATAAAGGGGTGGCGAGATTGGTCCCCTTAGACCTGGAGATGATGTCGACCTACCCAACTCGGGCTATAAGCGGAACCCCCGCCTAGACCGAATCTCCAATTTGCCGCAATGGCCGTATTTCAAGTTCTCTTCATCATCTTGTAGAGTTCATGCTCCATATTATCATAAAACTTTTCTTGTTCATCAACTGGACCAATAATGGATTGCATCTCTCTCCGGATTGTCTCCTATATAGCTTGTTTATTTCCCTTCTTCATTTCAGTTTATTGTAACCACAATTTCATCTCTTCTCTCACTTTGAGAGGACACCTCTCACAATGCTTCACATTCTTCTTCGGGTCGTTTTCACTAAAGTGTAGTTTCGTACACGTCACGCCACCACCTCATGTCGTCACTCCACAATACTTGCACATGAAATGATTTAAGGTTCCGGCTACTTTAGTGCAATGCTTTCATACACCTCCTTCCTCCATCGTTTGTTATCTCTATAATCATTGAACAACAAAATTTATATTTAATTCGCTATAGTTTGTCTATATTTTTATAAATCTCAAATCTAAAAAATCCACATGACAACTAAAGCTAAAAATATTTGTTATATTTCAATACATATTCGAAAAACATTCAATACACATTCTCATTAACCAATTTCAATACATATGATTCAATACATGTTCAGAAATATCAACAACATAACCTTAAAAAAAATTGAGAAAAATATATGTCAACCACGATACATATTCAATCAACTTTCATTAAGTAACAAAAAAAAATTAACAACATACGAATCAGACGTTTGAAATTCTGGCCGAAACAGATTTGTGGAAAATCTTTTGGAACGATGGCAACTATCGCCTCAGCTACCAAGAACGCAATTTCTGTGGTTTGTGTCAGGAGATCCTTGGCAAAAATATTTGGTCTGTTATACTTGGCCTAACGGATATCCTCAGGCGTGACGACACCAAAATTTCCCCCACCGAACGAAGCAATTTTGCTAACACAAAACAAAGAAACAATCATATGGTAACTTTTGCTTCAGACTCTTCTGAAAAACGCAATTTTGACACGATTTCGGCGACATATTCCTGACATTTCAAACATTGGTTTATATTTTCGTACCTTTGTTATCAAGTTTATGTTTTTTTAATATATATATATATATATATATATATAAGTTTTAATTAGTATTTGAATACGTACTTGACTTAATTATTTGGTGAGTATTTAAATGTTTCATGTAATGTGTTTTTTTTTCAAATATTATTTTGTATTTTGTATTTATTGGAGAGTTGCATAATTGTATAGTATAACATAATTAGACACAAAAAGATATAAGTTAAATATATACGGACTATAATGTAATAAATATAAAGTTAAAATTATTCAAATATTAGAGAAATTATGGATTATGATTTTTTTGGTGTAAAAAAATAAATTATAAGGTTGAAGATGAAATACTATTTGAAGTGACATAAACTGCATTTTGGAGTGTAACAAACTGCATATATGGAGTTTTGGATTAAAAATGTTCTAACTAAAAGGATTTCTAGGTTTCAACTGACCAAGAAACAAGTTATCCAGAGTTTGAGAAGAAGAAAAAAAGAAGCTGTTGGAAATAAATAAGACAGTTAAATGTTAGTTTATTGAAATAACTTATGTTATCATTGCAAATTGAACAACTTTTTAATGCTTCGGGCGGTTCGATCCATGGCCAGACTAAGTGGTTGCACCCAAGCCAACTAGGGGAAACTCGAAAGTGACAAGTTGTCGCTCATCTAGCTCGAATGCATTCTTCGCTCATCGCGAAGACGTGAAAGTAAGAAGAAGAAAGATCAATCTTAGAGGGGCTGCTCAACATTAGTCTGATTGCTATGTGAGATGGGGGACCGATATTTGTTAGTGAATATTTAGAAAGCTTTTCTCTATAGAGGAACAGTGTGTGGAGGGTCCTCTGCATCGTTTCAGATGCCTAGGATCGAGTGGTCTTGAGACAGAATTGAGTGTGTACTGACCCTATCTAAGGGTGTATATTTATAGTGCTTGAGAGGCTTAGGAGAGCCTCTTGGTCATTTGGCATGGAGCGCGCGATGAGATTTGGTGATCGTGGGCGCAGAAGGCTCCGCGCGTGCGTCTGGGTGCTGGCGCGTTACGCCGAAGGAGGCACGTGTTTGGTGTATGCGTCGCGCTTGGTCTGCATGACGTGCGCGCCGTGCGTGTCGCGCACGTTCGTCTTTTCGTGCGCGTCGCGTGTCGTGTGTCGCGTGCGTCCGATTTTGTCTGCTCCGCTTCTTGGACGAGCTCCATCTTGGGCTTTCGGCCCATATTTTATGGGCTTCGACTCCTTTTAAGCCTTGATGGGTTTTTGGTGGCCTGACCTAATGGGCCTTAGGATTTTGAATTCGACTCGAGTCGCGCTAAAAACATTTTGTTTTTTTAGAACGACCGACAACATCAGCCTCCCAAGTTCGTTGCTCAGGGTCTCGTGCGATGAACTTTAGTCTTCTTTGAGGAAAACATAATTTCTTATTCTTCGCGGTCGCAAAGGATTTTGTTTTTTTTGTCGATGCATCGCGTGCACATGGCTTTGGCACGCACGAGCGGGGATCAAACCCAATTGGGCTTTTTCCTCTCTTCTTCTTATTTTTGGCTTGTTTCCTTCTCCTTGTTAAAGTAGGAGTAGGATTTCTCTTTTTGGAATCCTATTTTTTTCTAATTCCCAAGTGCCTATAAATAAAGGCACGTGACTCTTTAATTTTTACATCTGCACGTTCTCTCTCCCACTTTTTCATCTCTCTCAACATCAATGATGGAAAATCAATTCTCTCTCACAACCGATGATGCAAAGGTAGATGTCTATCACTTGCTTGAGGACCCTGAGCATACAAGGAGTGATCTCTTTGTGGGATTGGAGAAGATTCCTCTACACATGGATGAGGATCCAAGTGGGGTAGATCAGGGGCTCGATGTGGGCGAGGAAAACGCGACTCGTTTGTCGCTTAGCTTACGGAGCCAAAGGATGCGCGTGCCAACTAGGCGTGGCATGCACGAGGAGACAATTTGGTGCGGTGCGCCAAAGAAAGGCGCGTTGCGCCTCATGATAGACCTTGCCACGCACGGCGTGCAGTCTTAGCGTGTGTTGCACCGACCATGGGGAGCTGACAAGCGCGACGTGGCAGAGGATGGTGTGTCGTGCCAAGTGTCTGACTTGGACACTTGGAGCACGCCCAAAGACAGCCCTCGGTTTGTTTCGTTGATCCCGTCAGAGTCTGTTCTCGACGAGGTTTGCTCTGATGACATCTTTGGGCCAGACTCGGATGAGTCTGGTGACGAGTCAGAGACTTTTTCGAGGGGCAAAGGTTCAACTATCGATTCGTCTAATCCTGGTCAAATACTCCACCATGTAAGCCAAGACTAAACCCTCCTTTATACTAGAACTATATTTACTCATCGTGACGAGTGTCCACCGATCTAGTCAGTTTGTGATCAAGATCCTCTAGGTTCAACCCATATCAAGAAAGGTCAATTATTCTGTTATACATTTCTTGAAACATATATACCCTACACACCGTTGCTTCCCCAGTGAAATATTCTTCCGAACGTTACTTACTTCGAAATTGTTAGCAATCTATCGGTTCTGGAATCAATCCTTGGGTGAATGAACAATAACCTTCTTTCAGGAAGGCTGGATTCCATATATGTCAACCATTTTCTTCTTAGATCATATTACGAATTCCCATTAGATAAGCTTAATATGCGTCTTAGTAGGCTTTAACGAAATGAGTCAAAAGCACGGAGATATGAACTAAAACTCCATGATCACTTTAGGATTTAGATCAAATCTCAATGTCACCATCATAAGCGATCCCCGCTAGTGCGTCGTAATGGTACAAAGTGATCATCCTTCACTCGTGTTCCACATATATGACTTTAGATACAGCTTTCCCGGCGTGTATCAGTCATCGACCACCGTCCGAACTCAGGTGTCCAGCTCGTGATTCAGTTTAATACGGAGGCTATGGAAGATAGATGTTATTGATTCTGATTTCAGAACTCAACCCACTAATCATATAATGCTAATAAAATAAACTTTGTATCTAATTCATAAGCATTCATGTTTATTTATCTTCAAGTGGACAATATTCCTAACAATAGTTACGTCATTTATGGCGGTTTTTGTTACGCCGTGTATGGTGGTTTTAGTACGACTCAAGAGACGACTTGAGGTGTATCTCAAGGGACGGCTTATGGATCCATCATTAGAGACGGATTGAGTGTGACAGCTTTGGTGTGCCAGGTATGGCAACTTAAGGTGCGTCTCAAGAAATGGCTTATGGGTAAGCTGTTACAGACGTCTTAAGATGCGTCTCAAGGGACGGCTTATGGAATGTAGCCTTTTAGCACCGAACCGTCGTGTGACTTAATTCTTTGTTCCCATTTGTGTTCGGGTTGAGACTTAAGTGCTTGATTGACTATGTCGTTTGTCAAGTCTTATGGAGACGCTCTTGGCACTTTGTTTTTTTTTTTATTAGAATGTGTTTTCTTGAGGATACCCTTTCAAGCTACCTATGCTACTAGCCCCCGAAGTTTTCTGAGTTTACAAGCATTGACTTGATGACTGAAATTTTTTGATAAAGTAGATTTTTTGAACGAGAAAATCTTGAACTTATTGATATTGCAAAAAAAATTTGAAATCCTATAAAACATTAGCTCATGGGCCTTATTGAATTTTGGGAAATGAAGCAATAAAGCGGGGGCAGGAAGGAGTGCTGGCTATTGGTAGTACTGCTTCAAGTGTTTCGCATTCCAAGGTTTACAGATCGGAGTCCCGTCTATGTATTCGATGTAGTAGGTTCCGTCGTTTACCACTTTCCAGACCTGTAAAGTCCTTCCCAATTTAGGACAGGGATGCCAGCACCTTGTACTTGGATACTTTGAAATGCTCGCCTGAGCACAAGGCTTTCGACGGCGAAGCTTTGCCTCTTGATTTTGGAGTTGTAGTACTTTTTGACTTTGCACAGCGAGGTGGGTAAGGGCCTCAGACCTTTTCTCGTCGATCAGATCTAACTCTAGGCGCATGGCCTTCTCGTTATTCTCCTTGTTGAAAGCCTCAACTCGATATGTGGGGATCTCAGTTTTGATTGGCACCATGGCTTTGATCCTGTTTGTGAGGGAGAAGGAGGTTTCACCAGTGGCATTTCAAGCGGTCGTCCGGTAAGCCCACATAGTGAATGGTAGCTCTTCAGCCCATGCAACTTTCTTTTCTTTGAGCTTCTTCCTGAGGTTATTATTTATCATCTTGTTGACTGCTTTGACTTGGTCGTTGGCTTGGGGGTGACGCAGTGAAGAGAATGTCCTGCTAATTTTGAGTTGAACACATATTTTTTGCACTCGCGCATTGTTGAATTGTGTTCCGTTATCGGTCACAATCGAGACGGGGATCTCATGGCAACAAATGATGTTCTTCCAGATGAATTTGTTGTCAATGGTGCCCACAAGAAGAGTTGTAGTGTGTATTTATGTACATTTGATGTCATATAGTCTTACGAAGACTCTTGCTTGTAACTGCTTATTTATTAATAAAAGTTGAAACGTTCATTCAATCTTCCTTGTCTGAAGCTTTATGATAAAACATTAGTCTTTAGTCCATAAACAAACTAAACAACTTACGAAGAGACAAATGTAGATTTGCATGAACAAACTCTTCGTAGTTTGCTTAAAACGATATATTCGCAATCTAAGGGTCAAAGGACTATTGACATCAGTACGATTGTTAGAAGAATCTATGATGTCTGATTATGAGGCATTGAGAGTTGCAGACTCTATAGTTCTTTTAGGTATCTTCCGAAGGTACTGAATTGACCAGTGCACTTCTAGAGACAAGATAAGAACAAACCATTTAACCTCTTATGTCTCGAAGTCACTACGTATGAATTGCATCGTGCTTACCTTAATCCTGAAATGAGACATGTCATTTCACACCTTAGTATTCTCATTTGAGAAAGTCAGAATTCGGACTCACTATGTGATTCCGATCAAGGCCTATTGGTGAAGTACTAAGTTGTGAGAATGTCATGAGTAACTTTGTGAAGTTCTCATAGATATGGAATTCATGTACAAGATTGCTGAAATGCAATGTATGTCACCTCATGCTTTGTTCCTTGGAGTGTGAATAAATGAACTGGCCAGTGTCCAAATTGAGTCCTGACTCTTTTGGATGAAACAATGTGACTTGTTAGCTCCTTGTCAATACATTGTTTCTAACTTATTCACAAGCGACAAAGGAGTTGAGGAAATAACAGCTAGAAGGGTAAAATGGTAATTTAGTAAATCCCGACTAGCTGATGACATTCATGAAGGGTAAACATAGATAATATTCAGTGGATCCGCTCATCATAATTAGGTTGAATTCTTTTGTAGAAAATAAATTCATTTGAACCGAGAGATTTTCAGTGTCAACTCTTTAGTGGGCGCCAAAATGAGTCAAGGGAGAAGCAAACAAAAGAGGAAACAAATCCAAGGACTTACTTGCTTTGTCTTGGCCGTGCACCTCTATGAAGGAATAGGGAAATTGGTCATGAATATGTGATATTCTATAGAAGAGGAAACTACCTTATTGAAGGTGAGACCTCTCCTATAAATAGGAGCCCCTTTCTTCACATTTCATTCATCCCAAGTTTTAGAGATTGGGAGCTTCTCTCTCTAGCTTGGCCGCCCCTCCCCTCTCTCTCTCTAGTCAATTTCGTTTTATTGTTTTGGCACCTAGGTCCTCATTTGACCTAGAGTTTAGCTCTGCGACTTCAAGACTTGTTCTTAAGTCGTAGTGTTTAAAAGTGCCCACTCACTGATTCCTTTATTTCGAGTGATTTAGTGATAGAAACTTTCGTGGTTGCTCGAGGTGCCGAGGAAAGAAAGAGAGACGTGCTGCGAGGGGAGACGAGCGTTGCAAACTTTCCAAAAGCTTCTCAAAGTTCAAGCTTCAAGAAAGGTTAGTAAACTTCTATACTCATAATAGTTTTTAATTACATGTACTTGCTCTTTGTCTAGGTTAGTAAAACTGGTTTTACTTGTAAAAGAAAATTTTTAAAATTCCGCCGCTTACCGAAGCGTTAATTATTTTCTTAAACCCTAGATCGATTCCAATAAATGGTATCAGAGCTATGGTCAAATATTAGCATGTACATGTATTTAAAATTATGAGCTTGAAAATCGTTTTCTAAAGTTTACTAATTTTGTGACAAGTTAGAATTGTTATCTTAGACTTTTTTTAATTTATTGCTCTTGCCTTTAAATTAAATATCATGTTGATTTTCTATGAGTTTGGGATGATATTAAAACACATTAGAATCAGTTCTAAAAGTTTTTAATTTTTTATATTGAAAAACGTGTTTTAAAGGTTTGAGAAATTTCGAGTAAAATTTTGTGACTAGTTTTCTTGTCTTACTACTTTCTTATTTTTACTTGAATCGTTTTATGCTTGTTGTTATTTCTTTTATATCATGTTATTACCCTGCTAATAAAACACAAATAAAAGCTTTAACAACATCCTAAAACGTTCCGTTACACTCGATTCTTTTTCGCACCTAAAAAGGACCAAGCTTTAATTATTTCTTTTTCTTCGAGCTGGAGTAAAACCTGCAGTAAAAGTGGCATAACTCTCTTCTCAGAAATTTAAATTTAATGATTCTTGAATCAAATTAAATCCCTGTCTGTCCTCTGTCCAATGCCACCAGTTTCAGGTCAAAAGGACATCGGAGCCGCCAGTTATGGCGATTTTACTCCAAGGTGCGCGGCTGTTCCGAAACTCCAGTTTTTTAGAATTCCGGATTTCCAGCCCCACTACAATGAGTTATAGAACTCTAATGAGAAAAATTTCTTGAGAAAAAATGTTTTTTATAAGATTATAAACATGATGTGTAAGATTAAAATGTTTTGATTTTTGAAAGTTTAATTGAAATTGAATTTTTACAAAACTAGTTTGAATTTTGAAAAACCGTTTTCACTTTCAAACTTGAAAATATTTTATCATCCAAATCAAATAAGTTTTCAAAATGTTTTCAAAATTATATCTATATCACATATGTTCAAAATCTATACGCTCTTGAAAATTTGAGTGGGAGGTCTCCTCGTAGACGAGCCGAAAAATAAAAAGATGTGTAATCTCAAACTTTCAAGTGTTCGAGTGAGTTGAAGTTCACACTTCCCTCATGCACTTTCCCGAAATAGAAAATAGGAAAAGAGTATGTACCTTGTGCCTTTATGCACTAATACTGCTCTGAACATGTCGATCTAGGATTCTCTTCTAGTTGTCCGCTCTATCGCTCTATAATAAGGAAAACCGTTTCCGAACTTATAAGAGTCGATGAACCAACTCCAAAAACTAAGTGGGAGGGTTATACTTGTTGTTTGTAACCCACGATCGCCAACACTAATGAAAAGTGCAATTGTCGCTAGACTAAGATTCACCCTCGTGGCCCTCTCTTAAATGAGAGTACTCAAGGGCGCTTTGCACTGATCATTGCTCAATAAGCTAAATCCGAAAGTGAGACAATGAAACAAGACCTCCCCTCGGCGGATTGTTTTTCAAAGTCAATCTTTTGGACTAACTGGTTTGTTACACACTTAGACTCAATCCCTAGTAATCCTCCCTCGAGGCCCTGTGAAAGGATGAGAGTGATCAAACCAATTTAAAAGGTGGCTGGTCAAAATTGGTGTATTGACATCTTGGCTAAGCATTAATGATGTGTCATTTACTTATAAATGGAGATTTTTTGCGGCCTTCCCTCGAAGGAGTAAATTACCGTTTAGTTTATAACACCTTTGGATTTTATCAAGTCTTAAACAAACTTAAATCCTAAACCAAAGACTAATCATAAACTTGTTTCAACTTAAATAAGCAACATGTCTCTCAACACTCTCTCGATCATCCTTTCCTCGAACAAACTCGAAAACAAAAACTACGTAGATTCGAAACATAACCTCGACATAATAATTACCGTTAACAAGCACAAATGGGTACTTACCACCCCATGTCCTCCTCTGACGAATGATGATTCGACTCAAGAGGACAACGATGTCTTGGCGGCTTGGCTTCGATCCGATGAGATTGTGAGGTGCTATATCTTAGCATCTATGAACAATATGCTGAAAAAGCAACATCGTGACATCGAGACTGCCGCCGACATGCTCACCAATCTCCTTGAGATGTTTGGAGGGCAGAGGCGTCAAGCAAGGCAAAAAGCAGTCCGACAGTTTATGAACTGTCGCATGAAGGCTAGGACTCATGTTGGACACTTTATGATATTGATCATTAGTCATCTGAGTAAAATGGAAATCCTAGGATCTGAGATTTATGGGAAGACTGTCATAGATGTGATCTTAGAAACTCTCCCAGCATCTCTTGATACCTCCAAGATGAACTACTCCATTAACAAGCTAGAGTACACTGTTACCAAGCTTATGGAGGAACTTCACACTCCTGTAGGTCTCACTAAGAGAAAGAGGAATCAAGGAGAGGCACATGCTACTGAGCACAAAGCCTCCGCCTCTAGAACTGAGAAGAGACCTTACAAGGCCGATAAAAAGAACTGTCACGCCTATCTCAAAACAAAGGAACATAATATTGTACTAGTTACCGAAGCATGCTTAGTAGCTGATAATGTATCAACGTGGATTCTTGACTCCGCTGCTACTAACCATATTTTTTGTTCCTTGAATGGTTTCAAGAAAACCAAAAGCTTAGAGGAAGGCGAGTTCTGTTTCAAATGGGGTGATGGGAGCCTGGTGTCTGCGAAGGCTGTGGGATCCGTGACGCTGTCTTTTGAAGACCGTACTTTAAACTTGAATAATGTTTATTTTGTTCCTACCTTTGGGAAGAACTTAATATCCGTTGCTCGTCTTCTTGAGCAAGATTACTGTTTAAAGTTCATTAAGAATGGAATTCGTATTTCGTTTCCTGATAAATCTTTTGTCACTGATGCATGTATGAAGAATGCTCTTTTCTACATCTCAACCTTCTCTTTTAGACACCGAAATAGATAATTATCTAATTAGGGGGCCAAAGAGGATCAAACTTTCTGAATCCTCCGATCTAACAAAATCAACACACCAATGGCACTTAAGACTTGGTCATATCAGTCTAGATAGGATTAAGAGACTTGTGAGGGATGGTCCACTCCAAGCCTCTGCAATAGGTTCACTACCTACTTGTTAATCCTGCATAGAAGGAAAAATGACTAAGCGACCTTTCTCCGATAAGGGTCGAAGGGCCACTGAGTTGCTGGAACTAATACATTCTGATGTATGTGGTCCGCTCAGCCAACAGGCACGTGGGGGATACGAATACTTCGTTACCTTCACCGATGATTACTCACGATATGGGTTTGTCTATTTGCTCAAACACAAATCCGATACCTTTAACGTATTTATGGTCTTTAGGGCTTTAGTGGAAAAGCAAACTGGCAAAGTGATCAAAACCCTTCGATCTGATCGAGGTGGTGAGTATATGTCTGGAGAGTTTGATGACTTTCTTAAAGAAGAAGGTATCGCTTCTCAGCTTACCGCACCTGGCACACCTCAACAAAACGGAGTGTCAGAGAGAAGAAACCGAACTCTTATGGAGATGGTTAGATCAATGATGAGTTACTCATCACTCCCTCTTTCCTTTTGGGGATATGCCCTCGAAACAGCCGCTTATATTCTGAACCAAGTTCCGTCCAAGACGGTTCCTGGTACTCCTTATGATAGATGGACTGGCCGTAAAGTGAATCTTGGCCGCATCAGAATTTGGGGTTGCCCTGCACACGTGGTAAGGCAAAAGACTAGCAAGTTGGCTAGTAGGTCAGAATTGTGCTTGTTTGTGGGATATCCAAAGGAAACCAAGGGTTTTACATTCTATAGTCCCGAGGACGATAAGACTTTCGTTAGCACGAATGCCCGTTTCCTTGAGGAGGATTTTATGAAGGATGCAAAACCTAGAAGCAAAATTGTGCTTGAAGAAAAGTTGGGTGATGAAGCTTCTACCTCAACTGTAAGAACTGTTCTTACCCCAACTGAAACACAACCTAACTCATCAGAACCTTGTCAAGTAGTACTTCGACGTAGTGGGAGGGCTACTCAAAAGCCTGACAGGTACATGTCTTATGGAGACTCTCTCGTAGCCGTCTCTGACATGGATGATCCTGTTTCCTATAGCCAAGCGATGGCTTGTTCTTAATCAAACCTTTGGCTTGACGCCATGAAAGTTGAAATGCACTCGATGTATGTCAACAAAGTCTGGAAACTTGTAGACCTTCCTGAAGGGATTAAACCCGTAGGGTGTAAGTGGATATACAAGAAGAAAAGGGGTCCTGATGGGAACGTCGAGACGTTCACATCACGACTTGTGGCGAAGGGTTATACCCAACAAGAAGGGATTGACTATGAAGAAACCTTCTCGCCAGTCGCGATGCTTAAATCCATCCGCATACTCCTATCCATAGCTGCAGCTCTCGACTATGAGATCTGGAAAATGGATGTCAAGACAGCCTTTCTGAATGGCAATCTTGACGAGCGCATTTATATGGCTCAACAAGACGGTTTCGTAGAAGAATGTCAAGAGACCAAGGTTTGTGAGTTGCTTAAGTCCATTTATGGATTAAAGCAAGCATCTAGGTCATGGAATATTAGATTCGATGAAACTGTAAAGAGCTTTGGCTTTGAACAGTCAATAGATGAGCCTTGTGTTTACAAGTTAATACACGAAGGCAAAGTTGTGTTTCTGGTACTATATGTCGATGATATACTACTCATTGGTAATGACGTGGGTAAGTTATCTGAGGTTAAGGTCTGGCTGGTAAAGCAATTCGATATGAAGGATCTAGGAGAAGCAGCGTACATTCTGGGGATCCAAATCTTTCGAGATAGGAAAAACCGGACATTGTCGCTCTCTCAAGCATCTTATATTGATAATGTAATGGATCGCTTCTCGATGCAAGACTCCAAGAAGGGCCAAACACCCTTTAGGCATGGAGTTTCACTCTCTAAGGACCAGTCTCCCAAGACAGCACAAGAGATTGAAGACATGAGTAAAATTCTTTACGCCTCTGCCGTAGGAAGCCTCATGTATGCTATGCTTTGCACTAGACCTGACATCTGTTTCGCCGTTGGCGTAGTTAGCCGTTTCCAATCCAACCCTGGACCCGAGCACTGGATTGCTGTTAAGCATGTTCTTAAGTATCTTCGAAGAACTAGGAACTTGATGCTTACATACTCAGGTACTGACCTGACTATGACGGGATATACTGACTCCGATTTTCAAGCGGATAAGGATTCCAGGAAATTCACTTCGGGATCTGTGTTCATCCTTAATGGTGGAGCTGTTGTGTGGAGGAGTATTAAGCAATCTTGCATTGCTGACTCCACAATGGAAGCAAAATATGTGGCTGCTTGTGAAGCATCCAAAGAGGCTGTATGGCTTAGAAAGTTCCTTAAGTATTTGGAAGTTGTTCCAAACATCGACGAGCCCAAGACCCTTTATTGTGATAATAGTGGGGCTGTCGCTAACTCAAAGGAACCTCGAAGACATAAGCACTCCAAACATATTGAGAGGAAATACCATTTGATTCGAGAGATCGCGCAGCGCGGAGACGTGGAGGTGAAGTAGATCTCTGGCAGATCCATTCACCAAGGCCCTAGCGAACAAGGTCTTCGACCAACACAGAGAGGGATTAGGCATGAACTACTACACACATCTGTTGTCAATGGTGCCCACAAGAAGAGTAGTAGTGTCTATTTGTGTACATTTGATGTAATATAGTCTTACGAAGACTCTTGCTTGTAATTGATTATTCATTAATAAAAAGTTGAAACGTTCATTCATTCTTTCTTTGTTTGAAGCTTTATGATAAAACCTTAGTCTTTTAGTCCATAAACAAACTTAACAACTTATGAAGAGACAAATGTAGATTTGCATGAACAAACTCTTCGTAGTTTGCTTCAAACGATATATTCGCAATCTTAGGGTCGAAGGACTATTGACCTCAGTACGATTGTTAGAAGAATCTATGATGTCTGATTATGAGGCATTGAGAGTTGCAGACTCTATAGTTCTTTTAGGTATCTTCCGAAGGTACTGAATTGACCAGTGCACTTCTAGAGACAAGATAAGAACAAACCATTTAACCTCTTATGTCTCGAAGTCACTACGTATGAATTGCATCGTGCTTACCTTAATCCTAAAATGAGACATGTCATTTCACACCTTAGTATTCTCATTTGAGAAAGTCAGAGTTCGGACTCACTATGTGATTCCGAACAAGGCCTATTGGTGAAGTACTAAGTTGTGAGAATGTCATGAGTAACTTTGTGAAGTTCTCATAGATATGGAATTCATGTACAAGATTGCTGAAATGCAATGTATGTCACCTCATGCTTTGTTCCTTGGAGTGTGAATAAATGAACTGGCCAGTGTCCAAATTGAGTCCTGACTCTTTTGGATGAAACAATGTGACTTGTTAGCTCCTCGTCAATACATTATTTCTAACTTATTCACAAGCGACAAAGGAGTTGAGGAAATAACAGCTAGAAGGGTAAAATGGTAATTTAGTAAATCCCGACTAGCTGATGACATTCATGAAGGGTAAACATAGATAATATTCAGTGGATCCGCTCATCATTATTAGGACGAATTCTTGAGTAGAAAATAAATTCATTTGAACCGAGAGATTTTTAGTGTCAGCTCTTTAGTGGAGTCAGTTGGCATTAAGCTAAACTTGGAAAAGGTTTGTGAACTTTTGAGTCCAAGTGTTTAGCTCAAGCTTTGTTCATTTGGGTCCATGAGGTCACTGTCACGAATCACATCGATAGGAATAGTTAAACTGGAAGCTAAGTCAAAACAAGAACGAAAATAGTTAAAAGGGTATTTTTGTCTTTTGAGGCAAAGGATGAAATGAATGTCAATAAATTTTGACAAGTTCATTTGATGACTTAATGTCACTCGTCCATGACTTGATCATTGGGCCTCGTGAATTAATTTCATTTCATAAGAGTTTTATTGAAAATTCTTAATGGGCCTTTTTCATGTTCTCATGAATAAATGAAGAAGCTTCTAGAAGCTCCTTCTAGAGACATGTTGGGCGCCCAACATACCTAAGGAAAGAGAGTTTATTTTGTGCATAAATGTATTTAGATACTTGCCAAAAGAAAAAAAAGAGGAAATTTTTTTTCATATGCATGCATAAGGGAATCGGCCCTGTTGAGAGAAAAGGCAAGCCATGAACAAAATTGGAAACAAATCAAGGCTTCTAGAAGCCTTGTGTTGGCCGAGTGTCTCAAAGGGAAAAAGAGGAAATTGGCTCATGAATATGTGATATTCTCTAGAAGAGGAAACTACCTTATTGAAGGTGAGACCTCTCCTATAAATAGGAGCCTCATTTCCTCACAATTCATTCATCCAAGTTTAAGAGAATCCTCTCTCTCTCTCTCTCTCTAGTTCATTTTCGATTATTCTTGTTTTGGCACCTAGGTCCTCACTCGACCTAGTGTTTAGCTCTGCGACTTCAAGACTTGTTCTTAAGTCGTAGTGTTTAAAAGTGTCCACTCACTGATTCCTTTTATTTCAAGTGATTTAGTGATAGAAACTATCGTGGTTGCTCGAGGTGCCGAGGAAAGAAAGAGAGACGTGCTGGGAGGAGACGAGCGTTGCAAACTTTCCAAAAGCTTCTACAAAGTTCAAGCTTCAAGAAAGGTTAGTAAACTTCTATACTCATAATAGTTTTTAATTACATGTACTTGCTCTTTGTCTAGGTTAGTAAAAACTGTTTTTACTTGAAAAGAAATTTTTTAAAATTCCGCCGCTTCCCGAAGCGTTTAATCTTTTTCTTAAACCCTAGATCAATTCCAATAAATGGTATCAGAGCTATGGTCAAAGATATGCATGTACATGTTTTTAAAAATATGAGCTTGAAAATCGTTTTCGAAAGTTTACTAATTTTGTGACAAGTTATAATTCTTATCTTAGATTTTTTTTTAATTTATTGCTCTTGCCTTTAAATTAAATATCATATTGATTTTCTATAAGTTTGGGATGTTATTAAAACACATTAGAATCAGTTCTAAAAGTTTTTAATTTTTTATATTGAAAAACGTGTTTTAAAGGTTAGAGAAATTTCGAGTAAAATTTTGTGACTAGTTTTCTTGTCTTACTAGTTTCTTATTTTTACTTGAATTGTTTTATGCATGTTGTTATTTCTTTTATATCTTGTTATTACCTTGCTAATAAAACACAAATAAAAGTTTTAACAACCTTCATAAAACGTTCCGTTACACTCGATTCTTTTTCGCACCTAAAAGGGACCAAGCTTTAATTATTTCTTTTTCTTCGAGCTGGAGTAAACACGCATTAAAAGTGGCATAACTCTCTGATCAGAAATCGAAATTTAATGATTCTTGAATTAAATTAAAGCTCTGTCTGTTCTCTGTCCAATGCCACTGGTTTCGGCTCAAAAGGACATCGGAGCCGCCAGATATGGCGATTTTACTCCGAGGTGTGCGGCTGTTCCGAAACTCCAGTTTTTTAGAAATCCGGATTTTCAAACCCCACTACCATGAGTTATAGAATCTAATGAGAAAATTTTCTTGAGAAAAAATGTTTTTCATATGATTATAAACATAATGTGTAAAATTAAAATGTTTTGATTTTTGAAAGTTTAATTGAAATTGAATTTTTACAAAACTAGTTTGAATTTTGAAAAACCGTTTTCACTTTCAAACTTGAAAATTTTTTGTCATCCAAATCAAATAAATATTCAAAATGTTTTCAAAACTATATCTATATCACATATGTTCAAAATCTATATGCTCTTGAAAATTTGAGTGGGAGGTCTCCTTGTAGATAAGCCGAAAAATAAAAAGATGTGTAATCTCAAACTTTCAAGTGTTCGAGTGAGTTGAAGTTCACACTTCCCTCACGCACTTTCCCGAAATAGAAAATAGGAAAAGATCGAGTATGTACCTTGTGCCTTTATGCACTAATACTGCTCTGAACATGTCGATCTAGGATTCTCTTCTAGTTGTCCGCTCTGTCGCTCTCTAACTAGGAAATTTGTTTCCGAACTTATAAGAGTCGATGAACCAACTCCAAAAACTAAGTGGGATGGTTATACTTGTTGTTTGTAACCCACGATCCCCAACACTAATGAAAGAAGCAATTAACGTGGGACTAAGAGCCGCTCTTGCGACCCTCACTTAAATGGGAGTACTCCAAGGCGTTATTGCTTCGATCATTGCTCAATGAGCTACGTCCGAGAGTGAGACGATGATGACAAGGCCTCCCCTTGGGGGATTGTTTTTCAAAGTTGACCTTTTGGACTAAGTGGTTGGTTGCACACTTAGGCTCAATCCCTAGTAATCCTCCCTTGAGGCTCTGCGAAAGGATGTGAGTGATCAAACTAATTTAAAAGGTGGCTAGTCAAAATAGATGTATTGACATCTTGGCTAAGCATTAATGATGTGTCATTTACTTATAAAATGAGATTTTTTGCGGCCATCTCTTGAGGGAGTAAATTATCGTTTGGTTTATAACACCTTTGGATTTTATAAAAGTCTTAATAAAACTTAAATCCTAAACCAAAGACTAATCATAAACTTGTTTCAACTTATATAGGCAATATGTCTCTCAACCATCTCTCAATCTTTCTTTCCTCGATCAAACTCGAAACCATGAGCTACGTTAGATTCGAAACATAACCTCGACATAATACCTACCATTAACAAGCACAAATGGGTACTCACCACCCCGTGTCCTCCTCTGACGAATGATGATTCAACTCAAGAGGACAATGACGCCTTAGCGGCCTGGCTTCGATCTGATGAGATTGTGAGGTGCTATATGTTAGCATCTATGAACAATATGCTGAAAAAGCAACATCGTGACATCGAGACTGCCGCCGACATGCTCTACAATCTCCTTGAGATGTTTGGAGGGCAAAGGCGTCAAGCAAGGCAAAAAGCAGTCCGACAGTTTATGAACTGTCATATGAAGGTTAGGACTCCTGTTAGAGACTTTATGATACTGATCATTATTTTTCTAAATAAAATAGAAATCCTAGGATCTGAGATTGATGGGAAGAATGTCATAGATGTGATCTTAGAAACTCTCCCCGCATCTCTTGATACCTCCAAGATGAACTACTCCATTAACAAGCTAAAGTACACTGTTACCAAGTTTATGGAGGAACTTCACACTGCTGTAGGTCTCACTAAGAGAAAGAGGAATCAAGGAGAGGTACATGCTACTGAGCACACAGCCTCCGCCTCTAGAACTGAGAAGGGACCTTACAAGGCCGATAAAAAGAACCGTCCCGTCTATCTCAAAGCAAAGGAACATAGTATTGTACTAGTTACCGAAGCATGCTTAGTAGCTGATAATGTATCAATGTGGATTCTTGACTCCGCTGCTACTAACCATATTTGTTGTTCCTTGAATGGTTTCAAGAAAACCAAAAGATTAGAGGAAGGCGAGTTCTGTTTCAAATGGGGTGATGGGAGGCTGGTGTCTGCGAAGGCTGTGGGATCCGTGACGCTGTCTTTTGAAGACCGCACTTTAAACTTGAATAATGTTTATTTTGTTCCTACCTTTGGGAAGAACTTAATATCCGTTGCTCGTCTTCTTGAGCAAGATTATTGTTTAAAGTTCATTAAGAATGGAATTCGTATTTCGTTTCCTGATAATTCTTTTGTCACTGATGCATGTATGAAGAATGGTCTTTTTTACATCTATCACACTCAACCTTCTCTTTTAGACACCGAAATAGATAACGATCTAATTAGGGAGCCAAAGAGGATCAAACTTTCTGAATCCTCCGATCTCACAAAATCAACATACCTTTGGCACTTAAGACTTGGTCATATCAGTCTAGATAGGATTAAGAGACTTGTGAGGGACGGTCCACTCCAAGACTCTGCAATAGGTTCACTACCTACTTGTGAATCCTGCATAGAAGGAAAAATGACTAAGCGACCTTTCTCCGATAAGGGTCGAAGAGCCACTGAGTTGCTGGAACTAATACATTCTGATGTATGTGGTCCGCTTAGCCAACAGGCACGTGGAGGATGCTAATACTTCGTTACCTTCACCGATGATTACTCGCGATATGGTTTTGTCTATTTGCTCAAACACAAATCCGAGACCTTTAACGTATTTAAGGTCTTTAGGGCTTTAGTGGAAAAGCAAACTGGCAAAGAGATCAAAACCCTTCGATCTAATCGAGGTGGTGAGTATATGTCTGGAGAGTTCGCTGACTTTCTTAAAGAAGAAGGTATCACTTCTTAGCTTACCGCACCTGGCACACCTCAACAAAACGGAGTGTCAGAGAGAAGAAACCGAACTCTTATGGAGATGGTTAGATCAATGATGAGTTACTCATCACTCCCTCTTTCCTTTTGGGGATATGCCCTTGAAACAGCCGCCTATATTCTGAACCAAGTTCCGTCCAAAACGGTTCCTGGTACTCCTTATGAACGATGGACTGGCCGTAAAGTGAATCTTGGCCTCATCCGAATTTGGGGTTGCCGTGCACACGTGCTGAGGCAAAAGACTAGCAAGTTGGCTAGTAGGTCAGAATTGTGCCTGTTTGTGGGATATCCAAAGGAAACCAAAGGTTTTAATTTCTATAGTCCCGAGGACGATAAGACTTTCGTTAGCACGAATGCTCGTTTCCTTGAGGAGGACTTTATGAAGGATGCAAAACCTAGAAGCAAAATTGTGCTTGAAGAAAAGTTGGGTGAGGAAGCTTCTACCTCATCCGTAAGAACTGTTCTTACCCCAACTGAAACACTACCTAACTCATGAGAATCTCGTCAAGTAGTACTTCGACGTAGTGGGAGGGCTACTCAAAAGCCTGACAGGTACATGTCTTATGGAGACTCTCTTATAGCCGTCTCCAACATGGATGATCCTATTTCCTATAGCCAAGCGATGGCTTGTTCTGAATCAAACCTTTGGCTTGACGCCATGAAAGTTGAAATGCACTCGATGTATATCAACAAAGTCTGGAAACTTGTAGATCTTCCTGAAGGGATTAAACCCGTAGGGTGTAAGTGGATATACAAGAAGAAAAGGGGTCCTGATGGGAACGTCGAGACGTTCAAAGCACGACTTGTGGCAAAGGGTTAAACCCAACAAGAAGGGATTGACTATGAAGAAACCTTCTCGCCAGTCGCGATGCTTAAATCCATCCGCATACTCCTATCCATAGCTGCAGCTCTCGACTATGAGATCTAGCAACTGGATGTCAAGACAGCCTTTCTAAATGGCAATCTTGACGAGCGCATTTACATGTCTCAACCAGACGGTTTCGTGGAAGAAGGTCAAGAGACCAAGGTTTGTGAGTTGCTTAAGTCCATTTATGGATTAAAGCAAGCATCTAGGTCATGGATTATTAGATTCGATGAAACTGTAAAGAGCTTTGGCTTTGAACAGTCAATAGATGAGCCTTGTGTTTACAAGTTAATACACGAAGGAAAAGTTGTGTTTCTGGTACTATATGTCGATGATATACTACTCATTGGTAATGACGTGGGTAAGTTATCTAACGTTAAGGTCTGGCTAGCAAAGCAATTCGATATGAAGGATCTAGGAGAAGCCGCGTACATTCTGGGAATCCAAATCTTTCGAGATAAGAAAAACCGGACCTTGTCGCTCTCTCAAGCATCTTATATTGATAAGGTAATGGATCGCTTCTCGATGCAAGACTCCAAGAAGGGCCAAACACCCTTTAGGCATGGAGTTTCACTCTCTAAGGACCAGTCTCCCAAGACTGCACAAGAGATTGAAGAAATGAGGAAAATTCCTTACGCCTCTGCAATAGGAAGCCTCATGTATGCTATGCTTTGCACTAGACCTGACATCTGTTTCGCCGTTAGCGTAGTTAGCCGTTTCCAATCCAACCCTGGACCCGAGCACTGGATTGCTGTTAAGCATGTCCTTAAGTATCTTCGAAGAAATAGGAACTTGATGCTTACATACTCAGGTACTGACCTGACTATGACGGGATATACCGACTCCAATTTTCAAGCGGATAAGGATTCCATGAAATCCACTTCGGGATCTGTGTTCATCCTTAATGGTGGAGCTGTTGTGTGGAGGAGAATTAAGCAATCTTGCATTGCTGACTCCACAATGGAAGCAGAATATGTGGCTGCTTATGAAGCATCCAAAGAGGCTATATGGCTTAGAAAATTCCTTAAGTATTTGGAAGTTGTTCCAAACGTCGACGAGCCCATAACCCTTTATTGTGATAATAGTAGGGCTGTCGCTAACTCAAAGGAACCTAGAAGCCATAAGCGCTCTAAGCATATTGAGAGGAAATACCATTTGATTCGAGAGATCGCGCAACGCGGAGACGTGGAGGTGAAGTAGATCTCTGGCAGATCCATTCACCAAGGCCCTAGCGAACATGGTCTTCGACCAACATCGAGAGGGATTAGGCATAAAGGACTACTCACATCTTCTTTGATTCATGTGGGAGTTTGTTGTCAATGGTGCCCACAAGAAGAGTAGTAGTGTCTATTTGTGTACATTTGATGTAATATAGTCTTACGAAGACTCTTGCTTGTAATTGCTTATTCATTAATAAAAAGTTGAAACGTTCATTCATTCTTTCTTTGTTTGAAGCTTTATGATAAAACCTTAGTCTTTTAGTCCATAAACAAACTTAACAACTTACGAAGAGACAAATGTAGATTTGCATGAACAAACTCTTCGTAGTTTGCTTCAAACGATATATTCGCAATCTTAGGGTCAAAGGACTATTGACCTCAGTACGATTGTTAGAAGAATCTATGATGTCTTATTATGAGGCATTGAGAGTTGGAGACTCTATAGTTCTTCTAGGTATCTTCCGAAGGTACTGAATTGACCAGTGCACTTCTAGAGACAAGATAAGAACAAACCATTTAACCTCTTATGTCTCGAAGTCAATACGTATGAATTGCATCGTGCTTACCTTAATCCTAAAATGAGACATGTCATTTCACACCTTAGTATTCTCATTTGAGAAAGTCAGAGTTCGGACTCACTATGTGATTCCGAACAAGGCCTATTGGTGAAGTACTAAGTTGTGAGAATGTCATGAGTAACTTTGTGAAGTTCTCATAGATATGGAATTCATGTACAAGATTGCTGAAATGCAATGTATGTCACCTCATGCTTTGTTCCTTGGAGTGTGAATAAATGAACTGGCCAGTGTCCAAATTGAGTCCTGACTCTTTTGGATGAAACAATGTGACTTGTTAGCTCCTTGTCAATACATTGTTTCTAACTTATTCACAAGCGACAAAGGAGTTGAGGAAATAACAGCTAGAAGGGTAAAATGGTAATTTAGTAAATCCCGACTAGCTGATGACATTCATGAAGGGTAAACATAGATAATATTCAGTGGATCCGCTCATCATTATTAGGACGAATTCTTGAGTAGAAAATAAATTCATTTGAACCGAGAGATTTTCAGTGTCAGCTCTTTAGTGGAGACAGTTGGCATTAAGCTAAACTTGGAAAAGGTTTGTGAACTTTTGAGTCCAAGTGTTTAGCTCAAGCTTTGTTCATTTGGGTCCATGAGGTCACTGTCACGAATCACATCGAGTAGGAATAGTTAAACTAGAAGCTAAGCCAAAACAAAACGAGACAAGTTTTTCGAAAATTGTCAAAAGGGTATTTTTGTCTTTTGAGACATATGATGAAATGAATGTCAATAAATTTTTTGACAAGGTCATTTAATGACATGTTTCACTCGGCCAATATTAGTCTTATTGGGCCTTGTGGATTAATTTCATTTCATAAGAGTTTTATTGAAAATTCTTAATGGGACTTTTCCATGTTGTCATGAACAAATGGAAAAGCTTCTAGAAGCCTTTTCTAGAAGGCTATAGGCGCCCAAATACCCAAGAGAAAGAGAGATTATTTTGTGCATAAATGTATCAAGATACTTGCCAAAAGAAAAAAGAGGAAACAAATTTCCCCTAAGAGGAAACAAGGTTGGGCGCCCAAATGAGTCAAGGGAGAAGCAAACAAAAGAGGAAACAAATCCAAGGACTTTGTTGTCGCAGTTTTTCGGACAACGATTTAGGAGTCGCAGACGGTTAGACTCAAGGCCAGACCAAGTGGTCTCGTCTCGACTCGAGCGTGTCGGACTTGGTATCCCAAGCCGTCCCTTAGCTATAGGTGGTCTCTATCTCGTCCAAGCACCTGAAAAGTAAGCAAAGAAGGCGTAACTACAAAGGGGAAACAGAGGGGTTGCCTCTGTTTACCTCTCCGACGCTCAACATTAGTAGGATTGAGGTGGTTTGTAGAGGGTTTAGTGTTTAGAGGTCGAGACTTGAGAGAAACAAGCGAGGTACGAGTTCGACAGCGTTTCAGTACTCAAATTCGGATTACCTGGGTCGAGGGAGAGACCCTCATATTTATAGGCGGCCAAGAGGTGTTTGAGGAACCCCTTGGCCGAGGGCCGGCCTTGGAGGGCCGGCCTTGGAGCGCCGGCCGTGGAGAGCCGGCCCTGGAGAGCCGGTCCTGGAGCGCCGGCCTTGGAGCGCCGGCCGTGGAGAGCCAGCCTTGGAGCGCCGGCCGTGGAGAGCCGGCCTTGGAGCGCCGGCCGTGGAGAGCCGGCCTTGGAGCGCCGGCCGTGGAGAGCCGGCCTTGGAGCGTCGGCCGTGGAGAGCCGGCCTTGGAGCGCCGGCCGTGGAGAGCCGGCCTTGGAGCGCCGGCCGTGGAGAGCCGGCCTTGGAGCGCCGGCCGTGGAGAGCCGGCCTTGGAGCGCCGGCCTTGGAGCGCCGGCCGTGGAGAGCCGGCCTTGGAGCGCCGGCCGTGGAGCGCCGGCCGTGGAGAGCCGGTCCTGGAGCGCCGGCCCTGGAGAGCCGGTCCTGGAGCGCCGGCCTTGGAGCGCCGGTCCTGGAACGCCGGTCCTGGAGGGCCGGCCTTGGAGAGCCGGCCGTGGAGAGCCGGCCATGGCGAGTGCCGGCCCCGGACGAGCGCCGGGCTCAGGACGGCCGCCAGCGTGGCCGTCGTCGATCTACCGGACCGAGACGGACCGGTAACACTAGCCCTCCGAGTTTATCATCGATTGTAAATCGCGTGGTAAACTCAAAGTCCGACGTTGGCCCATCGGAGAAGCCCGCCGTCAAGAGGTATGCTCCGACGTCCTTTCATATTATATTTATTATTATATTTTTTGTCGATCGTGCTCGCTTCGTTATTCGTGCCCATGGACCCCATTGACTCGGGATGTGGGACCGTTGACGATGGCTTACACGACTTGTTTGAGGAAAACCACGTGGATTTGGATGCTTTTTGGGCTCAATTTTCGCCCCCATCAACACCACCCGACACACGACACTCGTCGCATTCGTGCAACGTTATTGAGATGACCGGAGAGGATCTTTCACTGGTGGAAGCGTGGCTGGCCGACGAGGGTGAGGGCGCGCGTGCCGGAGACGGCCAGCGCCGGCAGGAGAGCGCCGGCCTGATGGCACCAGCCGCCGGGGACAGCCGGGCCGACCAGCACGAGGCTGGCTTGGCCGAGGGACGCGCTATGGAGGTCGCGCGCGCAGGGCCGACCACCCAGGAGACCGGCGGCGATCCATCCAGCGCCGGGAGGGGCGCCCTCGTCGATTCTGGCGCCGGAGGAGGCGGGCCGGCCGCGGGCGGCGCTGTGCAGGCCGCCGCCAACGCCGGGGGAGTCGCGCCTGGCTGGGTCGGCGCCGTCTGCGCTGGACCCAGCCCCGGGATCGCGCCAGAAGAGTCGCGCACGACGATCCCGACCGGGGAGCACGCCGACAAGGCAGAGGAGGCCGACGCCGGCGTGGAGGAGGCCGAGCCTGGCCGAGTCGGCGCCGTCTGGGGCGAACCCAGACCTGGGGGAGACGTCCCTCGTCCCGGGGGGGCCGAGCCGGTCGTGGAGAACGCGGGCGACGCGTCTGGCGAGGCCGACACCGGCGATGACGCGCTGGCGCAGAGGAGCGCCGCCCGGGGCGGCGTTGGTATCAGGGGGGACCCCACCCTCTCGGGTGGGGTTGTGCTGCAGGTGGTCGGCGGCCATGGGAGCCCAGGCGGGTCGGGCCCAGCCGGGCTGGAGCGCGTCTATGACGGGGTAGCGCCGCCGGCGGCGGCCGACGCTGCAGGTGGGGTCGGCGGCGCCGGACAGGAGGAGTGCCGGCCGCCCAACGCCGGAGAGGGAGGAAGCCGACTGCCCACAGCTGGAGAGGAAGAGGCGGCCATCCTGGTTGCCCTGCAAACCCTAAGGCCCAATGGGCCGGGCCTAGGTGAGGAGACTGCAGCCGGCCGGGAGTCGGGCCGGGCCGATGCGCGCGAGGAGGGCCCAACCGGCCGAAGGCCGGACAGGGCCGCTGGGCGACAGGCACGCGAGGAGGACCCAGCAACCCGCGAGCTGGGCTGGGCCGGCGGGCTGGACGCGTCTGAGCTGAACGCCGGGACGCCCGGGCAGGCCTCAAGCGTCGGAGACCCGACTGGCCGAGAGCCGGGCCGGGCCGACGGGCCTGGCGCGCGCGCCGAAGGCCGGAGGTCGCCGGGGCCGCGCGTGGAGGAGCCACCTAGCCAGGAGACGGGCTGGGTCCTCGGGCTTGACGCGCACGCAGGAGGGGACGTTGCCGGCCACAGGACGAGCCGGCCCGATGGCAGTGACCCGGCCGGCCGGCAGCCGGTCGAGCGCTCGGGCACCGCCCCGGATTCCGGGCACTCTGGCGACTCGTCGAACCGTCGTGCAGCACCCGCGGCGAGGGGACTTTCCTCTACTGCTCAGGAGGAAACGCGGACCTCGTCCTTCCCGGTAGGAGAGTCAGCCGTGCGGGGTAACCTTGACTGCTCGGGTGTCGATGTCCCGAGCCTGATCTCCATCGTCAGCTTCAAGAGCCTCAGGAAGCGCTACAGCATTCCCGGACTCTGTGTCAATCCTCAGACCGTTGCCTGACGATCTTCCGTCCCGCCCTCGAAGGGGGTACGCCGCGGTCCACGAGGCGAGCCTCCGCGGTGGGCTAAGGTTGCCTTTTCAGCCGGTTATCCAGGAGTTGCTAGTTCGACTGGGGGTGCACGCCTTACAGATGTCTCCGGCCTTTTATCGGGTGGTCGCAGCATGCCACATGATGCTTTACCGGGCGAAGAAGAGGGCTGTCACCGCCGACGACATCCAGGACCTCATGACGATACGAGGGGTGCCAGGGAAGCCGGGCTTCTACCTAGCGCTACACCGTAAGCGCTTCGTCATTGTCAGCAACGTTAATTCGAAGCACCGATATCCTTGGATATGGGTGTCCGAATCAGCCTTCGGGGTCGCGCCTCTCTTCTTTGGTCTTGCGGCTGATTTTCCACCTATGGGCGATATCGAAGGCTCTGAGCTTCACGCGGTGATCAGGGCGCTCCCGGAATCGAGGCGACAAGGGCCGTACTTCGAGTCCCCAGACCTAATGGCAAGGACTGGGTGGTTCACGCCTGGAGGCGACGCCCTTCCGAGCTCGGGCCTCGCCGCGGAGGCTACGGAGGACCCCGAATCAGAGGCGGGGGGCTCGTCTGCTCCTCCCCCTGACGTGGGGGGTACCAACCACACACAAGCTTCCAGTTAATGTATATTCCATTGTACTGCACTCTAACCTGTCACCTCTTCATCTTTTTCAGAGACGATGACCCGACGACACCGACCACGCACGCAGGCACCGAGGGTGGCGCCCGACGCCGAGGCCGTGATCGCGGCTCAACCACAAGCTGAGGCCCGTCATGGGGGGCTTCCAACGCGGGCGAGGGCCGAGGCGAACTCCTCGAATAAGCGACCGTCGTCGACGATCCTTCCCGGCTCGTCCTCCGGCCACAAGCGCGCTCATACGTCGGCGACGTCAGATGGCATGGAGTCGATGCTCCTGGCGGAGGCGGCGGAGCTGAGGGACCGATGCTCTCGGGGGATCCTTGAAACCTCTCTACGGGATTTCAAGAGTCTCCTGACGGTGAGCGACCTTGAGCATTTCCAGAGCGGGATCGGCGACGCCCGAAAGGTATGACTCGCTTGTTTGCCTCATTTGTGATTTGTTGTGCTTATTTCGATTACGTGTACGTTGTTTGCTTCCACAGATGCTCGCGCGCCAAGAACGGAGCGACCGCATTCTCCGGGACTTGCTGCGTCGTATGCAGATCATGGAAAAAGACAAGGAGGATACAGCGGCCGCCCATGCCGCTGCCTTGGCGGGGGTCCGCACCGTCCAAGAGTTCCAAGCGCTTGAGGAGGAACTAAAGCGAGCTCGTGAGAAGGCGGCGGCCGAGAAGGCGTCTCGGGAGAAGGCCGAGCAGGCGGCCGATACTTTCTTAGGGGAGACCAAGAAACTCCAGGCGGCCCTCTCGAACCGAGACGAAGAGCTGAACATCGTCCACGCCCGATTGTCGGCAAGCGAGATCTCCCGGGTCAGGGCCGAGAGGGAGAGGGAAACCCTACGAGCGGAGGTGCAGACCCTCATCGAGGAGAAGGATGACGCCGTGCGATCGAAGACAGAGTTGGAGGAGGACTAGGATCTCTCGCTAGAGGTGGCCCGTTACGAGGTGGCCATGCGGGTCAAAGATGTGACTGCGGAGGAGAACGCGTCTCGAGGGATCACATTTTCCTTCTTCGACGCCATGTTTCCTCCCTTGGAAGACGAGTTGCCGGAGGACGACCTGCCTCCCGAAGTCCCTGCGGAGGCCGCCCAGTCGTCAAACTGTCGGTCCGGTGGAGGAACCGTTGGCGGGTCGGGCGCCCCTCACCCTGAGGACGACGAAGAGCAGGTCGATTACGGCTCGGAGTAGCCGAGTTTTCTTTGGTTTTTTCGCGCACTTGTTTAGCGCTCGCTTTATGCTTTCTTTCGGATTCTTGCTGTGTTTGGGTCGTACTCTCGTACTTTTCTCGTTGGGTCGTTTGTGCAACATTGTTTTGCTTTGATTGAAGCTTTTATTTCATCGTGCGTCTTATCTTCTCGACTTGCTACGCTTAGTGTAATCGATTTGCGCAATTTGAATAGTACGTGTCTTACGAGCCCGGCTTACTATGCTTAGCGTAACCGGTTGGCACGGCTTGCTGCCGCATTCGGCGGCGAAGTTTCCCGCGGATGCTGGCTAGACCAGTTTCATCCGGCGGGTGCGATTTCCGGCCATCCATTTGTGACTCGCTGCCTATCGGCGTGCGCGAGCTGGGTGGCCGTCGCGCTCATCCTCCGACGAGTACGCTACCTATCGGCGTGCGTATCGGGATGGGTTTGCAGCTCCCAGTGAGCGTGGTACTCGTTGGTACGCGTGTCACGTTTTGAGTTTTGACTGCCGAGATCGACAATCCGGTGCGCGGACGTGATCCATCGATGCCTTGCCGCCTATCGGTGCGCAAGGTGCATCGGTGCACGAGAGGGTCGCAGCAAAAGACGTGCGAGGCCGGAGGTCCGGTGCGCGGATCCAACTCATCGACGTTTCGCTATCTCTCGGCATACGGCCTCAACCCGTGCGAGAGCGCCGCACGAGGAGGGTACGAAGTCGGAGGTCCGGTGCGCGGATCCGATTTATTGGTGTTTTGTTACCGCTTGGCGCGTGGAAAGTGGAGTAAGCGAGCTCGTTACTCTCGCCCTATCCCCCTTAGCCCCCCGAGTTTCTTGGGTGCTCGTAGAGGAGGCTAGAAACTAAGATACAATGTTTTGAAGTGAAATGTAATTCATTAAATTATCGAAATGGTTCCAAAATTACATCCCAGGCCTTTGGCCAAACTTGAAATTTAAAATTGACTTTGCTAGAATCGAAAGTTACATGAGAACAACAAAGCGTAAAAATGGACGAATGAACATCTATTGATAATATTGCCGAAGGTGCTCCGCATTCCACGGGTGCGTGAACACGAGTCCCTCCATGTTCTCGAGCTCGTATGTGCCATTGTGGATGGCTCGGCGCACACGGTACGGGCCTTCCCAGGTGGGGCCTAGAACTCCCGCACCTTGCACTTTGGTGTTTTGGAACACCCTTCGAAGAACGAGGCTCCCGTCGGCGAACTTCCGCAGCTTGATCTTTGAGTTGTAGTACTTCTCGACCTTCCTCTTTTGCGCAGCAAGCCGGGTGAGTGCGTCCGCCCTCCTTTCGTCTATGAGGTCTAGCTCGAGCCTGATCGCGTCGTCGTTGGCGGCTTCGTCGTACTCCTTGATGCGCAAGGTTGGCAGCTTGGTCTCGACGGGTACCACAGCCTCGACACCGAACGTGAGAGCGAAAGGGGTTTCGCCGGTCGCGTTTCGAGCGGTGGTGCGATATGCCCATAAGACCATGGGGAGCTCGTCGGCCCAAGCCCCTTTTCTTGCCTCCAACTTCTTCTTCAGGTTCTCCTTGATCGTCTTGTTCACCGCCTCGACCTGACCGTTGGCTTGAGGATGGCGGGGAGAGGAGAAAGTCTTGCTAATGCCAAGCTGTTCGCACATTTCTCGAAGGCGCGCATTGTCGAATTGTTTTCCGTTGTCGGTTACAATTGACGCAGGGATCCCGAAGCGGCAGACGATGTTTTTCCAAATGAAGCTTGTCGTGTTCGCCTCGGTGATCTTTGCTAGCGGCTCAGCCTCTACCCACTTCGTGAAGTAATCGATAGCCACGATCGCGTGCTTGTATTGTCTCGGGGCCGTAGGTAGCTCGCCGATGAGGTCGATTCCCCACTTCGCGAAAGGTCGCGGCACGATAATCGGACACAAAGGGGCCGGTGCTTGGCACGGAATGTGGGCGAACCTTTGGCACTTGTCACACTTCTTGGCCCACTCGTGGGAGTCCTTTTTCAAGGTCGGCCAGAAATATCCAAGTCTCAGCAGCTTCAATGCCAAAGATTGCCCGGCGGCGTGGTTACCGCACACCCCCTCGTGCACCTCGTGGAGTGCTTTCCTCGCCTCCACCTCGGTCAGGCAACGGAGAAGGGGCATGGAGTAGCCTCTCTTGAACAAGCTATCCTCCCTCATTGTGTACTTTGGGGCCAGGCTTCTCAGCTTTCTGGCTTCTTCTTCATCCTCGGGGACGACTCCTCGTTTAAGGAATTCCACGAGCGGGGTCATCCATGAGGGAGGCGGAGTCTCGTCAATGACCCCTACGTCGCCTCTCGAGACGTAGGGTCGGGTCAACACTTCGATTGGGATGCTGCCCTCACCCTCCTCGTCTATCCCAGATGCGAGGCGAGCTAGGGCGTCGGCGTCAACGTTCGCCTCTCGAGGAACCTGGACGATCTCGAACCACGACAGGGCCTCCAAGTTCTTTTGGGCCTTGGACAAGTAGGCGATCATGTGTGGCTCCTTTGCGGCGTAGTCGCCCTTAACCTGATTCACGATCAATTGGGAGTCGCAATGGATGCGCAGGTTTTGGGCGCCCAACTTGTTCGCTAGCTCCAAGCCAACGATCAGAGCCTCGTACTCTGCCTCGTTGTTGGAAGCCTTGAACTCGAACCGCAGGGCGTATCTCAGCTTTTCCCTATCGAGATTTGTGAGCACAACGCCGGCGCCAGCCCCCCGGGCGTTTGACGCGCCATCCACGTGCAAGTCCCAGACCGGCCCTATCGGGTCGTTGGTTCTCTTCTTTGACGACTTGCTATGGTCGTCCTCCTTGTCTTCCGTGGTCTTACTACTATCGTCGCCCTCGTTGGTCGGGGGCGCGCTCGTGAACTCGGCGATGAAGTCAGCGAGGGCCTGACCCTTGATGGCGGTTCTTGGTTGGAACTCGACCCCGTATTCGCCCAGCTCTTGGGACCATATCGCCATTCGAGAGGAGGTCCCTTTTTGAAGGGCCTTCTCGATGGGATGCCCCGAGCGGACCACGATGGGGTGCGCTTGGAAGTAGGGCCGGAGCTTTCTCGCGCTCATGACGAGGGCGAGGGACAGTCTCTCGATTTCGGGGTATCGGGTTTCGGTGTCGAGGAGCGCCTTGCTAACGTAGTAGACCGGCCATTGTACCTTGTCCTCTTCGCGTATGAGGACCGCGCTCACGGCCCTATCGGAAACCGCGAGGTAGAGGTATAGGGTTTCGCCATTCTTTGGCTTCGCGAGGAACGGGGGGGAGGTGAAATAGGCTTTCATATCTCGGAACGCTTCCTCGCACTCCTCCGTCCATACGAACCCGTCGGTCTTTTTCAGTGCCTTGAAGAACGGTTGGCACCTATCAGTGGCTTTGGAAACGAATCGCGTCAGGGCGGCGATCCTTCCCGTCAAGCTTTGAACTTCTTTGACCTTTTGTGGCGACCTCATCTCTAAGATCGCCTTAATCTTCTCAGGATTGGCCTCGATCCCGCGGCGGCTCACCATGTAGCCCAGAAACTTTCCAGACTCGACCCCGAAAGCGCACTTGTTGGGGTTAAGCTTCATCTTGTAGCGCCGCAGAATCGTGAACATTTCCCTAAGGTCTCGAACGTGGTCGCGGGCTTTGAGGCTTTTGACAAGCATGTCATCCACGTAGACCTCCATAGTCTTGCCAATTTGATTGGCGAACATGCGGTTCACCAACCTTTGATACGTTGCCCCCGCGTTTTTGAGGCCAAAGGGCATGACCTTGTAACAGTAAAGTCCGCGGTTCGTAACAAAGGTGGTTTTAATTTGATCCGGCTCGTGCATGCGGATCTGGTTGTAGCCTGAATAGGCGTCCATGAAGCTCAGCAACTCGTGGCCCGCCGTGGCGTCCACGAGCTGCTCGATCCTCGGGAGAGGGAAGCTGTCTTTCGGGCAGGCTTTATTGAGATCTTTGTAATCGATACAGATCCGCCACTTCCCGTTTGGCTTCTTGACCATCACCACGTTGGACACCCACTTGGGGTGCTCCGCCTCCCTGATGAAGTCGGCGGCGAGAAGTTTGTCAACTTCTTCACCAATGGCTTGGTACCTCTCCCCACTGAACGTCCGTCGCGGTTGAACGCGCTCGGCCACCCTCTTGTCGTCGTTGAGACGATGAACCATGATATCGGGGTCGACCCCCGGCATGTCGGCGTGTGTCCACGCAAAGACATCTTTGTGCTCTCGGAGGAAAGCGGCAAGCTCGATTCGGGTCTCAGACGGGAGTTGGGCGCCTACCTTGACTACTTGGTCAGGCTTGGCGTCGTCCAACACGACGGGAACGAGGTCGTCCGGTGTCTCCACCTTTCGACGCTCGACTTCGTCCCTTTGGTCTAGGTCTCCGAAGGTGCCTCCTTCCTCTAACTTGCACGGGAATTTGTCTCCGAGTTGGAAGACGGTGCACACCACCTTCCCTTTCCCTTTTCCGTCCACGCCCTGGATGTAGCACATCCTCGCCGTGGATTGGTCTCCCATCATCACGGCGATTCCCTTCTCGGTTGGGAATTTCATCATCAGGTGATACGTGGACGTTATGGCCTTCAACCGATTGAGAGTCGGGCGGCCGACGATGATGTTGTACGCCGAGGGTTGATCCACCACTAGGAACGATACGATGTGGGTAACCTCGAGCCCCCCCGGCGTACCGAAGGTAACCGGGAGGTCGATAGTTCCCTCCGTCATAACCCTCTCCCCAGAGAAGCCGAAGAGCAGGGTTGAGATCGGTGTCGGTCTTACCCCGAAAAGTTTCATCCTGTCCAATGCCGACTTGAAGATTATGTCGGCGGAGCTCCCATTGTCGATCAGGATTCTCCGGACGAGGTTGTTGGCGACCGGGGCAGAGACGACTATCGCGTCGTTGTGTGGATGGAGAACTCGCGCCGCTTCTTGTCCGGTGAAGAACATGGACTCGAAGGGGGCCAGAGGAGGGACCTCGTACGTATGGTTGATGTAGTGCGCTATTTTCCCTTGGGAAACTTCGCGCACGTACTTCTTCCTTTGCGTAGCCGAGTCTCCGAACTCCGGGCCACCCAAGATTGCACCCACGACGTGAAGTTGCGAGCTCTCCGGCTCTTCGTTTGTCGCGCGGTCCGTGACAGTCACCGTCGCCGGACCTTTCTTCCCTTGCCGCGGGCGACCTCCGTGCGCCGCGGCCGTCCCGATAGTTCTCAAGACGTACTCTTTCAGCTTCCCATCTTGAATCAGGGCCTCAATCTGACGCTTGAGTTGATAGCATTCGGATGTCAGGTGCCCGTGATCTTGATGGTAGTCACAGTACTTGCTTTGATCCCTCTTGGAGGGATCCTTCGTGAGCGGGGTTGGGCTCCCCAACTTGTCACGGTGCAGAGCTAGGATTTGCTCCGGCGGAGTGTTCAGAGGAATGGCAAGAACTTTTGGAAGCTGTCGACATGTGGCGGCCTCGGCCCGGGGAGGGAACGGCCGTTAGGAACCTGGCTTCCCTTATTCCTCCTCTTTCGGGGGTCGGGACGATCTTCATCTCGATCGTCGCGGCGGCGACTCCCCTGTCCTCCTGACTTTCGACCATCTCGGCCATCGAGATAGTCCTCGACTCCCATGTATGTGCGGGCTCTTGTCATCAGCTCCGCCATGTCACGCGGGACTTGGCCAACAATAGACTTGAGGAAGTCGCTCGTGCGCACTCCCTCGGTGATCGCCGTGATGGCGTCCCTGTCGTCGAACCCTTCGACCTTGTGAGACTCCTCGGTGAAGCGAGCGAGGTATTGTCTCAACGTCTCGTCTCTTCCTTGTCGGATAGAGAGGAGGTGGGTCTTCGGCTTCTTTTGCGCCACGAGGGTGGCGAATCGGGCGAGGAAAGCCTCTCGCAAGGCCCGGTAAGACGGGATGCTTCCCGGCCTCAAGCTTCAGAACCATTCAAACCCCGAGCCTGTGAGGGTCAGGCTGAAGGCTTGGCAGAGGGTGGCGTCCGCCTGCCCCTGCATAGTCATCCACGTCTCATAGTGTTGGACGTGGAAGTGGGGGTCCGTACGTCCATCGTAGGGGGGAATGGACGGTAACTTGAAGTTCCCCACGCATGGTTGCGCGAGGATTTGCGCGGCGAAGGGAGAGTATGATTCCTCGATCCCTCCGTACGGCCTTTGCCTCCCCGACTCCCTCATTTCGATGATTTGATTCTGGAGGCTTTGAATCATCGTGACCATGTCGAGCCCGTTAGCGGGGCCGACCGTCGGGGCCACGGGAGTCACCGGTTGGCGTTCGTTGGACGCTTGGTCCACGACATTGGCATGCGGCCGGCCGAGAGTTGCGGCGGGGAGCGCGTCCCTTCGAGAGTTTAGCCTTTGGCGGAGATCCTCCCCTCGGGAGTTTCTCTGCGCTGTCAAGCGCTCTCTAAGGTCCACACTCGGTGCGGGGCGAGGTGAGGTCGCCCTTGGTCGGACCGTCCGGCGGGCGCTTCGGCTGTCGGCCCCATCATCTACCAGAGTCGCTCTCTCCTCGGCGAAGGGCCGTGTCCGGCCGCCTCTTGAAACCGAGGGGGCGAGTCCCCGGGAATGTGACCGTGCCTGCTGCCGTGCTAGGTGCGACGGCCCGGCCAAAGCGTCGTTGGGCCTCTCGGGCCGCGAAGGGGCGAGGCTAGGCGTTGCCTCGTTGGTCCTCGACTCCCCCACATATTCGGAGTCGGAGTAGTCTTTGGCGGACCTATCTTCGACGTCATAGCCGAGGAGGTCGGCTATGAGCGTACCGTCGACGCCGGGGCGGTCAAGGAGCTCCGCAAGCCGCCGGGCCGTGTCCTCCCAGAGCACGGCCTCGGGGTCAATCATCGGGTCTTGGGGCTGGCTCTCGCTATCGCGAGGTTGCCCTTCAAGACGATGTGCGAGGCGTCGAAGACCGTACCTCGAGCTCGTCGCTCGGGTACCCGCGGAGGTAGTGGGAATGTGACTCATCTCTCGAGAGTCGTGAGAACAAAGGGAGAAAACTGGTAGAGGGAATGCGTCGTCAAGGTCGAGAGATCCCCTCCTTCTAGCGCCAAAATGTTGTCGCAGTTTTTCGGACAATGATTTAGGAGTCGCAGACGGTTAGACCCAAGGCCAGACCAAGTGGTCTCGTCTCGACTCGAGCGTGTCGGACTTGGTATCCCAAGCCGTCCCTTAGCTATAGGTGGTCTCTATCTCGTCCAAGCACCTGAAAAGTAAGCAAAGAAGGCGTGAACTACAAAGGGGAAACAGAGGGGTTGCCTCTGTTTACCTCTCCGACGCTCAACATTAGTAGGATTGAGGTGGTTTGTAGAGGGTTTAGTGTTTAGAGGTCGAGACTTGAGAGAAACGAGCGAGGTACGAGTTCGACAGCGTTTCAGTACTCAAATTCGGATTACCTGGGTCGAGGGAGAGACCCTCATATTTATAGGCGGCCAAGAGGTGTTTGAGGAACCCCTTGGCCGAGGGCCGGCCTTGGAGGGCCGGCCTTGGAGCGCCGGCCGTGGAGAGCCGGCCCTAGAGAGCCGGTCCTGGAGCGCCGGCCTTGGAGCTTCGGCCGTGGAGAGCCGGCCTTGGAGCGCCGGCCGTGGAGAGCCGGCCTTGGAGCGCCGGCCGTGGAGAGCCGGCCTTGGAGCGCCGGCCGTGGAGAGCCGGCCTTGGAGCGTCGGCCGTGGAGAGCCGGCCTTGGAGCGCCGGCCGTGGAGAGCCGGCCTTGGAGCGCCGGCTGTGGAGAGCCGGCCTTGGAGCGCCGGCCGTGGAGAGCCGGCCTTGGAGCGCCGGCCTTGGAGCGCCGGCCGTGGAGAGCCGGCCTTGGAGCGCCGGCCGTGGAGAGCCGGCCTTGGAGCGCCGGCCGTGGAGAGCCGGTCCTGGAGCGCCGGCCCTGGAGAGCCGGTCCTGGAGCGCCGGCCTTGGAGCGCCGGTCCTGGAACGCCGGTCCTGGAGGGCCGGCCTTGGAGAGCCGGCCGTGGAGAGCCGGCCATGGCGAGTGCCGGCCCCGGACGAGCGCCGGGCTCAGGACGGCCGCTAGCGTGGCCGTCGTCGATCTACCGGACCGAGACGGACCGGTAACAGACTTACTTGCTTTGTCTTGGCCGTGCACCTCTATGAAGGAAAAGGGAAATTGGCTCATGAATATGTGATATTCTATAGAAGAGGAAACTACCTTATTGAAGGTGAGACCTCTCCTATAAATAGGAGCCCCTTTCTTCACATTTCATTCATCCCAAGTTTTAGAGATTGAGAGCTTCTCTCTCTAGCTTGGCCGCCCCTCCCCTCTCTCTATCTAGTCAATTTCGTTTTATTGTTTTGGTACCTAGGTCCTCATTTGACCTAGAGTTTAGCTCTGCGACTTCAAGACGTGTTCTTAAGTCGTAGTGTTTAAAAGTGCCCACTCACTGATTCCTTTATTTCGAGTGATTTAGTGATAGAAACTTTCGTGGTTGCTCGAGGTGCCGAGGAAAGAAAGAGAGACGTGCTGCGAGGGGAGACGAGCGTTGCAAACTTTCCAAAAGCTTCTCAAAGTTCAAGCTTCAAGAAAGGTTAGTAAACTTCTATACTCATAATAGTTTTTAATTACATGTACTTGCTCTTTGTCTAGGTTAGTTAAACTGGTTTTACTTGTAAAAGAAAATTTTTAAAATTCTGCCGCTTACCGAAGCGTTAATTATTTTCTTAAACCCCAGATCGATTCCAACAGAATTTTGTGGTGTTTGCCTCGGTGATCTTGGCTAGCGGCCAGGCATCTACCCACTTGGTAAAGTAGTCGATGGCGTCAATGGCGTACTCGTATTGTTTTGGGGCTCTTAGGAGCTTACCAATGATGTCCTCGACCCATTTGACAAATGTTCGTGAGACAATGATGGTGCACGACGGTGTTGGTGAATGCCTCGGGATGTGGGAGAAGTATTGACATTTGTCACACTTCTTCGATGATTTGTAGGCATCTTTCTTCATGGTCGGACATAAATAGCCTTGCTTGAGAGATTTAAGGACAAGGGAGTGTCTCGCTGAGTGGTTCCCACAAATTCCTTTGTGGATTTCGTGGAGAACCTTGGAGGACTCGACTTTGTCGAGGAATTAGAGCAGCGGCGTAGGGCTCTTAATCCGTCACCTTCCGTACGGTCTTTGGAGAGTGGCCATCTTCGTAGGAATTTTGTGATTGGGCCCATCCAAGATGGCTGAGGCGTAACTTCGATTACCCTGACCTCATCTCGAGAGACGGATGGTCCATATAATGATTTGATCGGGACAGCCCCCAATTCCTCTTCGTCGATGCTAGATCTGAAGCGAGCTAGAGTGTCAGCCTCAGAATTTTTTTCTCTCCAGATCTGGAGGATCTCAAACCAAGAGAAAGTGTCGAGCTTTAAATTTGTCTTCACCATGTAGGCGATCATGTTCGGCTCTTTTTCCGTGTAGTCGCCTTTGACTTGGTTAACGATTAATTGTGAGTCGCATTGTCTATGCAAGTTTTTGGCTTCAAGTTTTTGTGCTGAATCTAGCCCGGCTAGGGCCTGACCCTTTATGGCCATCTTGGGTGGAACTCGATCATGTACTTGCTTAATTCTTGGGACCAGATCGTCATGCGAGACGATGTTTCCTTCTGAAGAACTTTACTGGCTCTTTTCAGACCATGATAGGGTGAGCTTGGAAGTAAGATCGCAGTTTCTTGGTTGCCATCACGAGAGCTAGAGATAGCTTCTCGATCTCGGTGTAGCGCGTTTCAACATCAAGTAAGGCTTTGCTCACGTAGTAGATCAGCCTTTGGACCTTATCTTCTTCGCAGATCAGAACAACCCTTATTGCTCTCTTGGAAACGGCGAGGTAGATGTAGAGCATCTCGTCTTCTTTAGTTTGGAGAGGAATGGTGGTGACCCGAAGTAGGTCTTCATTTCTTGGAAAGCTTTCGCACAGTCGTTGGTCCACACAAAGCCGTCCGTCTTCTTTAGAGCTTTGAAAAACGGCTAACACTTGTCGGTTTCCTTCGACACAAAGTGTGTCAGGGCAGCAATCCGGCCAGTCATGCTTTGCACTCTTTTATTCATCTTGGCGACTTCATGTTAATGGGCGCCTTGATCTTTTTGAGATTAGCTTGTATCCTTCATCGACTGATGATGTAACCCAGAAATTTTCCGGATTCAACTCCGAATGTGCATTTGTTGGGGTTGAGTTTCATTTGTAGCAGCGAAGGATTGTGAACATCTCCCCCATTTGTGTACGTGGTTAGTAGCCTGTAGGCTTTTAACGTGCATGTCGTCCACATACACTTCCATTGTTTTTGTTGATTTGATCACTGACGATCCGGTTAACCAGTCGTTCATATGTAGCTCCAACGTTTTTAAGGCCAAAAAGCATGACCTTATAACAATAGAGGCCTCGATGAGTGACGAAGGTTGTCCTGATTTGATCGGGCTCACGCATGCGAATTTGGTTCTAGCCCGAATAGGCATCCATAAAGATGAGTAGTTCATGGATGGCCGCGACGTCAACCACTTGTTTGATGCGCGGGAGTAGGAAGCAGTGTTTAGGCAGGCTTTGTTAAGATCTTTGTAATATTTTATCGCACGAAAATGAACAACGATTTAAAACTTCAGACAGTTCGATCCAAGGCCGAACCAAGTGAACACGCCCGAGAAAAAGTGTGAACTCGAAGACCCAGTTACACCCTCCAAACCCAGAGGTATGTTTTGGAAGGTGTGACCGTGCCAAATATTGGCTGCCTACATACTCGTATTCCGGGATCAGGTCAGAACGTAGTTCAATATGGCGGTTGTGGCTATCTTGGACTCGGAAGTTGAGAACTTAAGACTTTAGAGAAGGACCTTGCTCGTAGCTTCTGTTGAAGACTTTAGAGCGCTCCTATACTCGTAGCTTAGTGTTCTAACTCAAGGGCCAAGAAGTGAGGGAGCAGCTTGTGCTTTGTGAATACTCAAGTCTCAGAACTAGAACGCGCTCCTTGTTGCAAGAAGGGTTCTCGGATTTCTGAGCCGATCTTGGAGAGGAGGAGAGAACTCTTGGAATGTCACAAGAGAATTTTTTGAGAGTAGAGAGAATTGTCTCAAAAAAAGGGTTCCCTTAAGTGCAGAGGGGGGAGGGTATTTATAGATATCGAGGAGGCCATGGGACGGCCCTCATGGGAGCCCATGGAAGGGCCGGGCGCGGGGCGCGCGCGCTGGTCAGTGGTCCGGCTAGGTGCGAGGTGAGCGCGCAGGCCGGAGGCCCGGCAGGGCGCGGGGAGCGCGAGGGCAGGAGCCCTGACCGGGCGCGGGGCGCACGCTTAGGCAGGCGGCCCGGTAGGGACGCGCCAGTGTGCGTGGAAGGATGCTCGGCAGGGATGCGCCGGTGTGCGTGGAAGGAGGCAAGGCAAGCGCCGGGTGCGCGTGGGACGTGCGCGGGCAGGAGGCCTGGCCGGGCGCAGGGCGTGCGTTTAAGTCGGCGGCCCGACAGAGCCGGGTTGTGCGCCCGGGCTGGTGGCCCAGCAGGCGTGGGGCACACGCGGCCAACGGAGTAGGGCGCGCACGGCCCAGCAGGCCGACAAGGCGTGCGCGGGCCAGTGAGCTGGGGGCGGAAGGCGTGCGAGGCTGGAGGGCCGCGGGGGCAGAGCGCGCAAGGCAGGGGTTGCAGCGCGCGTGGGCTGGAGGGCCGAGGGCGCTGGGTGTTGGAATTGATCTAGGGTTTAAGAAAAAGTTTAACGCTTCGGGTAAGCGGCGGAATTTAAAAATTTTCTTTTTGACAAGTAAAACGATTTTACTAACCTAGACAAAGAGCAAGTACATATAAATAAAAACTGTTATGAGCATAAAATAATTTACTGACCTTTGAGAAGCTTGAACGTTGATGAGCCTTCAGAAGGTTGAAACGTTCGTCTTCCCTCGCAGCACGCCTCTCTTCTTTCCTCGGCAACTCAAGCAACCACAAAAGTTTCTATCACTAAAATCACTCGAGAAAAAAGGAATTAGTGAGTGGGTACTTTTAAACACGACGACTGGAGAACAAGTCTCAAAGTCGAAAAGCTAAAAACACTAGGTCAAATGAGAACCTAGGTGCCAAAACAAAAATGAAAGAAAACTAGAGAGAGAGAGGAAAAGTCTGCCACAATGTCTAGAGAGAGAGTATCTTAATCTCTAACTTATTTGGGATGAGAAAATGAGAAGAATGAGGGCTCTATTTATAGGAGAAGGATTACTTTCAAAAGGTAGTTTTCTTTTCTCTATAGAATATCACATATTCATGAGGAAATATTATTTCCTCTTTTTCACACCTCATGGGCGTCCAACATGCTTCATGGAAGCTTTGGATTTGTTTCCTCATTTGATTCCTTCTCTCTTGGCCGAAAATTAACTTTCCTTCTAGAGGAAGTTTTTTTCCTCTATTTCTTTTGGCAAGTATCTTCATACATTTATGCACAAAATAATCTCTTTTTCCTTGCTTAGGTTGGACGAATTTTGTCTCCCTTTTTTCTCTTAATTGGACGGCCAACACACCTTCTAGAAGGTGTTTCTAGATTTTTCTTCATTTGTTCATGACAACATAAGAAAGGCCCATTAAAAATTTTCAAGTAAAATTCTATGAAATGAATTTAATCCACAAGGCGCAATGAACTCATCGTGGCCGAGTGATTTAAGTCATCATATGACCATGCCAAAAAATTTATTGACATTCATTTCATCCTATATCCAAAAAGACAAAAATACCCTTTTGACAATTTTTGTAAAACTTGTCTCGTTCTTGTTTTGACTTAGCTTCTAGTTTAACTATTCCTACTCGACATGATTTGTGATAGTGACCTCATGGATCCAAATGAACAAAGCTTGAGCTAAATACTTGGACTCTAAAGTTCACAAACCTTTTCCAAGTTTAGCCTAATGTCAACTGACTCCACTAAAGAGTTGACACTGAAAATCTCTCGGTTCAAATGAATTTATCTTCTACTCAAGAATTCAACCTAATTGCAATAGTGGATCCACTGAATATTATCTATGTTTACCCTTCATGAATATCATCAGCAAGTCGGGATTTACAAAATTACCATTTTACCCTTCTAGTTGTTATTTCGTCAACTCCTTTGTCGCTTGTAAATAAGTTAGAAACAATGTATTGACGAGGAGCTAACAAGTCACACTGCTTAATCCAAAAGAGTCAAGACTCAATTTGGACACTGGCCAGTTCATTTATTCACATTCCAATGAACAAAGCATGAGGTGATATACATTGCATTTCAGCAATCTTGTACATGAATTCCATATCTTTGAGAACTTCACAAAGTTACTCATGACATCTTCACAACTTAGTACTGCACCAATAGGTCCTGTTCATAATCACATAGTGAGTCCGAACTCTGACTTTCTCAAATGAGAATACTAAGGTGTGAAATGACATGTCTCATTTCAGGATTAAGGTAAGCACGATGCAATTCATACGTAGTGACTTCGAACATAAGAGGTTAAATGGTTTGTTCTTATCTTGTCTCTAGAAGTGCACTGGTAAATTCAGTACCTTCGGAAGATACCTAGAAGAACTATAGAGTCTCCAACTCTCAATGCCTCATAACCAGACATCATAGATTCTTCTAAAAATCGTACTGAGGTCAATACTCCGTTGACCCTTAGATTGCGAATATATCGTTTTAAGCAACTACGAAGAGTTTGTTCATGCAAATCTACATTTGTCTCTTCGTAAGTTGTTTAGTTTGTTTATGGACTAAAGACTAATGTTTTATCATAAAGCTTCAAACAGACAAGGAAGAATGAATGAACGTTTCAACTTTTTATTAATGAACAAGCAATTACAAGCAAGAGTCTTCGTGAGACTTTATTACATCAAATTTACAAAAGTAAAGACTACAACTCTTTTTGTGGACACCATTGACAACAAACTCCCACTTGAGTCAAAGAAGATGTGTGTAGTCCTTCATGCCTAATCCCTCTCGATGTTGGTCGAAGACCTTGTTCCACTACTACAAATTAACATATTAGGTGCGGAATGGTATTAGGTGCGACATGTCGCACCTAAGCACATATTAGGTGCGACATGTCGCACCAGATAATCCTCCAAGCGACTAAAAATTTCCCTGATGATTAGTGCTATCTGGTGTGACTTTGTCGCACCCAATATGATAATGTCGCACTTGTTACTATTGGGTGCGACATTTGTCGCATTTAATACCATTAGATGCGACATTTGTCGCACCTAATGGGTTTAAATATTTAAAACGGTCAGAAATTCCCCCCGAATATTTTTGGTTCTGGAATTTCACATTAGGTGCGACATTGTCGCACCTAATAGTCATATTAGGTGCGACACTTATGACTATTAGGTGCGACAGTGTCGCACCTTATAGTTTTTGGGTATTTTAAATACCTGAGCCTCTTCTTCTTCGCCCAAACCGCCTCTCTCTCTCTCTCTCCGACGCTCGTTCTTCTTCCTCCGCCGTGACCTCCCACGCCGCCGTGACCTCCCCGCCACGTGACCCCTTCGTCGTCCTCCTCCAAGGTACGTCTCTCTCTCTCTCTCTCTCTCTCTCTCTCTCTCTCTCTCTCTCTCTCTCTATCTATCTCTCTCTCTCTCTCTTATTTTCTGTCTCTCCGACTTGCAGGTCGTCCTCCGCGCCGCCCGTGACCACCTCGGCTCAGCCCGGTCGTCCCACGCCGCTCGTGCGCCTCTCTGCCGCCGTGACCTCCTCGGCACCGTGACGTACGTCTCTCTCTCTCTCTCTCTCTCTCTCTCTCTCTCTCTCTCTTATTTCTGTCTTTCTCCGACCTGCAGGTCGTCCCCCGCCGCCGTGACCACCTCGGCTCAGCCCGGTTGTCCCCCGCCGCCCGTGACTATCCCTCGACTCAGCCCGGTCCTCCCTCCGTACCCGCTGCCACCCTAACAGCCCTCGGCCCGCCCTCGGCCCACCCGCTGCCGCCCAAATAGCCCCGGCCTCGCGTTTAGCTCGTCGCCTCGTCGTCGCCTCGGAAAAGGTTAGATTAGAAATGGATTGAAATTATGTGTTTGAAATGGATAAATGTTTAGTTAATTAGTAATTTTGAAATGGATTGAAATTAATTAGTAACATATATGAAAATAGTAATATGTTAGATTAGAAATGGATTGAAATTATGTGTTTGAAGTGGATACATGTTTAGTTAATTAGTAATTTTGAAATGGATTGAAATTAATTAGTAATATATATATATGAAAATAGTAATATGTTTAGTTAATTAATTAATTAGTATTGAAATTGAATTTGAAATGGATATATGTTTAAAGTAGAATATTGAGTTAAATGGTTGAAATTAAAATGAATAAATGTTGAAATTGGAATGTTGAGTTAAATTGTTATATGTTGAAATTAGAAAGTTGAATTGGAATATTGAAATGGATATTCGTATGTTAATTAGTTAATTAGTATCATATGTAGTTAGATTAATTACTAATATATTTTAAAATGATTAGTAACATGTTACATTTAATGTAATTATTGAAAATTTATTGCGACCGAGACACAGAGGCTCGGTTTAGTATTTAGTATGTTAATAGGATAGACCTGGTTGGTTATATATGTGTTTTTTTTAAAATTGCAGATTTTGGTTAGTCAATATTTTAGAGGAAACTCTGCCGAATTTTCGGTAGAATAATAACTATATGTAATATAACGAATTCTAACCATTTTTTCAAATTAATATATATTTTTCACAATTTCTCTTTCACTCTCACTAATTCGATCTCAAATCTTTCAAATGTTAACGAGTCACTCTCAATTTCCTAACAATTCATCACTCTCAATTTAATAACATTTCACTTTAAATTTCAAATATTCATTCTCAATTTTACCTCTCAGTTTTACCTCTCAATGTCAATAATTCACTCTTACAAAATGAATTCTAACGATTCATTTTTATCTCCCAATTTCCTGTCTCATTCAGAAGAATGTCAAATCCAAGTAGGGACTAGATTACCGAGAACAATCGGTTGAGTTTGCAATATAAAACAGGGGTTAACGAGTTTATCCGCGTTGCAAGAAAACTCCCGAACGAAAACGGTCATTATCGTTGTCCTTGTAAGTCTTGCAATAACGTGAGATGTCTTGACATCGGGGTCGTAAAGAATCACCTTTTGAACAAGGGGTTTACCCCGGGATACACCGAATGGTATCCTCACGGCGAACGTCGAATGGTAGAAGATGCCAGCGAGACTAACCAAAGAGGAGTCGGTGGATTGCACGATGCTCTCCATGATATAATGGATCACGAGGACTTCGACGATTTTACGGATCCGACTACGAGTGAAGTGCGTGCAGATGAGCAAGTGGAAGATTTGTTCGCTGAGTTGGAAGCATAATTGTACCCTGGGTGCAAAGAGTTTTCGTCTTTGTCGTTCTTGGTTTCGTTGATGCACATCAAAGTCACGAACCATTCGACGAACAAGTCGTTTATAGAAGCTCTTGAGGAAGTCTCACCCAATTGGTAACCGAATTCCGGAAAACCACTACGTGGCAAAGGCGAAGCTGAAGCGTTTCGGCATGGGATACGATATGATCGACGCGTGCATCAACCATTATTTCGAAAAGATCTCGAGAAAGCTGAAGTGTGCCCAATTTCCAATGAGAGCAGATGGAAGCCAACCGGGAAGAATGTATCACAAAAGATATTACGATACTTTCCCTTGAAAGATCGATTGAAGCGATTGTACGCTTCTCGACACACGTCGCTTGAGATGCAGTGGCATGAACGAGATCGCGTCAAAGAAGAAGGCGTTTTGCGACATCCTGCAGATGGTTCGACGTGGAAGAATCTAGATGAGCGATACCCAAATTTCGCTGCAGAGCCTCGTAACGTACGTCTGGGACTAGCTTCTGATGGGTTCAACCCGTTTGGGGAAATGAGTCTAGCGTATAGTATGTGGCCCGTGGTACTAACTGCGTACAACTTGCCACCTTGGTTGTGCATGAAAAAAGAGTACTTGCTGCTAACGTTTTTGATACCTGGACCGAGCTCACCTGGAAAAGACATGGACGTGTTTTTAGAACCACTAGTTGAAGAGATGAAAGAATTGTGGGATAATGGATTCCAAGTGCGAGACGGGGCGAACGATGAAGTGTTTCGGTTGCGTTCCGCGCTTCTATGGACGATAAACGACTTTCCGGCTCGATCGTATTTGTCGGGATGGAGTGGCCAAGGGTATCTTGCTTGTCCTAAGTGCAACATTGAGACGCCATCTATGAAAATTAGGAACAGGATTGTCTACTATGACCATCGTCGATTCTTGCCTACGCCTCACCGATTGAGGAAAAGCACTGATCACTACGTAAATCGTCACGAGAAGTGCCTGAAACCTGTCAAGTTGACTGCGCAAGACATACTCGATCAGTTGACTAGTGTGTCTTCCACGACAACCGGCAAGAATATCGGTAAACGAAAACGTGCTGAGTGCGAATTGAATTGGACCAAAAAGAGCATCTTCTATAAGTTGTCTTACTGGTCAGAATTGGTGTTGAAGCATAACATGGACGTCATGCATATAGAGAAGAACGTGTGCAAGAATCTTCTCGGGACGATGCTCAGCTTGGAAAAGAAGAACTACGATACGGAGAAGTCGAGATTTGACTTGATGGACTTGAAAATGAAGTCTTCTATGCACTCGAGACAACAAAGGAATGGGTGGTACAAACCGTCAGCAGCGTACACGTTAACGCTTGAGCAGAGACACCGGTTTACCGAGTTCCTCCAATCTGTTATACATCCAAGATCTTAGTAAGGGTTGCGAATAGGAAATCATTCAGGAATGCAATCAACATGGGATATGGGACATTCCTGAAGTGGATCTGACCACTTCACCATCGATTCCATTGACAATAGAATTGTCGAATATCGACCGTCTTAATCATCGACACGAAACTGCTACGGCCGAGCTTGTTACTGTCGTTGAAGATGATGAAGAATTGGATGAAGAAGATGAGGCGCTTGCCGTTTTTGAGGGAGACGATGTTGATGTCAATACTAACATTACATCGAGTGACAACGATGAATGACTAACACCATGTAATAACCGTAGTCGTCGAATACTAATTACATAGTTATTAAAAATACTAACTACAATTCATTTTGCAGGATGTCTACTTCAGGTCAGGACCCATCAAGAGGAGAGCGTGACCCCCCGCAGATGCCAAGGAAAAAGCGGGAACCAATGACTGGCGTCGTTTCTGCGAGAGCTCGTGTTGGGACCCCTGGAGCGAACACAGTTCGCTACGATCAGACTACGCAGGCGTTCTACCAAGACGTCAGGGAGCAAAATCCGTTGATCGGGACGTTCCAAAACCGATTAGGAAACCTGATCAAGAGTACCATTCCAGTCGACCTCCCAGACTGGAATCATGTGCCTGCACAGAGTGTGGCGGCTCTTATGAACTCGATTCATAACGTGTATAACTTCGTTTATGAGCATCCCGAGAGTGGCGAGCTTGTGCCTGCAGATCCTATTCGCAACGAGATTGATATGGCTATCATTCGTGATGCGAAGAGGATGCGCCGTGGCCAGAAGTCGAGGTTGTCGCAGCTCTTCTTCAAGACATTTTCCGGGAGTAAGGATCTCGCTAGAAATGAAACTCCCGAAGGCTACAACAAGGAAGCCTGGTTGAAAGCAATAGAGACGTTCGACTCGCCAGAGCATAAGGTATGAGTTGAACTTCCGATGGTTATTCGAATTTCTTAAAATTAAACTTAACGAATTTATGTCCTGCAGGTGAAATCTCTCCGCAACCGGGAAAATTCAAAGATGAAGAAGACGAAGGCGAGACAAGGGTCGCTTAGTTTTTTTGGTCATCGCTCGAGGAACGTAAGTCTCTTAATATTAATATGCAATATATATGTGATTCATATTTTAATGTTGAAAAATTACAGCAAAGGGAAGATGGGAGTATAGGCTCGGCTTTAGCGATATGGTCAGAAAAACACCATGACACTAAGGGATCGTGGACGACGGACTTCGCGAAGACGCAATACGTAAGTTAATTTTTTTTATTTACTATATTTAATTACTTTATTTCTTCTTATCTGATAAGTTTTTTGTGGTTTTATTTTGAAGGATCAAGTCACCGCCTAGACGATAGATATTTTGCTGCAAGCGGAGGAGCAAAACGTCGTGATCTCCCAAGAAGATGCAAAGATGTGCGCGATGCGCGATGTTTTGAGAGTGCACAGAGACTGGGAAGTCGGTTTAGGGCCTTCGATCCCAAGGTCATCGTTGGGTGTTGCCCAAATGCTAGATGGAGACTCGTCAAGTTCGTCATCTCAGACCGATCCATTGGTTGCCGAGATGCGAGCTCAGATGGATGCCCAACAAGCCGATCTGCAAGTGATGCGGAAACAGATCGCCTTCCTCAGCCAGCAGCACAACCAGCCTCCCACGACTCCTCAACCTCCGCATGCATCGCAACCAGGTGGGACGGATCAGCAGACGCCAGGTTCCACGCCGGGTTCTACGCCTGGTTCTATGGATTACTTGCGAGACCGTCCTAACAGAAGCGGCGGAACGAGTGGCAGCGCATCAGGCAGCGGTGGACGAGGACGCGGAAGCGGTTCTCGAAGTTCTGGCAACTTATTCGGTAGAGGAAATTCTACTATCGATAAGTTTTATAGGAAAAAAAATTAGGAATTCATTTTTTCGCTTTTTTGGAAAGAATTTGTATTTTTAATTAAGAATTCTATTTTCAGAATATTATTTCTAATTCATTTAGAATTTTGTTAATTAATTTTTATTTAATTTTAAATGAATTTTAATTTACTTTTTTAATTTTGTATTTTTTTTTAATTAAAAAAACATATTCGGTGAGACGAAGTCGCACCGAATATCATGGCGGTAACGGCATTAGGTGCGACACTGTCGCACCCGATATAAATTTACCCGCCAATTTTATAAAATTTGGCAGGAAAATAACTTGGGCATTAGGTGCGGTAAGTCGCACCTGAAAGTGTCGCACCTAAAGGGGTACTTATTAGGTGCAACATGTCGCACCCAATACCTTATGCGACGGGTTATCCGGTGCGACGCTGTCGCACCTAATGTCGCACCTAATAAACTTTTAGGTGCGACATTTTAAGTATTGGGTGCAACATTCGTCGCACCGGATAACGTTTTTTGTCCTAGTGTTCGCTAGGGCCTTGGTGAATGGATATGCTAGATTGTCCACCATTGAGATCTTCTTCACTTCCACATCTCTGCGCTGCACTATCTCGCGAATCAAATGGTATTTCCTCTCAATATGTTTAGAGCGCTTATGGCTTCGAGGTTCCTTTGAGTTAGCGACAGCCCCACTATTATCACAATAAAGAGTCATGGGCTCGTCGACTTTTGAAACAACTTCCAAATACTTAAGGAATTTTCTAAGCCATACAGCCTCTTTGGATGCTTCTGTTGGAATCAATCTAGGGTTTGAGAAAATAATTAACGCTTCGGTAAGCGGCGGAATTTTAAAAAATTTCTTTTACAAGTAAAAACAGTTTTTACTAACCTAGACAAGTGCAAGTACATGTAATTAAAAACCAATATGAGCTAAGAATTTACTAACCTTTCTTGAAGCTTGAACTTTGAAGAAGCTTTCGGAAAGTTTGCAACGCTCGTCTCCCCTCGCAGCACGTCTCTCTTCCTTTCCTCGGGACCTCGAGCAACCACGAAAGTTTCTATCACTAAATCACTCGAAAAGAAGGAATCAGTGAGTGGGCACTTTTAAACGCTACGACTTAAGAACGAGTCTCAAAGTCGCAGAGCTAAACACTAGGTCGAGTGAGGACCTAGGTGCCAAGACAAGAAAAATCGAAAATAAACTAGAAAGAGAGAGAGAGGAGTTCGGCCACAATGTCTAGAGAGAGAGTCTCTCAATCTCTAACTTGTGTGGAATGAATGAAATGAAGGGAATGAGGGTCCTATTTATAGGAGAGGGGTTGGCCTTGGAAAGAAGTAGTTTCCTCTTATTTTCCAAGCCTTTATGAGCAATCTTTTATTACCCATACCTATCAAAATAGGCGCCCATCTCATACAATCCACAAGGGATTAGTTTCCTCTTTTGTTTCCCTTCTTGGTTGCCTTGGCCGATTCTCCTTGTTTCCTCATAGAGGAAATTTGTTTCCTCTTTTTCTTTTGGAAAGTATCTTGATACATTTATGCACAAAAAATTCTCTTTCTCTTGGGTATTTTGGGCGCCCAACACTTCTAGAAAGGCTTCTAGAATTTTCTTCACTTGTTCATGACAACATAAGAAAAGGCCCATTAAGAATTTTCAATAAAATTCTTATGAAATGAAATTAATTCACAAGGCCCAATGATCAAGTCATGGCCGAGTGAAACATGTCATAAAATGACCTTGTCAAAAAATTTATTGACATTCATTTCATCCTTTGTCCCAAAAGACAAAAATACCCTTTTAACTATTTTCGTTCTTGTTTTGACTTAGCTTCCAGTTTAACTATTCCTATCGATGTGATTCGTGACAGTGACCTCATGGACCCAAATGAACAAAGCTTTAGCTAAACACTTGGACTCAAAAGTTCACAAACCTTTTCCAAGTTTAGCTTAATGCCAACTGACTCCACTAAAGAGCTGACACTGAAAATCTCTCGGTTCAAATGAATTTATTTTCTACTCAAGAATTCGACCTAATTAGGATGAGCGGATCCACTGAATATTATCTATGTTTACCCTTCATGAATGTCATCAGCTAGTCGGGATTTACTAAATTACCATTTTACCCTTCTAGCTGTTATTTCCTCAACTCCTTTGTCGCTTGTGAATAAGTTAGAAACAATGTATTGACGAGGAGCTAACAAGTCACATTGTTTCATCCAAAAGAGTCAGGACTCAATTTGGACACTGGCCAGTTCATTTATTCACACTCCAAGGAACAAAGCATGAGGTGACATACATTGCATTTCAGCAATCTTGTACATGAATTCCATATCTATGAGAACTTCACAAAGTTACTCATGACATACTCACAACTTAGTACTTCACCAATAGGCCCTGTTCGGAATGACATAGTGAGTCCGAACTCTGACTTTCTCAAATGAGAATACTAAGGTGTGAAATGGCATGTCTCATTTCAGGATTAAGGTAAGCATGATGCAATTCATACATAGTGACTTCGAGACATAAGAGGTTAAATGGTTTGTTCTTATCTTGTCTCTAGAAGTGCACTGGTCAATTCAGTACCTTCGGAAGATACCTAGAAGAACTATAGAGTCTCCAACTCTCAATGCCTCATAACCAGACATCATAGATTCTTCTAACAATCATACTGAGGTCAATAGTCCTTTGACCCTTAGATTGCGAATATATCGTTTTAAGCAAACTACGAAGAGTTTGTTCATGCAAATCTACATTTGTCTCTTCGTAAGTTGTTAAGTTTGTTTATGGACTAAAAGACTATGGTTTTATCATAAAGCTTCAGACATGGAAGATTGAATGAACGTTTTAACTTTATTATTAATGAATGAGCAATTACAAGCAAGAGTCTTCGTAAGACTATATGACATCAAATGTACATAAATGGACACTACTACTCTTCTTGTGGGCATCATTGACAACAAACTCCCACTTGACTCAAAGAAGATGTGAGTAGTCCTACATGCCTAATCCCTCTCGAAGTTGGTCGAAGACCTTGTTCGCTAGGGCCTTGGTGAATGGATCTGCCAGAGATCTATTTCACCTCCACGTCTCCGCGTTGCGCGATCTCTCGAATCAAATGGTATTTCCTCTCAATATGCTTAGAGCGCTTATGGCTTCTAGGTTCCTTTGAGTTAGCGACAGCCCCACTATTATCACAATAAAGGGTCATGGGCTCGTCGACGTTTGGAACAACTTCCAAATACTTAAGGAATTTTCTAAGCCATACAGCCTCTTTGGATGCTTCACAAGCAGCCACATATTCTGCTTCCATTGTGGAGTCAGCAATGCAAGATTGCTTAATACTTCTCCACACAACAGCTCCACCATTAAGGATGAACACAGATCCTGAAGTGGATTTCCTGGAATCCTTATCCGCTTGAAAATTGGAGTCGCTATATCCCGTCATAGTCAGGTCAGTACCTGAGTATGTAAGCATCAAGTTCCTAGTTCTTCGAAGATACTTAAGAACATGCTTAACAACAATCCAGTGCTCGGGTCCAGGGTTGGATTGGAAACGACTAACTACGCCAATGGCGAAACAGATGTCAGGTCTAGTGCAAAGCATAGCATACATGAGGCTTCCTACGGCAAAGGCGTAAGGAATTTTCCTCATGTCTTCAATCTCTTGTGCAGTCTTGGGAGACTGGTCCTTAGAGAGTGAAACTCCATGCCTAAAGGGTGTTTGGCCCTTCTTGGAGTCTTGCATCGAGAAGCGATCCATTATCTTATCTATATAAGATGCTTGAGAGAGCAACAGGGTCCGGTTTTTCCTATCTCGAAAGATTTGGATCCCCAGAATGTACGCGGCTTCTCCTAGATCCTTCATATCAAATTGCTTTGCCAGCCAGACCTTAACCTCAGATAACTTACCCACGTCATTACCAATGAGTAGTATATCATCGACATATAGTACCAGAAACACAACTTTGCCTTCGTGTATTAACTTGTAAACACAAGGCTCATCTATTGACTGTTCAAAGCCAAAGCTCTTTACAGTTTCATCGATAAATGGACTTGAGAAACTCACAAACCTTGGTCTCTTGACCTTTATCCACGAAACCGTCTGGTTGAGCCATGTAAATGCGCTCGTCGAGATTGCCATTCAGAAAGGCTGCCTTGACATCCATTTGCCAGATCTCATAGTCGAGAGCTGCAGCTATGGATAGGAGTATGCGGATGGATTTAAGCATCGTGACTGGCGAGAAGGTTTCTTCATAGTCAATCCCTTCTTGTTGGGTATAACCCTTCGCCACAAGTCGTGCTTTGAACGTCTCGACGTTCCCATCAGGACCCCTTTTCTTCTTGTATATCCACTTACACCCTACGGGTTTAATCCCTTCAGGAAGGTCTACAAGTTTCCAGACATTGTTGACATACATCGAGTGCATTTCAACTTTCATGGCGTCAAGCCAAAGGTTTGATTCAGAACAAGCCATCGCTTGGCTATAGGAAACAGGATCATCCATGTCAGAGACGGCTACAAGAGAGTCTCCATAAGACATGTACCTGTCAGGCTTTTGAGTAGCCCTCCCACTACGTCTAAGTACTACTTGACGAGATTCTGATGAGTTAGGTTGTGTTTCAGTTGGGGTAAGAACAGTTCTTACAGATGAGGTAGAAGCTTCCTCACCCAACTTTTCTTCAAGCACAATTTTGCTTCTAGGTTTTGCATCCTTCATAAAGTCCTCCTCAAGGAAACGAGCATTCGTGCTAACGAAAGTCTTATCGTCCTCGGGACTATAGAAAGTAAAACCTTTGGTTTCCTTTGGATATCCCACAAACAGGCACAATTCTGACCTACTAGCCAACTTGCTAGTCTTTTGCCTCAGCACGTGTGCAGGGCAACCCCAAATTCGGATGTGGCCCAAACTAACTTTACGGCCAGTCCATCTTTCATAAGGAGTACCAGGAACCGTTTTGGACAGAACTTGGTTCAGAATGTAAGCGGCTGTTTCGAGGGCATATCCCCAAAAGGAAGGAGGGAGTGATGAGTAACTCATCATTGATCTAACCATTTCCATTAGAGTTCGGTTCCTTCTCTCTGACACTCTGTTTTGTTAAGGTGTGCCAGGTGCGGTAAGCTAAGAAGCGATACCTTCTTCTTTAAGAAAGTCATCGAACTCTCCAGACATATACTCACCACCTCGATCAGATCGAAGGGTTTTGATCACTTTGCCAGTTTGCCTTTCCACTAAAGCCCTAAAGACCTTAAATACGTTAAAGGTCTCGGATTTGTGTTTAAGCAAATAGACAAACCCATATCGCGAGTAATCATCGGTGAAGGTAACGAAGTATTCGTATCCTCCACGTGCCTGTTGGCTGAGCGGACCACATACATCAGAATGTATTAGTTCCAGCAACTCAGTGGCTCTTCGACCCTTATCAGAGAAAGGTCGCTTAGTCATTTTTCCTTCTATGCAGGATTCACAAGTAGGTAGTGAACCTATTGTAGAGGCTTGGAGTGGACCGTCCCTCACAAGTCTCTTAATCCTATCTAGACTGATATGACCAAGTCTTAAGTGCCATAGGTATGTTGATTTTGTTAGATCGGAGGATTCAGAAAGTTTGATCCTCTTTGGCTCCCTAATTAGATCGTTATCTATTTCGGTGTCTAAAAGAGAACGTTTAGTGGGATAGATGTAGAAAAGAGCATTCTTCATACATGCATCAGTGACAAAAGAATTATCAGGAAACGAAATACGAATTCCATTCTTAATGAACTTTAAACAATAATCTTGCTCAAGAAGACGAGCAACGGATATTAAGTTCTTCCCAAAGGTAGGAACAAAATAAACATTATTCAAGTTTAAAGTGCGGTCTTCAAAAGACAGCGTCACGGATCCCACAACCTTTGCAGACACCAGGCTCCCATCACCCCATTTGAAACAGAACTCGCCTTCCTCTAAGCTTTTGGTTTTCTTGAAACCATTCAAGGAACAACAAGTATGGTTAGTAGCAGCGGAGTCAAGAATCCACGTTGATACATTATCAGCTACTAAGCATGCTTCGGTAACTAGTACAATACTATGTTCATTTGCTTTGAGATAGGCAGGACAGCTCTTTTCATCGGCCTTGTGAGGTCTCTTCTTAGTTCCAGAGGCGGAGGCTCTTTGCTCAGTAGCATGTGCCTCTCCTTGATTCCTCTTTCTCTTAATGAGACCTACAGCAGTGTGAAGTTCCATCATAAACTTGGTAACAGTGTACTCTAGCTTGTGTATGGAGTAGTTCATCTTGGAAGTATCAAGAGATGCGGGGAGAGTTTCTAAGATCATATCTATGACATTCTTCCCATCAATCTCAGATCCAAGGATTTCCATCTTACTCAGATGACTAATGATCAATATCATAAAGTCTCCAACAGGAGTCCTAGCCTTCATGCGACAGTTCATAAATTGTCGGACTGCTTTTTGCCTTGTTTGACGCCTTTGCCCTTTAAACATCTCAAGGAGATTGTAGAGCATGTCAGCGGCAGTCTCGATGTCACGATGTTGCTCTTTCAGCATATTGTTCATAGATGCCAAGATATAGCACCTCACAATCTCATCGGATCGAAGCCTGGCCGCTAAGGCGTCATTGTCCTCTTGAGTTAAATCATCATTCGTCAGAGGAGGACACGGGGTGGTGAGTACCCATTTGTGCTTGTTAACGGTAGGTATTATGTCGAGGTTACGTTGCGAATCTACGTAGTTTTCATTTTCGAGTTTGATCGAGGAAAGAAAGATAGAGAGATGGTTGAGAGACATATTGCTTATATAAGTTTAAACAAGTTTATGATTAGTCTTTGGTTTAGGATTTAAGTTTTATTAAGACTTTTATAAAATCCAAAGGTGTTAAAAACCAAACGATAATTTACTCCCTCAAGAGAAGGCCGCAAAAAATCTCCTTTTATAAGTAAATGACACATCATTAATGCTAAGCCAAGATGTCAATACATCTATTTTGACTAGCCACCTTGTAAATTGGTTTGATCACTCACATCCTTTCGCAGAGCCTCAAGGGAGGATTACTAGGGATTGAGCCTAAGTGTGCAACCAACCACTTAGTCCAAAAGATCAGCTTTGAAAAACAATCCCCCAAGGGGAGGCCTTGTCATCATTGCATCACTCTCGGACGTAGCTCATTGAGCAATGATCGAAGCAATAACGCCTTGGAGTACTCACATTTAAGTGAGGGTCGCAAGAGCGGCTCTTAGTCCCACGTTATTGCATCTTTCATTAGTGTTGGGGATCGTGGGTTACAAACAACGAATATAACCCTCCCACTTAGTTTTTGGAGTTGGTTCATCGACTCTTATAAGTTCGGAAACAAATTTCCTAGTTAGAGAGCGACAGAGCGGACAACTAGAAGAGAATCCTAGATCGACATGTTCAGAGCAGTACTAGTGCATAAAGGCACAAGGTACATACTCGATCTTTTCCTATTTTCTATTTCGGGAAAGTGCGTGAGGGAAGTGTGAACTTCAACTCACTCGAACACTTGAAAGTTTGAGATTACACATCTTTTTATTTTTCGGCTTGTCTACAAGGAGACCTCCCACTCAAATTTTCAAGAGCATATAGATTTTGAACATATGTGATATAGATATAGTTTTGAAAAGCATTTTGAAAATTTATTTGATTTGGATGACAAAATATTTTCAAGTTTGAAAGTGAAAACGGTTTTTCAAAATTCAAACTAGTTTTGTAAAAATTCAATTTCAATTAAACTTCCAAAAATCAAAACATTTTAATCTTACACATCATGTTTATAATCAAATGAAAAACATTTTTGCTCAAGAAAATTTTCTCATTATAGTTCTATAACTCATGGTAGTGGGGTTTGAAAATCCGGATTTCTAAAAAACTGGAGTTTCAGACAGCCGCGCACCTCGGAGTAAAATCACCATATCTGGCGGCTCCGATGTCCTTTTCAGGCGAAACCGGTGGCATTGGACAGAGGACAGACAGAGCTTTAATTTGATTTAAGAATCATTAAATTTCGATTTCTGAGCAGAGAGTTATGCCACTTTTAATGCGGGTTTACTCCAGCTCGAAGAAAAAGAAATAAATTAAAGCTTGGTCCTACTTAGGTGCGAAAAAGAATCAAGTGTAACGTAACGTTTTAAGATGTTGTTAAAAGCTTTTATTTGTGTTTTATTAGCAGGGTAATAACATAGAATAAAATAAATAACAACAAGCATAAAACGAATACGGTAAATAAAAGAAACTAGAAAGACAAAGTAACTAGTCACAAAATTTACCGAAATTTCTCAAACCTTTAAAACACGTTTTTCAATATAAAAAATTAAAAACTTTTAGAACTGATTCTAATGTGTTTTAAAAACATCCCAAACTCATAGAAAATCAACATGCTTTTTAATTTAAAGACAAGAGCATTAAATTAAAAAAAATCTAAGATTACAATTCTAACTTGTCACAAAATTAGTAAACTTTCGAAAACGATTTTCAAGCTCATAATTTTAAAAACATGTACATGCTAATCTTTGACCATAGCTCTGATACCATTTGTTGGAATCGATCTAGGGTTTGAGAAAATAATTAACGCTTCGGTAAGCGGCGGAATTTTAAAAAATTTCTTTTACAAGTAAAAACAGTTTTTACTAACCTAGACAAGTGCAAGTACATGTAATTAAAAAACAATATGAGCTAAGAATTTACTAACCTTTCTTGAAGCTTGAACTTTGAAGAAGCTTTCGGAAAGTTTGCAACGCTCGTCTCCCCTCGCAGCACGTCTCTCTTCCTTTCCTCGGGACCTCGAGCAACCACGAAAGTTTCTATCACTAAATCACTCGAAAAGAAGGAATCAGTGAGTGGGCACTTTTAAACGCTACGACTTAAGAACGAGTCTCAAAGTCGCAGAGCTAAACACTAGGTCGAGTGAGGACCTAGGTGCCAAGACAAGAAAAATCGAAAATAAACTAGAAAGAGAGAGAGAGGAGTTCGGCCACAATGTCTAGAGAGAGAGTCTCTCAATCTCTAACTTGTGTGGAATGAATGAAATGAAGGGAATGAGGGTCCTATTTATAGGAGAGGGGTTGGCCTTGGAAAGAAGTAGTTTCCTCTTATTTTCCAAGCCTTTATGAGCAATCTTTTATTACCCATACCTATCAAAATAGGCGCCCATCTCATACAATCCACAAGGGATTAGTTTCCTCTTTTGTTTCCCTTCTTGGTTGCCTTGGCCGATTCTCCTTGTTTCCTCATAGAGGAAATTTGTTTCCTCTTTTTCTTTTGGAAAGTATCTTGATACATTTATGCACAAAAAATTCTCTTTCTCTTGGGTATTTTGGGCGCCCAACACTTCTAGAAAGGCTTCTAGAATTTTCTTCACTTGTTCATGACAACATAAGAAAAGGCCCATTAAGAATTTTCAATAAAATTCTTATGAAATGAAATTAATTCACAAGGCCCAATGATCAAGTCATGGCCGAGTGAAACATGTCATAAAATGACCTTGTCAAAAAATTTATTGACATTCATTTCATCCTTTGTCCCAAAAGACAAAAATACCCTTTTAACTATTTTCGTTCTTGTTTTGACTTAGCTTCCAGTTTAACTATTCCTATCGATGTGATTCGTGACAGTGACCTCATGGACCCAAATGAACAAAGCTTTAGCTAAACACTTGGACTCAAAAGTTCACAAACCTTTTCCAAGTTTAGCTTAATGCCAACTGACTCCACTAAAGAGCTGACACTGAAAATCTCTCGGTTCAAATGAATTTATTTTCTACTCAAGAATTCGACCTAATTAGGATGAGCGGATCCACTGAATATTATCTATGTTTACCCTTCATGAATGTCATCAGCTAGTCGGGATTTACTAAATTACCATTTTACCCTTCTAGCTGTTATTTCCTCAACTCCTTTGTCGCTTGTGAATAAGTTAGAAACAATGTATTGACGAGGAGCTAACAAGTCACATTGTTTCATCCAAAAGAGTCAGGACTCAATTTGGACACTGGCCAGTTCATTTATTCACACTCCAAGGAACAAAGCATGAGGTGACATACATTGCATTTCAGCAATCTTGTACATGAATTCCATATCTATGAGAACTTCACAAAGTTACTCATGACATACTCACAACTTAGTACTTCACCAATAGGCCCTGTTCGGAATGACATAGTGAGTCCGAACTCTGACTTTCTCAAATGAGAATACTAAGGTGTGAAATGGCATGTCTCATTTCAGGATTAAGGTAAGCATGATGCAATTCATACATAGTGACTTCGAGACATAAGAGGTTAAATGGTTTGTTCTTATCTTGTCTCTAGAAGTGCACTGGTCAATTCAGTACCTTCGGAAGATACCTAGAAGAACTATAGAGTCTCCAACTCTCAATGCCTCATAACCAGACATCATAGATTCTTCTAACAATCATACTGAGGTCAATAGTCCTTTGACCCTTAGATTGCGAATATATCGTTTTAAGCAAACTACGAAGAGTTTGTTCATGCAAATCTACATTTGTCTCTTCGTAAGTTGTTAAGTTTGTTTATGGACTAAAAGACTATGGTTTTATCATAAAGCTTCAGACATGGAAGATTGAATGAACGTTTTAACTTTATTATTAATGAATGAGCAATTACAAGCAAGAGTCTTCGTAAGACTATATGACATCAGATGTACATAAATGGACACTACTACTCTTCTTGTGGGCATCATTGACAACAGCTTCATAAGCAGCCACATACTCTGCTTCCATTGTGGAGTCAGCAATGCAAGATTGCTTAATGCTCCTCCACACAACATCTCCACCATTAAGGATGAACACAGATCTCGAAGTGAATTTCTTGGAATCCTTATCCGCTTGAAAATCGGAGTAGGTATATCCCGTCATAGTCAGGTCAGTACCTAAGTATGTAAGCATCAAGTTCTTAGTTCTTCGAAGATACTTAAGAACATGCTTAACCATTCGCCACAAGTCGTACTTTGAACGTCTCGACGTTCCCATCTGGTCCCCTTTTCTTCTTGTATATCCACTTACACCCTACGGGCTTAATCCCTTCAGGAAGGTCTACAAGTTTCCAGAATTTGTTGACATACATCGAGTGCATTTCAACTTTCATGGTGTCAAGCCAAAGGTTTGATTCAGAACAAGCCATCGCTTGGCTATAGGAAAGAGGGTCACCCATGTCGGAGACGGCTACGAGAGTGTCTCCATATGACATTTACCTGTCAGGCTTTTGAGTAGCCCTCCCACTACGTTGAAGTACTACTTGACGAGATTCTGATGAGTTAGGTTTTGTTTTAGTTGGGGTAAGAACAGTTCTTACAGATGAGGTAGAAGCTTCCTCACCCAACTTTTCTTCCAACACAATTTTTGTGGGGGTCAAAAATCAATTTTCTAAAAATAAAAATAACAAAACCATTTAAGTTGGGCTTAGGATCGACAAAAGCCCAACAACAGACCCAGTCCGGCTCTTAGGGATATGTCTGGACCCAGCTCGACTCATGGAGCTTGGCCCAGGAAGAGCTGTCCGCGTTGACTCAGCACGAAGAAGCGGTCTCGATCAGATGGAAGACCTCGCCGTGAAGATCGGATCTGGGATAACTTTGACTAGCGATGCGACGGAGCCGAGCTGACGAACACGTGTCCGCTTCTACAGGCCAACCTCGACTATAACTGGAAGCTGATATTTCAAAATTTACACATGCAAGCCACTGATTACTTTCGATCATTCATTACTTTGTTATTTCGAGTTCGTCCCTATTAAGTTCAGCACTTCGCCTCCATCCGATCTGTAATTTATTCAACTATTAATAAAAGCTTCGAGCATTTGTATTTATTTCGACCCATTTCTTTAAAATTTCCTTTGCTTCTTATACGACGTCTTCTGAAACTCATACTTATAATAAATCAAATATATATACTATATTATAATTTGAGATTGTTGAAATCGACATCAACAATTTGGCGCCGTCTGTGGGAAAACAAGAAAGACTAACCTCGAAAGGAGCAAATTCGCCAGAAGAATAATATCATGTCTTCCACCCCAACTCAATATGAATCGGGAAAGGAAATCCCGCCGGGGATCAGGGCAATCCTGGATATGCTGAAAAAAAAAATTGAAAGTCAAGAGGAAACTAATCGGAGCCTCAACGCCCGGCTGGATTCCCTCTTGACCCCTCAAAACACTCTGGGTCAACAGCCGGGATCTGGCGAAGTGACCGCCTTAGATTCCACTCGCAACGTGGCGTCAGCTGCACAAACGAGCTGGGCTCTTCCTCCCGGAGTCCATTTGGACTTCACCGGGATCCAAGTTTCCCAGGGCACGGACCTACCTCCGGGTTCAAGCTCACAGCTCGGAGGGGGAACAAAAGAGGTCACCACAGAAGCCACGATCGATCCGGAGGGACTGCCCCCACCCCCGCCAGCGGGTGCACCTCGAGGATCTTTCCCGGCTGATTTTGGACCTCGCCCTGCAACAACTTTCCAGATGTTCACCCCCAAATATTTTGGCGGGCAGAACCAGACGCACACCAACCGGGGCGAAGTCACTACGGTCACACAGTGCGCACGGGACTTCACCATTTTCAAGAGGGCGAACGCAGCACGACCGAATTAGAAAAATTCAAAGAGTCGGTAACAGCCGAGCTAAAAGCTGTCCGCTCAAAATTCCACAGTGCGACCAGCTCGGCCCCAGAGATAGACCGGCTTGTCGCCGAAACGGGAAGAACCTTTATCGCAAAAAATATAACCGACGTCTTTATCGGGGATGCCGGGAAAGTTCGACTCCTGCGGTATAACAGGACCTCGAACCTGAAAGCTTATATCCTGTCTTTCAGGATTGCAATGGGACGAGCTATGCTGACAAAGAGAGAACGATAGGCAGGGTATTGCCAGTTGTTCGCTGAAAGTTTGTTTGGAGCCGCTTTGGAATGGTTCTCCAGACTCGAGCCGAGCTCCATCGATAGCTTCGCCAAACTGTCGGCAGCCTTCCTAAAGCATTACTCGATGTTCGTCGAAGACGAGCTCACGATAGCGGGCATATGGGGGGTTCAACAGAAGGAGAATGAGTCCTTAAAGGATTATATGATCCTCTATAAGGATGTCCTCTCAAAAATTTCCAATGTCGACCCCGAATCAGCCATAACCTCTCTGAGGAACGGACTATGGCACGAGTCGAGGTTCAAATTGGAAATGACTGTGAACCGGCCCCTGTCACTAGAAGACGCAATCCACAGAGCTGCGAACTACGCCAAAGCCGAGGAGGAGTTCGCCTTCTTGGCAAAACAGCGTGCGGCCGAAAAGAAACCCCACGCTAACACATGGGTACGCCCCGTAAGCGCTGGGAAGAATCCCCGGAGGCCCAACCCCTAAGAGGTCGGACCACAGGCTAGGAAACAGCACACGCCTCCAGGTTTCGCTTTCAACATAGGGGAAGAGAGCAAGGAGGGAGGTCTCCAGGCAAAAAAAATGGACTAGGGATCCGAATGTGTTTTGCGACTTCCATCAAGCCACCGGCCATGCCACAATAAATTGCGAAACTATGCGCAAAGTATTGGCCGAAAAATATGCAAAGGGGGAATTGAAAAACATCGACCTGGGTCTCCCGCCCAAAAAGAAGGTTTTCAACAACCGCGGCAGAGGCAATCCCTCGCCAAAAAGATCTAGGCCCATTGAAGAAGGGGAGCCAGAATCCCCACCGACCGCGGCGAAACACCGAGTCAACTTCATATTGGGCGAATCGAAGTTTTGAAAAAGCTCGGTCAACTCAATAAAAGCTCATCAGCGTCAGCTGATGAACAAGACCGTCAAGATCGGAGAGGAACAGGATGTTCAAATCTCATTCTCCGAAAGAGAAGCCGCCGGAACAGCAGGCTAGCATGACGACGCGCTCGTAATAACAATCGACGTGTCCAATTGCGAGGTCGCCCGAGTCCTAATCGATGGAGGGAGCTCTATAGATCTAATTTTCAATGATACCCTTAAAAGAATGGGAATCGAAGAATCTAAGATCGAGAAGGAGCAGATCCAATTAACAGGCTTCAACGGGTCGACCACTCCCTCAATAGGAACCATCAAGTTGCCCGTAAAGACCAACGGTATAAATAAGATAGTCGAATTCCAAGTTCTGGAATGCCTCTCCCCTTACAATATTATCTTGGGGCGACCATGGATACATCGGATGAGGGCCGTCCCCTCTACTTTCCATCAGTGTATCCGGTTCCCCACGCCTGAAGGGGTAGGTGAGATAAGGGGTAACTAGGCGACCTACCGTAGCTGCTACCTCACTAACCACAAGTAAAATATTAAAGAAAGTAGTGAGAAGCAATAGCAATTAACAAACTTAGAGCCAACGGAAAAAGAAGGCTCTAAACTAGAAGAACTGGACTCCCTAAGTACTGAAATGACAGTACAAATACAGCTCGATGGCCTCGACCCCTCCAAGTGTGTGGGAATCGGGGCCGAGCTAAAGGGGGGTATATGACGAGAATTGATTTGTTTCCTGAAACGAAACAAATCTACCTTCGCTTGGACCACGGAAGATATGCCAGGGATTAGTATCGACGTTACGTCACATCAACTTAACGTAGACCCAAGCTTCAAGCTAGTAAAGCAGAAAAGGCGTAAACTTGGTCCCGACAGAGCATCAATAGTTAACGACGAAGTCGAAAGACTCCTGAAGGCTAACTCAATCCGCGAAGTCAAATACCCGGACTGGTTGCCAAATACCGTCGTCGTGAAAAAGAAAAATGGAAAATGGAGGGTGTGTATCGACTTCACTGATTTGAACAAAGCATGCCCCAAAGACAGCTTCCCCTTGCCACACATCGACCAACTGGTAGAGGCAACCGCGGGACATAAGATGCTTTCGTTCATGGATGTATTCTCTGGATACAACCAGATCCTAATGGATCCGGACGATCAAGAAAAAACAGCTTTCATAACTGACCGAGGCACTTATTGCTACAAGGTCATGCCATTTGGACTAAAAAACACTGGCGCAACCTATCAGAGGCTAGTCAACGAAATGTTCAAAGAGAAAATAGGAAAAACAATGGAGGTGTACATTGACGACATGCTCGTCAAATCCCTAAGAGATTGTGATCATGTAGGGCATTTACGGGAATGAATACCAAATGAAGTTGAACCCCGCCAAGTGTTCCTTCGGGGTATCATCTGGGAAATTCCTTGGGTATCTATATGTTGCCGTCTCTCAGGCAACGGTCAGTGGAGTGCTCAGTAGGGAAGGGCAAGGGGACCAACGACCCATATTCTATGTAAGCAAGTCGTTAGTCGACACCGAAACTCGATATCCTATCATGGAAAAATTGGCATTAGCCGTAGTTTCCGCAGCGCGAAAACTCCGGCCGTATTTCCAATCCCATTCCATAATAGTGATGACGACCCAACCGCTAAGAAGTTTTCTACACAGCCTCAACCAATCAGGGAGACTGACCAAATGGGCAATAGAACTAAGCGAATACGGCATTGAGTATCGAATTAGGACTTGCGCTAAATCTCAAGTTTTAGCGGATTTCCTCATCGAACTCCCTAGAGAGAACCCAGCCGTGACCGAGGATGATGGCACTTTGACACTGAAAGTGGACGGCGCATCATCAAAACAAGGAGCAGGGGTAGGAATACACCTGACATCGCCCCACGGTGAGGTCATTGAACAGTCATTCAGGCTCGACTTTGCTGCGTCCAACAACGAAGCCGAATATGAAGCGCTAATAGCCGGACTAAGATTGGTTACAGCCGTGGGAGCAAAGCAAGTGCACGCTTATTGCGATTCACAGCTTGTAGCAAACCAATATTCCGGTGAATACGAAACAAGAGATGAGTGGATGGAAGCCTATTCGAAGGTCGTGAAGGACCTTGCGGCGCAATTCAAGCAATTTTCTCTGACGCAAATTCCCAGGGGCGAAAACACCTCTGCAGACGCACTAGCCACATTGGCATCTACCTCGGACCCGGACCTCAGAAGAGTAATACCAGTCGAGACAATCAAACAACCTTCCATAGCCATCACTGTCGCTGCAGTAATAGCTATAGAAGGGGGGATTGGAGGGATGAAATCATACATTACATCACGACTGGTACGGTCCCGTCCGACAAGATGGCAAAACGAAAGCTCATACTAAGGAGCGCAAGATTCGGCGTAATAGATGGAAATCTGTTTAAAAGAAATTTCGCAGGACCATATCTCAAGTGCGTCGGCGCGGACGAGTCAGAACGAATCCTCGAAGACGTACACGAGGGAGAGTGTGGAAGCCACACAGGAGGTAGAGCACTCGCTGTCAAAATAAAAAGGCAAGGCTACTTTTGGCCGACCACGCTGGCAGATTGCGAGGCACATTCGCGCCGCTGCGACCAATGCCAACGCCACGCACCTAACATAAAAAGACTCGTTGAAGAGTTGTCTTCCATCTCGTCTCCATACCCGTTCATGAAGTGGTCGATGGACATCGTGGGACCAATTCCGTCCGCGCCCGGTGGGCTAAGATTTTTATTGATCTTAACAGATTACTTCTCAAAATGAGTCGAAGCAGGCGCCTTCGTCCTGGTAAAGGACATCGACGTAACTGCGTTCATCTGGAAGAATATAATCTGTCGGCACGGAACCCCCCATGAGATCGTAACGGACAACGGGTCACAATTCATATAAAAAAATTCAGAACTTTTTGTTTCCGCAATAATATAGAATTGAGGATGTCGACACCGCGGTATCCCCAATGAAATGGACAAGCAGAAGCAACAAACAAAACTATAGCAGATTCAATACGAAAGAGGCTTGACGCCAAGAAAGGACGATGGGTAGAAGAGTTGCCCGGCGTGCTCTGGGCATACCGAACCAGTCCCCGGCGACCAACAGGAGAAACCCCGTTCTCCTTAGTTCATGGGGTCGAGTCGGTCATCCCAATCGAATACCAGGTGAAAACCCTTAGGGTGACACACGCGCCTGAAGACTAGTCAAAAAACAACGAATCACTATGCGACTCCCTGGATTTTGTGGAAGAAAGACGGGATGCGGCCCTGGCACGACTGTCTCGCTATAGGCAGTCCATTGCCAGATTCTACAATAAGGGAGTCAACGCAAGAAGATTCGACGTAGGAGACTTGGTTCTCCGAAAAGTATTCCAAAACACTGCCAAAGCAAACGCGGGAAAACTCGGTGCAAATTGAGAAGGCCCTTACAGGGTCACGAAAATAGCACATCTCGGGGTCTACGAACTCGAAACACTCGGTGGTGTTCCCGTTTTGCGATCATGGAACGTGATCAACCTCAAAAAATATTACTGCTAAGTGCAAGAATCGAACTACGACTGACTTGATCCCTGCATAAGGGTACGTAGGCAGCCTTTCTTTGCAAAGGCACAGTCCCAAAAATAAAACAACCTTAGTCGCCCGTCGGGTAACAACTACAAAAGTATAACAAAAGGGTCCAAAGCCCACACCTCGTCCTAGGACCACGGTGTAAATACCTCACAACCGAGGCGAGATCCGAAGTCTCGCCTCATCATCTCACGTGACATCTGAATCAGAGGATGCACCTCGCCAGAGAGGACCTCGCCCGGACAAGATTCATTTGTTCACTCTAGCCTAAGGGAAACATTTTAGATCCTGGTTATCTAAAAGACTTAGCAACTATTAAAACGTATGGCACCGCGACTCCGGCCTAGGGGAAACGTTTTAGACACTGCAATGGTCTAAAAGACTTAGCCGCGTATAAAATATCGTCATATGACCTCGACCTAAAATCTTAAGGGGAACATTTTAGACCCCGGCGATCTAAAAGACTTAACAGATTTTATAAAACCCGAAGCGATCGAGACTTCGGCCAGGTAACATTCTATGGGGACCCTCAAAACGAAAGGGGCGACCTGAATGACTTTGACAACACACACACATTCATACATTTCTTAGAATAATTGAGCGAGCTAAAAGACTTGGCAACTATTGACAAAATGAAAGCTGCATTAAAATAAAGTAAATAAAATAATAATAAGCATTCCAAAATAGATAGGGGTACCGAAGCCCCCTATAATTGTCTCAAAATAGATAAAAGTTTCGTCCAAAACAACCGGGACCAAAGCAAGAAAATAATAAAAAATAAAAGCAATAAAACACAAAAAATAAACACTAGTGAGACCGCGAAGAAGGTAGTTCTGAGCTTAAGTCTCGAGATGCTCGGGAGGCGGGGTGGATCGCTGCGCCTCTTCCTCGACCTCGGGGATCGGGTTCAAAACTTCGTCCGCCATCCCCATCATTGACCCGTGCTCGTCAAAGGGAGGAACCACCGGCTCGGGAACCTCGGTGGAAGCATCGGGGGCGGAGTTAGGTTGGACCTAGGGAGGAGAGTGATCGGAATAGGGAGTATAGGGGATGTCCTCGACCTCGGGAATGACGACAGCGGCGAAATCTGCCTCGTACTGGGCAATGTCGTCCTCCGTGTCTTTAAGTTCGCCCGACCAGTCGGAGATATCCCCTTTCAGAGCCCCCGAGATCAACTCTATGTTGCCCCGGCACTGCTTGAGCTTCCTCCAGACGATGATGGCCTCGTCCATCTTCTCCTTTTGAGCACGATACTTCAGTATCTGCTCCCGATATCGCATCGAGGTTGCCTTCCGTGCCGACGGGACCGCCCGAGCCTTCTCGACGTTCGCCGACCTTTTGATCTTCCCCAACTCGCTCAAAGCGGCGGCCAGATCCCGATCCCTATTCCTCACCTTGACCTCGGACACGTCCAGCTTATTCTTCAGCTAAGTCGAGTGGACGCCCCACTTCTCGATCGCAGCCTCCTTCCTCGCGACCTCAGCCTCCAAGCCCTTGGCCTTCGCCACCAGATCGACCTGGGCGGCTTTGCACTTCGCCAAGAGAGCATCCTTGGCTGCGACATCCTCCTCAAGGGAAGTTACCTTCCCGCCAACCTCCTTCAGCTCGGCTTGAAGGGACTCTGTCCCCTTCTTCACCGTGTCGAGCTCGTCGAGAGAGGCTTTCGCCTTTCGAAGATGCCTCTTATATCGGTAGACCCCCCGGTTGAACTAGGTACATAGCTGCATAAAATAAAAACACAGCGAGGAAAACATTAAGGATTTCAGTTTGACCACTTTAAAAAACTAACTAACTAAAAACTAAAAGTATACTTACCCCGGTGATGGTCGACGCCATGCATCGGTACCAGTCCGACTCTACCAGCTCGGGGACCTTAGGCAGCTCGTGACCGTCTATGGTCATCTGCCTGACAAGTCCTGCGGATGAATAAAAATCGTCGCAGAGAAGGTGATCCTGTTTGTAGTGAAAACTGACGCAATGCTTCTTCTTCGGTTTTGAAGAAGAAGCACCAGGATCACCTCCTCGTGTCCTCGCAAGACCGCCCCGGGCCCTCGCCACGTCGCTCCCGCCGGCCGGCGTGCTCTCCCCTTGGGCCGCTATGCCTTCGGGAGCTATCTCTGGTTCGCCTGGGGCGACCACGGGTTCCGGGTTCCCAACCCCATCACCCTTACTCTTCTTCTTCTTATTCCTTATAAGAAGGACCTCGTCTTCTTCGTCTCGGCTCTTGCTCCGGCCGGCTGGAGTTTTCCGCTTCTTGGGCCCGCGGTGGCCCCGCCCGAGCCATCCGCCTGCCCTGCAAGCGCGGCGAGAGCAGACCCAGGGGCTTGATCGCCCTGAGCCTCTCCGGCCCCCACAGGGACGACCTCAGCCTCGACGCCCATGACAGGGATGTCGGCCTGGGAGCGCTCCCCAACGACCTCGACCTCGGGATCCCGAGAGGGATTCGAGGGCGCAGCAGCCGAAGAGGATGCTGCCGCGGTCTTCTTACTTCGCCTCGCATCTCGGGCGCTGAGAGGCCCGTTCATCGCTTCCTCGGTGACTATAAAAAAAGAAATGATGATGAAAATGAATGAAATGAAAATGAAATAAATAACGGTAAGAAACTCATTAAACAAAATCATATAAAGGAGTCGAGCTTACCGACTCTAGGAAAGGGAGACCAAAGTCCGGCAGAGATAAACCGTTCCGGGTGAAGCTCGGCCAGTCGTTGATGCCCTCTCGAAGCAGGTGAAGCTTGATTGCGAACTCCGCGACCGAAGGAGCCTTAATCTTTTCTGCAAATAGCAAAGATAATAATATACGGTTAAGGCACCTATAAATAAAAATATGCGACAAATTCTTAACAAACAAGTTCGTATACTCGGAGAGCTCGCCCACTTCGCCGAGAAGTTACGAGCTCGGCTCCCAAGGGATTGCTCATTGACGGCGAAGTAAAAATAACGCCGTCCGCAGTTCTTGTCTTTCGAAGGGAGGCCGGAAACCACCCCCGGCCCGCAGCCATCGAATGGTAAAAGCACTTAGGGTCGTGCTTCGAGTTCGCCTTGACCACGCAGAGACGGACCAGGTCCGTCAAAACGAGATCAACTTTCTGCTCATGGGCCACGACCAAGAGACCCATGACCATTCGGACAAAGTTCGGGCACATATGGGGTAGAGTTAACCCCATGGCCTCAACGAAATCGAAAAGAAGGGGATGGATCAGGAATCGAAGTCCACACGATTCCAGCCAGACTTCGTACATACAACAGTACCCTTCGACCACGGTATCCGCTGTAGCAAGATGGGGAGGCAAAAGAAGGCCGATCTCGGGGGCTATTTGATATTTGTTACGAATGCTCAGAAGGTCCGAACTTCTGACTGCCGAAGAAATGAGGATGTCCTCATTACCCAAAGGATTGGGTCCCAGCTGCGGAATCTCAGTCCCAGACATCGTAGTTTATGAAAATTTAAGCCGGGAAGGTAAGGGCAAAGTGTTTGAAGATGGGAACTTCGTCTAGGTTCGCTAACAAAATTAAAGGCAAAGTACTCAGGAAATAAACTTTAGCTTGACTTCGCCAGACGATATAAAGAACTTTAAAGCCGAAGTCGCAGAAAATGAAAAGCGTTTGAGAGAAAAGAGAGAAAAGTGTTTCAGAAAAGTGAAAAGAATGAGAAGTTACCTTTTCGCTGAAGATGCTTGGAATATAAATAAAGTGAGACGTCCCTTCGAATCACTCTTATTTATAACCATTTATTTAAACCGAATTCCGAGAATATCTAATGATTGCGAATCAAATCAAATATTCTGATATAAGATAATATCCGACTCTTCGACTTCGACTGACGTAGTGCAACTAAGGTCGCGCCATGCGTCCCAGAAGCCTTGGGTGTGCACACCCCGCGCCAAAAAAGAAATTTAAAGCGACCTTTCAAGTTCGGCTAACGAAGCACGGTTAAAATCGTACCACGTGTCGAAGTATCCCGGAAATACGCACCGCGCGCCCCGAATCGAAAATTCGAATCTTTCCCCCCAGTTTATTTCGGGATTTCGAAAAATTCGCTCAAGTATATTAAAAAATATTTGAAATATTTTTCAAAATACTCGGGGGCTAATCTTGGGGGTTAAAAATCAATTTTCTAAAAATAAAAATAACAAAACCATTTAAGTTGGGCTTAGGATCGACCAAAGCCCAACAACAGACCCAGTCCGGCTATCAGGAATATGTCTGGACCCAGCTCGACTCATGGAGCTTGGCCCAGGCCCAATAAAGAGCCTGGTTCACCACAGGAAGAGCTGCCCGCGTTGACTCAGCACGAAGAAGCGGTCTCGATCAGATGGAAGACCTCGCCGCGAAAATCGGATCTGGGATAGCTTTAACTAGCGACGCGACGAAGCCGAGCTGACGAACACGTGTCCACTTCTACAGGCCAACCTCGACTATAAATGGAAGCTGATATGTCAAAATTCACACACGCAAGCCACTGATTACTTTCGATCATTCATTACTTTGTTATTTCGAGTTCGTCCCTATTAAGTTCGACTATTCGCCTCCATCCGATCTGTAATTTATTCAATTATTAATAAAATCTTCGACCATTTGTATTTATTTCGACCCATTTCTTTAAAATTTCCTTTGCTTCTTATACGACGTCTTCTGAAACCCATACTTATAATAAATCAAATATATATACTATATTATAATTTGAGATTGTTGAAATCGACATCAACAATTTTGCTTCTATGTTTTCCTTCATAAAGTCATCCTCAAGGAAAAGAGCACGAAAGTCTTATCGTCCTCGGGACTATAGAAAATGAAACCTTCAGTTTCTTTTGGATATCCTACAAATAGGCACAATTCTGACCTACTACCCAACTTGCTAGTCTTTTGCCTTAGCACATGTGCAGGGCACCCCAAATTCGGATGTGGTCCAGATTTACTTTAAGGCCAGTCCATCTTTCATAAGGAATACCATGAACCGTTTTGGATGGAACTAGGTTCAGAATGTATGCGGCTGTTTCGAGGGCATACCCCCAAAAGGAAAGAGGGATTGATGAGTAACTCATCATTGATCTAACCATGTCCATTAGAGTTCGGTTCCTTCTCTCTCACACTCCGTTTTGTTGAGGTGTGCCAGGTGCTGTAAGCTGAGAAGCGATACATTCTTCTTTAAGAAAATCATCGAACTCTCCAGACATATACTCACCACCTCGATCGGATCGAAGGGTTTTGATCTGTTTGCCAGTTTGCTTTTCCACTAAAGCCCTAAAGACCTTAAATGCGTTAAAGATCTCGGATTTGTGTTTGAGCAAATAGAAAAAACCGTATCTTGAGTAATCATCAGTGAAGGTAACGAGGTATTCGTATCCTCCACGTGCCTGTTGACTGAGCGGACCACATACATCATAATGTACTAGTTCCAGGAACTCAGTGGCTCTTCCACCCTTGGCTGAGAAAGGTCGCTTAGTCATTTTTCCTTCAATACAAGATTCACAAATAGGCAGTGAACCTATTGCAGAGGCTTGGAGTGGACCGTCCCTCACAAGTCTCTTAATCCTGTCTAGACTGATATGACCAAGTCTTAAGTGCCAGAGATATGTTTATTTTATTAGATCGGAGGAATAAGAAAGTTTGATCCTTTTTGGCTCGCTAACTAGACATTATCTATTTCAGTGTCTAAAAGAGAAGGTTGAGTGGGATAGATGTAAAAAAGAGCATTCTTCATACATGCATCAATGATAAAAGAATTATCAGGAAACGAAATATGAATTCCATTCTTAATGAACTTTAAACAATAATCTTGCTCACAAAGACGAGCAACAGATATTAAGTTCTTCCCAAAGGAAGGAATGAAATAAACATTATTCAAGTTTAAAGTACGGTCTTTGAAAGACAGCATCACAGATCCCACAGACTTTGCAGACACCAAGCTCCCATCACCTCATTTGAAACAGAAGTCGCATTCCTCTAAGCTTTTGGTTTTCTTGAAACCAGTCAAGGAACAACAAATATGGTTAGTAGCAGCGGAGTCAAGAATCCACCTTGATACATTATCAGCTACTAAGCATGCTTCGGTAACTAGTACAATACTATGTTCCTTTGCTTTGAGAGAGGCAGGACAGTTTTTCTTTCCGGCCTTGTGAGGTCTCTTCTTAGATCCAGAGGTGGAGGCTTTGTGCTTAGTAGCATGAGCCTCTCTTTGATTCCTCTTTCTTTTAGTGAGACCTTCAGCAGTGTGAAGCTCCTTCATAAGCTTGGTAACAGTGTACTCTAGCTTGTTCATGGAGTAGTTCCACTTGAAGGTATCAAAAGATTCTGGGAGAGTTTCCAAGATCATATCTATTTTGGTCTCCTCGTCAATCTTAGATCGTAGGATTTCCATCTTATTCACGTAACTAATGATCAGCATCATATGGTCCCTGACAGGAGTCCCAGCCTTCATGCGACGGTTCATAAATTGTCGGACTGCTTGTTGCCAAACATCTCATGGAGATTGTAGAGCATGTCAGTGGCAGTCTCGATGTCACGATGTTGCTGTTTCAGCATATTGTTCATAGATGCTAAGATATAGCACTTCACAATCTCATCGAATCGAAGCCAGGCCGCCAAGGCGTCTTTTTCCTCTTGTGTCGAATCATCATTCGTTTGAGGACAGGGGGTGGTGAATACCCATTTGTGCTTGTTATTGGTAAGGACGATGTTGAGGTTACGTTTTAAATTTAAGCATTTTTCGTTTTCGAGTTTGTTCTAGGAAAGGATGTAAGAGAGAGAGAGAGTTGGGAGACATTATGCTGTGAAGTTGAAACAAGTTTATGATTAGTCTTTCGGTTTAGGATTTGAGTTTGTTTAAGTTTTTAGGATGAACAAGACATGAAAAATCCAAAGGTGTTATGAACGACATGACACATTACTCCTTCGAGGGAAGGTCGCAACGAGTCTCCTTTCATAAGTAAATGAGTCATCATTAATGCATAGCCAAGATGTCAATACATCAAATGTGACTAGCCACCTTATAAAAAAAGTTTATGATTAGTCTTTGGTTTAGGATTTAAGTTTTTAAACATTTGATAAAATCCAAAGGTGTTATAAACTAAACGATAATTTTCTCATTCGAGGGAAGGCCGCAAAAAATCTTCATTTATAAGTAAATGACACATCATTAATGCTTAGCCAAGATGTCAGTACACCAATTTTGACCAGCCACCTTTTAAATTGGTTTGATCACTCACATCCTTTCGCAGGGCCTCGAGGGAGGATTACTAGGGATTGGGTCTAAGTGTGTAACCAACCACTTAGTCCAAAAGATTGACTTTGAAAAACAATCCGCCGAGGGGAGGTCTTGTCTCATTGTCTCACTTTCGGATTTAGCTCATTGAGCAATGATCAGTGCAAAGCGCCCTTGAGTACTCTCATTTAAGAGAGGGCCACGAGGGTGACTCTTAGTCTAGCGACAATTGTACTTCTCATTAGTGTTGGGGATCGTGGGTTACAAACAACAAGTGTAACCCTCCCACTTAGTTTTTGGAGTTGGTACATCGACTCTTATAGGTTCGGAAACGGTTTTCCTAGTTATAGAGCGATAGAGCGGACAACTAGAAAAGAATCCTAGATCTTCATGTTCAGAGCAGTGTTAGTGCATAAAGGCACAAGGGACATACTCGGAAAGAATCGAGTGTAACGGAACGTTTTAGGAAGTTGTTAAATCTTTTATTTGTGTTTTATTAATATGGTATAAAAGAAATAAGAACAAGCATAAAACAATTCATGTAAATAAAAGAAACTAGTAAGACAAGAAAACTAGTCACAAAATTTTACTCAAAATTTTCACAAACTTAAAAACACGTTTTTCAATATAAAAAATTAAAAACTTTTAGAACTGATTCAAATGTGTTTTAATAACATCCCAAACTCATAGAAAATAAATATGATTTTTGATTTAAAGGCATTATCAATAAAAAAAATCTAAGAAAACAATTCTAACTTGTCACTAAATTAGTAAACTTTCGAAAACGATTTTCAAGCTCATAATTTTAATTACATGTACATGCATATCTTTGACCATAACTCTGATACCATTTGTTGGAATTGATCTAGGGTTTAAAAAAAAAGTTTAACGCTTCGGGTAAGCGGCGAAATTTGAAAATTTTCTTTTTGACAAGTAAAACGATTTTACTAACCTAGACAAAGAGCAAGTACATATAAATAAAAACTGTTATGAGCATAAAATAATTTACTAACCTTTGAGAAGCTTGAACGTTGATGAGCCTTCGGAAGGTTGAAACGTTCATCTTCCCTCGCAGCACGTATCTCTTCTTTCATCGGCAACTCGAGCAACCACGAAAGTTTCTATCACTAAAATCACTCGAGAAAAAAGGAATTAGTGAGTGAGCACTTTTAAACACGACGACTCGAGAACAAGTCTCAAAGTCGAAGAGCTAAAAACACTAGGTCAAATGAGGACCTAGGTCCCAAAACAAAAATGAAAGAAAACTGGAGAGAGAGAGAGAGAGAGAGAGAGGAGAAGTCGGCCACAATGTCTAGAGAGAGAGTCTCTCAATCTCTAACTTATGTGGGATGAGAAAATGAGAAGAATGAGGGCTCTATTTATAGGAGAATGATTACCTTCAAAAGGTAGTTTCCTTTTCTCTATAGAATATCACAAAAACGAAAGAAAACTAGAGAGAGAGGGAGGAGAAATCGGCCACAATGTCTAGAGAGAGAGTCTCTCAATCTCTAACTTATGTGGGATGTGAAAATGAGAAGAATGATGGCTCTATTTATAGGAGAATGATTACCTTCAAAAGGTAGTTTCCTTTTCTCTATAGAATATCACATATTCATGAGTAAATATTATTTCCTCTTTTTCACACCTCATAGGCGTCCAACATGCTACATGGAAGCTTTGGATTTGTTTCCTCATTTGATTCCTTCTCTCTTGGCCGAAAATTAACTTTCCTTCTAGAGGAAATTTGTTTCCTCTTTTTCTTTTGACAAGTATCTTCATACATTTATGCACAAAATAATCTCTCTTTCCTTGCATAGGTTGAACGAATTTTGTCTCCCTTTTTTCTCTTAATTGGACGGCCAACACACCTTCTAGAAGGTGTTTCTAGATTTTTCTTCATTTGTTCATGACAACATAAGAAATGCCCATTAAGAATTTTCACGTAAAATTCTATGAAATGAATTTAATCCACAAGGCCCAACGAACTCATCATGGCCTAGTGATTTAAGTCATCATATGACCATGTCAAAAATTTATTGACATTCATTTCATCCTATGTCCAAAAAGACAAAAATACCCTTTTGACAATTTTCGTAAAACTTGTCTCGTTCTTGTTTTGACTTAGCTTCTAGTTTAACTATTCCTACTCGATATGATTTGTGACAATGACCTCATGGATCCAAATGAACAAAGCTTGAGCTAAATACTTGGACTCAAAAGTTGACAAACCTTTTCCAAGTTTAGCCTAATGTCAACTGACTCCACTAAAGAGTTGACACTGAAAATCTCTCGGTTCAAATGAATTTATTTTCTACTCAAGAATTCAACCTAATTACAATGAGTGGATCCACTGAATATTATCTATGTTTACCCTTCATGAATATCATCAGCTAGTCGGGATTTACAAAATTACCATTTTACCTTTCTAGCTGTTATTTCCTCAACTCCTTTGTCGCTTGTGAATAAGTTAGAAACAATGTATTGACGAGGAGATAACAAGTCACATTGCTTCATCCAAAAGAGTCAAGACTCAATATGGACACTGGCCAGTTCATTTATTCACATTCCAATGAACAAAGCATGATGTGATATACATTGCATTTCAGCAATCTTGTACATGAATTCTATATCTATGAGAACTTTACAAAGTTACTCATGACATCTTAACAACTTAGTACTTCACCAATAGGTCTTGTTCAGAATCACATAGTGAGTCCGAACTCTGACTTTCTCAAATGAGAATACGTAAGTTGTGAAATGGCATGTCTCATTTCAGGATTAAGGTAAGCACGATGCAATTCATACGTAGTGACTTCGAGACATAAGAGTGGTTTCTTCTTATTTTGTCTCTAAAAGTGCACTGGTCAATTTAGTACCTTCAGAAGATACCTAGAAGAACTATAGAGTCTCCAACTCTTAATGCCCCGAAACCAGACATCATAGATTCTCCTAACAATCGTACTGAGGTCAATAGTCCTTTGTTTTGACTTAGCTTCCAGTTTAACTATTCATACTCGATGTGATTCGTGACAGTTACCTCATGGATCCAAATGAACAAAGCTTGAGCTAATTACTTGGACTCAAAGGTTCACAAACCTTTTCCAAGTTTAGCTTAATGTCAACTGACTCCACTAAAGAGTTGACACTGAAAATCGCTCGGTTCAAATGAATTTATTTTCTACTCAAGAATTCAACCTAATTGTAATGAGTGGATCCACAGAATATTATCAGTGTTTACCCTTCATGAATATCATCAGCTAGTCGGGATTTACAAAATTACCATTTTACCCTTCTAGCTGTTATTTCCTCAACTCCTTTTTCGCTTGTGAATAAGTTAGAAACAATGTATTGACGAGGAGCTAACAAGTCACATTGCTTCATCCAAAAGAGTCAAGACTCAATTTGGACACTGGCCAGTTCATTTATTCACACTCCAAGGAACAAAGCATGAGGTGATATACATTGCATTTTAGCAATCTTGTACATGAATTCCATATCTACGAGAACTTCACAAAGTTACTCATGACATTCTCAGACCTTCGTACTTCACCAATAGGCCCTGCTCAGAATCACATAGTGAGTCCGAACTCTGACTTTCTCAAATGAGAATACGTAAGGTGTGAAATGGCATGTCTCATTTCAGGATTAAGGTAAGCACAATGCAATTCATACGTAGTGACTTCGAGACATAAGAGGTTAAATGGTTTGTTCTTATCTTGTCACTAGAAGTGCACTGGTCAATTCGGTACCTTCGGAAGATACCTAGAAGAACTACAGAGTCTCCAACTCTCAATGCCTCATAACCAGACATCATAGATTCTTCTAACAATCATACTGAGGTCAATAGTCCTTTGACCCTTAGATTGCGAATATATCGTTTTAAGCAAACTACGAAGAGTTTTTTCATGCAAATCTACATTTGTCTCTTCGTAAGTTGTTAAGTTTGTTTATGCACTAAAGACTAATGTTTAGTCATAAAGCTTCAAACAGACAAGGAAGAATAAATGAACGTTTCAATTTTATATTAATGAACAAGCAATTACAAGGAAGAGTCTCCGTGAGACTTTATTACATCAAATGTACAAATGTAAAGACTACAACTCTTCTTGTGGGCACCATTGACAACACTGGGCGCGTGAGTGCCGGAGGGCAAGCAGGCCGTGTTGTCAATGGTGCCCACAAGAAGAGTAGTAGTGTCTATTTATGTACATTTGATGTCATATAGTCTTACGAAGACTCTTGCTTGTAATTGCTTATTCATTAATAAAAAGTTGAAACGTTCATTCAATCTTCTTTGTTTGAAGCTTTATGATGAAACCTTAGTCTTTTAGTCCATAAACAAACTTAACAACTTACGAAGAGACAAATGTAGATTTGCATGAACAAACTCTTCGTAGTTTGCTTAAAACGATATATTCGCAATCTTAGGGTCAAAGGACTATTGACCTCAGTATGATTGTTAGAAGAATCTATGATGTCTGGTTATGAGGCATTGAGAGTTGGGGACTCTATAGTTCTTCTAGGTATCTTCCGAAGGTACTGAATTGACCAGTGCACTTCTAGAGACAATATAAGAACAAACCATTTAACCTCTTATGTCTCGAAGTCACTATGTATGAATTGCATCATGCTTACCTTAATCCTGAAATGAGACATGCCATTTCACACCTTAGTATTCTCATTTGAGAAAGTCAAAGTTCGGACTCACTATGTGATTCCGAACAAGGCCTATTGGTGAAGTACTAAGTTGTGAGTCTGTCATGAGTAACTTTGTGAAGTTCTCATAGATATGGAATTCATGTACAAGATTGCTGAAATGCAATGTATGTCACCTCATGCTTTGTTCCTTGGAGTGTGAATAAATGAACTGGCCAGTGTCCAAATTGAGTCCTGACTCTTTTGGATGAAACAATGTGACTTGTTAGCTCCTCGTCAATACATTGTTTCTAACTTATTCACAAGCGACAAAGGAGTTGAGGAAATAACAGCTAGAAGGGTAAAATGGTAATTTAGTAAATCCCGACTAGCTGATGACATTCATGAAGGGTAAACATAGATAATATTCAGTGGATCCGCTCATCATAATTAGGTCGAATTCTTGAGTAGAAAATAAATTCATTTGAACCGAGAGATTTTCAGTGTCAGCTCTTTAGTGGAGTCAGTTGGCATTAAGCTAAACTTGGAAAAGGTTTGTGAACTTTTGAGTCCAAGTGTTTAGCTCAAGCTTTGTTCATTTGGGTCCATGAGGTCACTGTCACGAATCACATCGATAGGAATAGTTAAACTGGAAGCTAAGTCAAAACAAGAACGAAAATAGTTAAAAGGGTATTCTTGTCTTTTGAGACATAGGATGAAATGAATGTCAATAAATTTTGACAAGTTCATTTGATGACTTAATGTCACTCGGCCATAATATGATTAATTGGGCCTTGTGGATTAATTTCATTTCATAAGAATTTTATTGAAAATTCTTAATGGGCATTTTTCATGTTGTTATGAACAAATGGAAAAGCTTCTAGAAGCCTTTTCTAGAATGCTATAGGCGCCCAAATACCCAAGAGAAAGAGAGATTATTTTGTGCATAAATGTATTAAGATACTTGCCAAAAGAAAAAGAGGAAACAAATTTCCCCTAAGGCGAAAGCATGGTAGGCGCCCAAAAGGATCAAGAGAGAAGCAAATAAAAGAGGAAACAAATCCAAGGACTTACTTGCTTAGTCTTGGCCGTGTGACTCTTTGAAGGAAAAGGGAAATTGGCTCATGAATATGTGATATTCTATAGAAGAGGAAACTACCTTATTGAAGGTGAGACCTCTCCTATAAATAGGAGCCTCATTCCTCACTTTTCATTCATCCAAAGTTTTAGAGATTGAGAGCTTCTCTCTCTAGACTTGGCCGCCCCTTCCTCTCTCTCTCTAAGTTTATTTTCGATTTTTCTTGTCTTGGCACCTAGGTCCTCACTCGACCTAGTGTTTAGCTCTGCGACTTCGAGACTCGTTCTTAAGTCGTAGTGTTTAAAAGTGCCCACTCACTGATTCCTTCTTTTCGAGTGATTTAGTGATAGAAACTTTCGTGGTTGCTCGAGGTGCCGAGGAAAGAAAGAGAGACGTGCTGCGAGGGGAGACGAGCGTTGCAAACTTTCCACAAGCTTCTTCAAAGTTCAAGCTTCGAGAAAGGTTAGTAAACTTCTAGCTCATATTGGTTTTTAATTACATGTACTTGCACTTGTCTAGGTTAGTAAAAACTGTTTTACTTGTAAAAGAAAATTTTTAAAATTCCGCCGCTTACCGAAGCGTTAATTATTTTCTCAAACCCTAGATCGATTCCAACAGGCCGGTGGGCCGAGGGCTTAAGGCACATGCGGGCCGAAGGCCCAGCCGGGGGAGCAGGGCGCGCACGGGCTGACATGTATTGGAATTGATCTAGGGTTTAAGATAAAGTTTAACGCTTCGTAAAGCGGCGAAATTTTAAAAATTTTCTTTTTCAAGTAAAACGGTTTTTACTAACCTAGACAAAGAGCAAGCACATGTAAATAAAAACTAATAGGAGCATAGAAGTTTACTTACCTTTTTAGACGCTTGAACGTTGAGAAGCTTTTGGAAAAAAGGTTGCAACGTTCGTCTCCCTCGCAGCACGTCTCTCTTCCTTCCTCGGCAACTCGAGCAACCACGAAAGTTTCTATCACTAAATCACTCGAAATAAAAGGAATTAGTGTGTGGGCACTTTTAAACACTACGACTTAAGAACGAGTCTTGAAGTCGCAGAGCTAAACTCTAGGTCAAATGAGGACCTAGGTGCCAAAACAAAAATAAAAAATTAACTAGATAGAGAGAGAGGAGTTCGGCCAAGTTCTAGAGAGAGAGAGAGTCTCTCAAATCTCTTAAACTTGGATGAATGAAATGTGTGAAATGAGGCTCCTATTTATATGAGAGGTCTCACCTTCAATAAGGTAGTTTCCTCTTCTATAGAATATCACATATTCATGAGCAAATATTGCCCATTTCCCTCTTATTCCACACGGCCAAGGCAACCTTCTAGAAGGTTTGGATTTGTTTCCTTTTTTGTTCCTTGCCTTGCCTTTTTCTCACTTGGCCGAAATTCCTATCGTCATGCATAGGAAATTTGTTTCCTCTTTTTCTTTTGGCAAGTATCTTGATAATTTATGCACAAAATATTCTCTCTTTCTCTTGGGTAGTAGGCGCCCAACATGTCTCTAGAATGAGCTTCTAGAAGCTTCTTCATTTGTTCATGACAACATGAAAAAGGCCCATTAAGAATTTACAATAAAATTCTTATGAAATGAAATTAATCCACAAGGCCCAATTAATTTTATTTTGGCCGAGTGACATTAAGTCATCAAATGACCATGTCAAAAAATTTATTGACATTCATTTCATCATATGTCTCAAAAGACAAAAATACCTTTTTGACAATTTTCGTTTTTGTTTTGACTTAGCTTCCAGTTTAACTATTCATACTCGATGTGTTTCGTGACAGTTACCTCATGGATCCAAATGAACAAAGCTTGAGCTAATTACATGGACTCAAAGGTTCACAAACCTTTTCCAAGTTTAGCTTAATGTCAACTGACTCCACTAAAGAGTTGACACTGAAAATCGCTCGGTTCAAATGAATTTATTTTCTACTCAAGAATTCAACCTAATTGTAATGAGTGGATCCACAGAATATTATCAGTGTTTACCCTTCATGAATATCATCAGCTAGTCGGGATTTACAAAATTACCATTTTACCCTTCTAGCTGTTATTTCCTCAACTCCTTTTTCGCTTGTGAATAAGTTAGAAACAATGTATTGACGAGGAGCTAACAAGTCACATTGCTTCATCCAAAAGAGTCAAGACTCAATTTGGACACTGGCCAATTCATTTATTCACACTCCAAGGAACAAAGCATGAGGTGATATACATTGCATTTTAGCAATCTTGTACATGAATTCCATATCTATGAGAACTTCACAAAGTTACTCATGACATTCTCAGACCTTCGTACTTCACCAATAGGCCCTGCTCGGAATCACATAGTGAGTCCGAACTCTGACTTTCTCAAATGAGAATACGTAAGGTGTGAAATGGCATGTCTCATTTCAGGATTAAGGTAAGCACAATGCAATTCATACGTAGTGACTTCGAGACATAAGAGGTTAAATGGTTTATTCTTATCTTGTCTCTAGAAGTGCACTGATCAATTCAGTACCTTCGGAAGATACCTAGAAGAACTACAGAGTCTCCAACTCTCAATGCCTCATAACCAGAGATCATAGATTCTTCTAACAATCATACTGAGGTCAATAGTCCTTTGACCCTTAGATTGCGAATATATCGTTTTAAGCAAACTACGAAGAGTTTGCTCATGCAAATCTACATTTGTCTCTTCGTAAGTTGTTTAGTTTGTTTATGGACTAAAGACTAATGTTTTATCATAAAGCTTCAAACAGACACGGAAGAATGAATGAACGTTTCAAGTTTTATTAATGAATAAGCAATTACAAGCAAGAGTCTTCGTGAGACTTTATTACATCAAATGTACAATATAAAGATTACAACTCTTCTTGTGGGCAACATTGACAACAAACTCCCACTTGACTCAAAGAAGATGTGTGTAGTCCTTCATGCCTAATCCTTCTCGATGTTGGTCGAAGACCTTATTCGCTAGGGCCTTTGTGAATGGATCTGCTAGGTTGTTCACCGTTGAGATCTACTTCACTTCCACGTCTCCGCGCTGCACGATCTCTCGAATCAAATGGTATTTCCTCTCAATATGCTTAAAGCGCTTATGGCTTCGAGGTTCCTTTGAGTTAGCGACAGCCCCACTAATATCACAATAAAGGGTCATGGGCTCGTCGACGTTTGGAACAACTTCCAAATACTTAAGGAATTTTCTAAGCCATACAGCCTCTTTGGATGCTTCACAAGCAGCCACATATTCTGCTTCCATTGTGGAGTCAGCAATGCAAGATTGCTTAATACTCCTCCACACAACAGCTCCACTATTAAGGATGAACACAAATCCCGAAGTGCATTTCCTGGAATCCTTATCCGCTTGAAAATCGGAGTCGGTATATCCCGTCATAGTCAGGTCAGTACCTGAGTATGTAAGCATCAAGTTCCTAGTTCTTCGAAGATACTTAAGATAATGCTTAACAGCAATTCAGTGCTCGGGTCCAGGGTTGGATTGGAAACGGCTAACTACACCAACGGCGAAATAGATGTCAAGTCTAGTGCAAAGCATAGCATACATGAGGCTTCCTACGGCAGAGGCATAAGGAATTTTCCTCATGTCTTCAATCTCTTGTGTAGTCTTGGGAAACTGGTCCTTAGAGAGTGAGACTCCATGCCTAAAGGGTGTTTGGCCCTTCTTGGAGTCTTGCATCGAGAAGCGATCCATCACCTTATCAATATAAGATGCTTGAGAGAGCGACAGGGTCCAGTTTTTCCTATCTCGAAAGATTTGGATTCCCAGAATGTACGCGGCTTCTGCTAGATCCTTCATATCGAATTGCTTTGCCAGCCAGACCTTAACCTCAGATAACTTACCCACGTCATTACCAATGAGTACTATATCATCGACATATAGTACCAGAAACACAACTTTGCCTTCGTGTATTAACTTGTAAACACAAGGCTCGTCTACTGATTGTTCAAAGCCGAAGCTCTTTACAGTTTCATCGAATCTAATATTCCATGACCTAGATGCTTGCTTTAATCCATAAATGGACTTAAGCAACTCACAAACCTTGGTCTCTTGACCTTCTTCCACGAAACGGTCTGGTTAAGCCATGTAAATGCACTCGTCGAGATTGCCATTCAGGAAGGCTGTCTTGACATCCATTTGCCAGATCTCATAGTCGAGAGCTGCAGCTATGGTTAGGAGTATGCGGATGGATTTAAGCATCGCGACTGGCGAGAAGGTTTCTTCATAGTCAATCCCTTCTTGTTGGGTATAACCCTTCGCCACAAGTCGTGCTTTGAACGTCTCGACGTTCCCATCAGGGCCCATTTTCTTCTTGTATATCCACTTACACCCTACGGGTTTAATCCCTTCAGGAAGGTCTACAAGTTTCTAGACTTTGTTGACATACATCGAGTGAATCTCAACTTTCATGGCGTCAAGCCAAAGGTTTGATTCAGAACAAGCCATCGCTTGGCTATAGGAAACAGGATCATCAATGTCAGAGACGGCTCCGAGAGAGTCTCCATAAGACATGTACCTGTCAGGCTTTTGAGTAGCCCTCCCACTACGTCGAAGTACTACTTGACGAGATTCTGATGAGTTAGGTTGTGTTTCAGTTAGGGTAAGAACAGTTCTTACAGATGAGGTAGAAGCTTCCTCACCCAACTTTTCTTCAAGCACAATTTTGCTTCTAGGTTTTGCATCCTTCATAAAGTCCTCCTCAAGGAAACGAGCATTCGTGCTAACGAAAGTCTTATCCTCCTCGGGACTATAGAAAGTAAAACCCTTGGTTTCCTTTGGATATCCAACGAACAGACATAATTCTGACCTACTAGCCAACTTGCTAGTCTTTTGCCTTAGCACGTGTGCAGGGCAACCCCAAATTCGGATGTGGCCCAGATTTACTTTACGGCCAGTCCATCGTTCATAAGGAGTACCAGGAACCGTTTTGGACGGAAATTTGTTCAGAATATAAGCGGCTGTTTCGAGGGCATATCCCCAAAAGGAAAGAGGGAGTGATGAGTGACTCATCATTGATCTAACCATTTCCATAAGAGTTCGGTTTCTTCTCTCTGACACTCCGATTTGTTGAGGTGTGCCAGGTGCGGTAAGCTGAGAAGCGATACCTTCTTCTTTAAGAAAGTCATCGAACGCTCCAGACATATACTCGCCACCTCGATCAGTTCGAAGTGTTTTGATCACTTTGCCAGTTTGCTTTTCCACTAAAGCCCTAAAGACCTTAAATACGTTAAAGGTCTCGGATTTGTGTTTGAGCAAATAGACAAAATTATATCGCGAGTAATCATCGGTGAAGGTGACGAAGTATTTGTATCTTCCACGTGCCTGTTGGCTGAGCGGACCACATACATCAGAATGTACTAGTTCCAGCAACTCAGTCGCTCTTCGACCCTTATCGGAGAAAGGTCGCTTAGTCATTTTTCCTTCTATGCAGGATTCACAAGTAGGTAGTGAACCTATTGTAGAGGCTTGGAGTGGACCGTCCCTCACAAGTCTCTTAATCCTATCTAGACTAATGTGACCAAGTCTTAAGTGCCATAGGTGTGTCGATTTTGTTAGATCGGAGGATTCAGAAAGTTTGATCCTCTTTGGCTCCCTAATTAGATCATTATCTATTTCGGTGTCTAAAAGAGAAGGTTGAGTGGGATAGATGTAGAAAAGAGCATTCTTCATACATGCATCAGTGACAAAAGAATTATCAGGAACGAAATACGAATTCCATTCTTAATGAACTTTAAACAATAATCTTGCTCAAGAAGACGAGCAACGGATATTAAGTTCTTCCCAAAGGTAGGAAAAAAATAAACATTATTCAAGTTTAAAGTGCGGTCTTCAAAAGACAGCGTCACGGATCCCACATCCTTCGCAGACACCAGGCTCCCATCACCCCATTTGAAACAGAACTCGCCTTCCTCTAAGCTTTTGGTTTTCTTGAAACCATTCAAGGAACAGCAAATATGGTTAGTAGCAGCGGAGTCAAGAATCCACGTTGATACATTATCAGCTACTAAGTATGCTTCGGTAATTAGTACAATACTATGTTCCTTTGCTTTGAGATAGGCAGGATAGTTCTTTTTATCGGCCTTGTGAGGTCTCTTCTTAGTTCTAGAGGTGGAGGCTTTGTGCTCAGTAGCATGTGCCTCTCCTTTATTCCTCTTTCTCTTAGTGAGACCTACAGCAGTGTGAAGTTCCATCATAAGCTTGGTAACAGTGTACTCTAGCTTGTTTATGGAGTAGTTCATCTTGGAGGTATCAAGAGATGCGGGGAGAGCTTCTAAGATCATATCTATGATATTCTTCCCATCAATCTCAGATCCTAGGATTTCCATTTTATTCAGATAACTAATGATCAGTATCATAAAGTTTCCAACAGGAGTCCTAGCCTTCACGCGACAGTTCATAAACTGTCGGACTGCTTGTTGCCTTGTTTGACGCCTTTGCCCTCCAAACATCTCATGGAGATTGTTGAGCATGTCGGCGGCAGTCTCGATGTCACGATGTTGTTGTTGCAACTCATTTTTCATTGATGCTAAGATATAGCACCTCACAATCTCATCGGAGCAGAGCCAGGCCGCCAATGCGTCTTTGTCCTCTTGAGTCGAATCATCATTCATTTGAGGAGAACACGGGGTGGTGAGTACCCATTTGTTCTTGTTAATGGTAAGGATGATATCGAGGTTATGTTTCGAATCTATGTAGTTTTCGTTTTCGAGTTTGTTCGAGGAAAGGATGAACGAGAGAAGGTTGAGAGACATATTGCCTATAAAAGTTGAAACAAGTTTATGATTAGTCTTTGGTTTAGGATTTAAGTTTTTAAACATTTGATAAAATCCAAAGGTGTTATAAACTAAACGATAATTTACTCCTTCGAGGGAAGGCCGCAAAAAATCTCCATTTATAAGTAAATGACACATCATTAATGCTTAGCCAAGATGTCAGTACACCAATTTTGACCAGCCACCTTTTAAATTGGTTTGATCACTCACATCCTTTCGCAGGACCTCGAGGGAGGATTACTAGGGATTGGGTCTAAGTGTGTAACCAACCACTTAGTCCAAAAGATTGACTTTGAAAAACAATCCGCCGAGGGGAGGTCTTGTCTCATTGTCTCACTTTCGGATTTAGCTCATTGAGCAATGATCAGTGCAAAGCGCCCTGAGTACTCTCATTTAAGAGAGGGCCACGAGGGTGACTCTTAGTCTAGCGACAATTGCACTTCTCATTAGTATTGGGGATCGTGGGTTACAAATAACAAGTGTAACCCTCCCACTTAGTTTTTGGAGTTGGTACATCGACTCTTATAGGTTCGGAAACGGTTTTCCTAGTTATAGAGCGATAGAGCGGACAACTAGAAAAGAATCCTAGATCTTCATGTTCAGAGCAGTGTTAGTGCATAAAGGTACAAGGGACATACTCAGATCTTTTCCTATTTTCTATTTCGGGAAAGTGCATGAGGGAAGTGTGAACTTCAACTCACTCGAACACTTGAAAGTTTGAGATTACACATCTTTTTATTTTTCGGCTTGTCTACAAGGAGACCTCCCACTCAAAATTTCAAGAGCATATAGATTTTGAACATATGTGATATAGATATAGTTTTGAAAAAAAATTTAAAACTTATTTGATTTGGATGACAAAATATTTTCAAGTTTGAAAACGAAAACGGTTTTTCAAAATTCAAACTAGTTTTGTAAAAATTCAATTTCAATTAAACTTTCAAAATCAAAACATTTTAATCTTACACATCATGTTTATAATCTTATGAAAAATATTTTCGCTCAAGAAATTTTTCTCATTAGAGTTCTATAACTCATGGTAGTGGGGCTGAAAATCCGGAATTCTAAAAAACTGGACTTTCGGAACAGCCGCGCACCTCGGAGTAAAATTACCATAACTGGCGGCTCCGATGTCCTTTTGACCCAAAACCGGTGTCATTAGAAAGAGGACAGACAGAGCTTTAATTTGATTCAAAAATCATTAAATTTAGATTTTTGAGCAGAGAGTTATGCCACTTTTACTTGGGTTTTTACTCCAGCTCAAAGAAAAAGAAATAATTAAAGTTCGGTCTTTTTAGGTGCGAAAAAGAATCGAGTGTAACGGAACGTTTTAGGGAGTTGTTCAGAGCTTTTATTTGTGTTTTATTAGCAAGGTAATAACATGGTATAAAATAAATAACAACATGCATAAAACGATTCAAGTAAATAAAAGAAACTAGCAAGACAATATAACTAGTCACAAAATTTACTCGAAATTTTCTCAAACCATTAAAACACGTTTTTCAATATAAAAAATTAAAAACTTTTAGAACTGATTCTAATGTGTTTTAATAACATCCCAAACTCATATAAAATCAACATGATTTTTAATTTAAATGCAAGAGCAATAAATTAAAAAAAAACTAAGATAACAATTCTAACTTGTCACAAAATTAGTAAACTTTCGAAAACGATTTTCAAGCTCATATTTTTAAATACATGTACATGCATATCTTTGACCATAGCTCTGATACCATTTGTTCGAATTGATCTAGGGTTTAAGAAAAAGTTTAACGCTTCGTAAAGCGACGGAATTTTAAAAATTTTCTTTTACAAGTAAAACAGTTTTTACTAACCTAGACAAAGAGCAAGCACATGTAAATAAAAACTAATATGAGCATAGAAGTTTACTAACCTTTTTAGACGCTTGAACGTTGAGAAGGTTTTGGAAAAAAGGTTGCAACGTTCGTCTCCCTCGCAGCACGTCTCTCTTCCTTCCTCGGCAACTCGAGCAACCACAAAAGTTTCTATCACTAAATCACTCGAAATAAAAGGAATTAGTGTGTGGGCACTTTTAAACACTACGACTTAAGAACGAGTCTTGAAGTCGCAGAGCTAAACTCTAGGTCAAATGAGGACCTAGGTGCCAAAACAAAAATCGAAAATTAACTAGAGAGAGAGAGAGGAGTTCGGCCAAGTTCTAGAGAGAGAGTCTCTCAAATCTCTTAAACTTGGATGAATGAAATGTGTGAAATGAGGCTCCTATTTATAGGAGAGGTCTCACCTTAAATAAGGTAGTTTCCTCTTCTATAGAATATCACATATTCATGAGCAAATATTGCCCATTTCCCTCTTATTCCACACGGCCAAGGCAGCCTTCTAGAACGCTTGGATTTGTTTCCTTTTTTGTTCCTTGCCTTGCCTTTTTCTCACTTGGCCGAAATTCCTATTGCCATGCATAGGAAATTTGTTTCCTCTTTTTCTTTTGGCAAGTATCTTGATACATTTATGCACAAAATATTCTCTCTTTCTCTTGGGTAGTAGGCGCCCAACATGTCTCTAGAAGGAGCTTCTAGAAGCTTCTTCATTTGTTCATGACAACATGAGAAATGCCCATTAAGAATTTACAATAAAATTCTTATGAAATGAAATTAATCCACAAGGCCCAATTAATATTATTTTGGCCGAGTGACATTAAGTCATCAAATGACCATGTCAAAAAATTTATTGACATTCATTTCATCATATGTCTCAAAAGACAAAAATACCCTTTTGACAATTTTCGTTTTTGTTTTGACTTAGCTTCCAGTTTAACTATTCCTACTCGATGTGATTCGTGACAGTGACCTCATGGATCCAAATGAACAAAGCTTCAGCTAATTACTTGGACTCAAAAGTTCACAAACCTTTTCCAAGTTTAGCTTAATGTCAACTGACTCCACTAAAGAGTTGACACTGAAAATCTCTCGGTTCAAATGAATTTATTTTCTACTCAAGAATTCAACCTAATTGTAATGAGTGGATCCACAGAATATTATCAATGTTTACCCTTCATGAATATCATCAGCTAGTCGGGATTTACAAAATAACCATTTTACCCTTCTAGCTGTTATTTCCTCAACTCCTTTGTCGCTTGTGAATAAGTTAGAAACAATGTATTGACAAGGAGCTAACAAGTCACATTGCTTTAACCAAAAGAGTCAACACTCAATTTGGACACTGGCCAGTTCATTTATTCACACTCCAAGGAACAAAGCATGAGGTGATATACATTGCATTTCAGCAATCTTGTACATGAATTTCATATCTATGAGAACTCACAAAGTTACTCATGACATTCTCACAACTTAGTACTTCACCAATAGGCCCTGCTCGGAATCACATAGTGAGTCCGAACTCTGACTTTCTCAAATGAGAATACGTAAGGTGTGAAATGGCATGTCTCAATTCAAGATTAAGGTAAGCACGATGCAATTCATACGTAGTGACTTCGAGACATAAGAGGTTAAATGGTTTGTTCTTATCTTGTCTCTAGAAGTGCATTGGTCAATTCAGTACCTTCGGAAGATACCTAGAAGAACTATAGAGTCTCCAACTCTCAATGCCTCATAACCAGACATCATAGATTCTTCTAACAATCATACTGAGGTCAATAGTCCTTTGACCCTTAGATTGCAAATATATCGTTTTAAGAAAACTACGAAGAGTTTGTTCATGCAAATCTACATTTGTCTCTTCGTAAGTTGTTTAGTTTGTTTATGGACTAAAGACTAATGTTTTATCATAAAGCTTCAAACAGACACGGAAGAATGAATGAACGTTTCAAGTTTTATTAATGAATAAGCAATTACAAGCAAGAGTCTTCGTGAGACTTTATTACATCAAATGTACAATATAAAGATTACAACTCTTCTTGTGGGCACCATTGACAACAACGTGCGCATGAGGCGGGGGCCAGGTAAGCAATCCGGCCGGCGACGTTCGGCCGACGCCGTTTGTTTTTATTTTTCCGGTTTCCCGAAAACGACCGGTAACATAATCTATACAAATGCGCCACTTCTCGTTGGGCTTTTTCACCATTAAGACGTTGGCTACCGATTTGGGGTACTTAGCTGCTCGGATGAAGTCCCAGCGAGAAGTTTCTCAACCTCTTCATTTATGGCTAGGTATCTTTATAGGTTGAACGTTCGTCTAGCTTGCACTTTTTCAGTGATGTTTTTATCGTCATTCAATCGGTGCACTATGAACTCGGAGTCGATTCCAAGCATCTCAGCATGAGTCCATGTGAAGACATGCTTTAACTTCCAAAGGAAGACAACGAGTTGAGTTTAGCAGAAAGTTGGCGTTGATCTTCATAACCTGGTTAGGTTTAGATTAGTCAAGGATAAATGAATTGAGATTTTCAGAGGTTTTGACTTTGAGTCTATCAGTTTCATCACGAGGGTCGAGTTCTCCAAAATTCCTTGCTTCTTTCAGGTCGCATGGATAATCGTCTTCCAGTTGGAAGATGGTGTCAACTATTTTTTCGGCAGCTTTGCTGGCCTGGGCTTGGTCACCGACCATGGTGCTAATTCCCTTTTTAGTAGGAAATTTTACTTGTAGGTTATAAGTGGACGTGATCTCTTTTAGTCTATTGAGCGTGGGCCGCCCAATGATGATGTCTTACGACGATTGCTGCTCAACCACTAAGAAGGGGACCATATGAACGATTTCGATGTCTCCGGGAGTTCCGAAGGTGACTGATAAGTTGATGGTGCTTTCGGTCATGTATCTCTCTCAGTTGAACTCGAAGAGGTGTGTTTGGATAGGAGTCAGGCGTAGACAAAAGTGTTGGAATAGATCTAGGGTTAAGAAAAGTTTTATCGCTTTTAGCAAGCGGCGGAATATAACAAATTTCTTTAAAACACGTAAAACGTTTTTACAACCTAAACAAAGCACATGAACATATAATTTAAAAGTTTAAAACTACATTTAGTTTTTACTCGGTACCAGCCTTGAATGGAGCTTGAACGTTGAGAAGCCTTAGCAAAGTTGAAACGTTCGTCTCCCCACGTAGCACGCCTCTCCCACTAGTCTTCCTGAACTTGTTGAGCAACCACAAAAGTTTCTACCACTAGATTTTGAACGTAAGTGATATAGATATAGTTTTGAAAACATTTTGAAAACTTATTTTATTTGGATGACAAAACATTTTCAAGTTTGAAAGTGAAAACAGTTATTCAAAATTCAAACTAGTTTTGTAAAAATTCAATTTCAATTAAATATTCAAAATTCAAAACTTTTCAATCTTACACATTATGTTTATAACATTTAGAAAATCATTTTTTCTCAAGACAGTTTTTCCATTTGAGATATAGAACTCTTGGAATGGGAGTCGGGATTCGGAATTCAAAAATTAAATTTTCAAGAAATCCTGGAATCACGGGCAGCGAATACCTCAAAGTAAAAATGTTGTAAACGGAGACTTCGATGTCCAATTGAACTAATTCCAACTGTTTTGGAAATTAGACTCACAGACCTTTAATTTGGTTCAAGAACCATTCAAATCCAAGTTCCTAGTAGAAAGACACGTCCTTTTTACAGTAGGTATGTTTTAAGCTCAACGAAAACGAGACAGAATTTCGGTTGGGACTTTAGTGCAAAAGATTTAAGTGTAACGGAACGTTTTATTGAGTTGTTAAATCTTTGAGATGTGTCTTATTAACATAGTAATAGTATAGCACAAGTGATAATAACAACAAAAATAAAACGAGGGACTAAATAAGCAAAGCAATCAAGACTACATTACTTGTTACAATATTATCCGAAATTTCTCAAACTTATCAAAAATGTTTTTGATTATGAACGAATTAAAAACTTTTAGAACTGATTCTAATGTGATTTAATATCATCCCAAGGTTTTAGAAAATCAACATGCTTTTTAATTTAAAGACACGAGCTATAAATTAAAAAAATCTAAAATAACAATTCTAGCAAAATTATAACTCGAGTAAATTCAAGAAAACAATTTTCAAACTCATATTTCAAATTATATGCACATGCTTATACTTTGACCATAGCTCTGATACCATTTGTTGGAATAGATCAAGGGTTAAGAAAAGTTTTATCGCTTCTAGCAAGCGGCGGAATATAAAAAATTTCTTTAAAACACATAACATTTTTACAACCTAGACAAAGCGCATGAACATATAATTTAAAATTTTAAAACTGCATTTAGTTTTTACTCAGTACCAACCTCGAATGGAGCTTGAACGTTGAGAAGCCTTCAGAAGGTTGAAACATTCATCTCCCCCCGCAGCACGCCTCTCCCACTAGTCTTCTTGAACTTGTTGAGCAACCACGAAAGTTTCTACCACTATAGTCTTAAGAGAATGGTTGGATTTAGTGTGTGGGCACTTTTAAACACAATGACTCAAGAACAAGTCTTTGAGGCAAAGAGCTAAAACAAATACTAGGTCTAATGAGGACCTATGTTCCAAAACAAAGAACAAGAAGGGATTCTAGAGAGAGAAAGGGGGGGCGGCCACAAAGTAGAGAGAGAGGCTCTCAATCTCAAAATTGTGTGTTGTGAGTTGTGAATGAGGTGGGGTATTTATAGGGGGATTACCTTCAAAAGGTAATTTCCTCTTTTCTATAGAATATCACATATTCATGAGCAAATATTTGCTTCCCCTTGCCTTATGTCACACGTCCAAAAAGGCTTCTAGAAGGCTTTGGATTTGTTTCTTCATTTGCTTCTCCCTAAGCCTTGGCCGCCCATCTATATTCCTTGTAGAGGAAATTTGTTTCCTCTTTTTCTTTTGGTAAGTATCTTCATACATCATTGCACAAAATATTCTCTAATTCTCTCCTTAGGTTGGATGGTCAAGGGCTTCTAGAATGAACTTCTAGATATTTCTTCATTTGTTCATGACAACATAAGAAAAGCCCATTAAGAATTTTCAAGTAAAATTCCATGAAATGAAATTAATCCCCAAGACCCAAATTCATCATTATGGCCGAGTGACTCAACTTCATAGTCATCATATGAAAATTTAAAAAAAAAACTTATTTATTGACATTCATACCATCCCATGTCCAAAAAGATAAAATTACTATTTAGCAATTTTCGTAAAACGTGTCTAGTTTTTGTTTTGACTTAGCTTCTAGTTTAACTAATCCTACTCGAAATGACTTGTGACAGAGACTTCATGGATCCAAATGAACAAAGCTCGAGCTAACATACTTGGACTCAAAAGTTCACAAACCTTTTCCAAGTTTAGCTTAATGGCAACTGACTCCACTAAAGAGTTGACACTGAGAATCTCTCGGTTCAAATGAATTTATTTTCTAGTCAAGAATTCAACTTAATTGTGATGAATGGATCCACTGAATATTATCTATATTTACCCTTCATGAATATCATCAACTAGATGGGATTTACAAAATTACCATTTTACCCTTCTAGCTATTATTTCCTCAACTCCTTTGTCGCTTATGAATAAGTTAGAAACAATGTATTGATGAGGAGCTAACAAGTCCCATTGATTTATCCAAAAGAGTCATGACTCAATTTGGACACTGGCCAGTTCATTTATTCACATTTCAAGGAACAAAGCATGAGGTGATATACATTGCATTTCAACAATCTTGTACATGAATTCCATATCCATGAGATCTTCAGAAAGTTACTCATGACATCTTCATAACTTAGTACTTCACTAATAGGTCCTGTCTATATCACATAGTGAATCTAGAACTCTGACTTTCTGAAATGAGAATACGCAAGCTATGAAATGACATGTCTCATTTCAGGATTGAGGTAAGCACGATGCAATTCATACGTAGTGACTTCGAGACATAAGAGGTTAAATGGTTTGTTCTTATTCTGTCTCTAGAAGTGCACTGGTCAATTCAGTACCTTCATAAGATACCTAGAAGAACCATAATGTCTCCAACTCTCTATACCCCATAACCAAACATCATATATTCTCCTAACAATCGTACTGAGATCAATAGTCCTTTGATCCTTAGATTGTGAATATGTTGTTTTAAGCAAACAATGAAGAGTTTGTTCATACAAATCTACATTTGTCTCTTCATATGTTGTTAGGTTTGTTTAAGGACTAAAGACTATAGTTCATCATAAAGCTTCAAATAGACAAGGAAGAATGAACGAACGTTTCAACTTTTATTAATGATTCAGCAGTCACAAGCAAGAGCCTTCGTGAGACTATATTATGTCAAATATACATCAAGAAAGACTACTACTCTTCTTGTGGACACCATTGACAACAAAAAGGAAGGTCTTGACTATTTTGATACTTATTCTTCTGTGACGAGAATAATATATATAAGATTGATTATATCCATTGGCACTTTACGCAATCTTGAAATCCATCAAATGGATGTGAAAAACACTTTTCTAAATGGTGATCCTGAAATAGAGATCTACATGGATCAACCCAAGGGTTGTGTTGCACCTGGACAAGAGAGAAAAATGGGTGAACCTGTCAAGTCTTTGTATGGAATTAAACAAGCTCAAAAGCAATAACATAAGAAATTGGACAAGGTGATGATGTCAAATGGCTTCAAAATTAACAAGTGTGAAAGTGTATTTACATTAAAACCACTGAACACGGTTATGTGATTGTGTTAATATATAGATGATATGCTCATTGTTAGGAGTAATGAGAGCATGCTTAAGTCCACAGAAGGTAAATTGAACTCTAAGTTTGATATGAAAGATTCAGACTTAGTCGATGTTATCTTGGGGATCAAGATTAAAAGAACATCAAATGGACTTCTATTAAGTCAATCACACTAAGTTGATAAGATTCTAGACAAATTTGCAAATGATGATTTTGGAGTCTCTAGAACTCCAATTGACGTGAGTCAAAATTTGTCTAAGAATAAAAGAGAATGCAAATATCAAATTGAGTATGCTAGAGTGATTGGAAGTCTAATGTACTTGATGAATTATACAAGACCTGACTTAGCTTACTCTGTCACTAGACTTGCGAGATATACGAGTAATCCAAGTTTTGAACACTAGAAAACAATCCTGAAAGTACTTAGGTAATTACGATTTAGTCGTGACTATAGTCTACACTATACTAGATATCCCGAAGTCATTGAAAGATTCACTGATGCTAGATGGATATCTGATATACAAGACTCTAAAGCCACAAGTGGATATGTATTCACTAAGGATGGTGTGGCTGTGTCTTGGAAATCCTCAAAACAAACGGTGATAACTAGATCTAAGAGGGACATTCTAGAACCTGGAACTCTACTATTTTGTTTATTCCTTCCGTCTTTACGGGTAGCTGTATGGTACCTATTGAAGGAGTGGTTACCCCGTTGAAGCCCGTGAGCGGGGTCTGCTCCCTTTCTATCTCTAACTCTTCATCCCTATTCTTGTTTGAGTGTCTTTGAAGATGAGATCCATAGAACTTCCTCCATCGATGAGGACTCTAGAGACTTCACAGTTCGACACGTCGATCATGATAACGATCGCGTCATCATGTGGCTCTGTTGCTCCGGAATCCTCGCTTTCCAAAAATGTGATTTATACATCTTGCTCCGCCCCGGGCCGGGTGGTCTTGTTCTTCAGCTGTCGCTGATGAGCTTTGATCAGTTAACTGAGTTGCTGCTAAATTTTGAGCCCCCCATTATGAAGTCCACCCGATGCTTTATTTTTGTCGTTGGGAAGTCGAGCTCCCCTTCTTCAGTCGGTCTAGATCTTTTTGGTGAGGGATTACCTCTCCCTCGGTTGTTGAAGACCTTCTTTTTAGGCAGGGGACTGAAATCAATATTTTTTAGTTCTTCCTTTGCGTATTTTTCGGCCAAAACTTTGCGCATGTCTCGCAGTTCACCGTTGTACGGCCATTAATTTGATGGAATTCACAATACACATTCGAATCCCTTGTCCATTTTTTAGCTTGGGGTCCTACCTCCTTACTTTTGCCGCCTATGTTGAAAGCAAAACCCGGAGGAGCGTGTTGTTTTCTAGATTGTTGTCTTGCGTCGTGGGGGTTTGTCCTTTTGGGGTTATTTTCTCCATTTCCAGATCGTACCCAAGTGTTCGAGTGAGGCTTCTTTTTGGCCGCATGCCTCTTAGCCAATGAGGTGACTTCTTCCTCGGCTTTGGCATAGTTTGCGGTCCTATGGATCGCCTCTTCGAGAGTGGAGGGTCGATTGACGGTCATCTTCGACCTGAACCTTGAATCATGCCATAGGCCCTAAGTATTCATTTTCCTTTTGTTGGATCCCCAATAGGTCGGCCATTGTCAGTTTTTCCTCGACGAACATGGAGTAGTGTTTTAGGAATGCTGCGGATAGTTTTGTGAAACTATCAACGGAGTTGGACTCTAACCTGGAAAACCACACTAAAGCGGATCCAGATAGGCTTTCTGCAAACAGTTGGCAATAACCTGCCTCCCGTTCTCTTTCTGTCAGCATAGCTCGTCCCATAGCTATTCTAAAAGGACATGATATAAGCCTTTGGGTTTGAGGTGCCATTGTACGGGAGGTGAACTTTCCCGGCATCACCAATGAACACATAAGTAATATTTTTTGTGAAAGGAGTCCTTCCTGTTTCGGCAACAAGCCGGTCTATTTTAGGGGCCGAACTAGTCGCACTGTGAAACTTGGAATGGACAGCCTTCAGTTCGGCCGCCATGGATTCCTTGAATCTTTCAAATTCATTCATGTTGGGATCGATATTATGAGAATAGTGATATCCCTTACACATTTACGTGATGGTCGTGACTTGACCGGTCCTATCGTGGTCTGATTCGGTTCACCAGCAACTTGGACGACGAATGTTACCGAGGTCAACGAGGGACGAGGTCTAGAGTTCGTTGGAAAGGATTCGAGGGGCGTTCCAACTGGCGGAGGGGGGGGTAGCCCGACCGAATCGTTTCGAGCTTCCTGGGCAGTCTCAACAGAAGTTCCGCCTAACTGAAAGTTCGGATATGAGCTTTGATCTATTCCCTGGGAGACATGGATCTCGGTGAAGTCCAACCGCACACCTGGAGGAAGAGTTCGGTTCTTCTGTGCGGTTGACGTTGCATTCCGAGCCGATTCAGAGGCGGTCATTTTGCCGGATCCAATTTGTGGAATCGGGTTGTTCAGAGGGGTCGCGATGGAGTCAAGCCGAGCATTGAGAGCTCGATTGGTCTCCTCTTGATTTTCAAGTTTCTTGTTTAGCATATCCAGGATCGCCTGATCCCCGCAAGGATTTCCTCTCTTGATTCATAGTGAGTTGGAGTGGAAGACATGATATTTTTTTTTAGAAAGATTGTTTCTTTCGATGTTGGTCTTTCTGAATGTTTTCCACAGACGACATCAAATTGTTGATGTCAAAATCTCAACACTCACAAATACTATATAAGATATATATTTTATTTATTTAATGGGTCTCAAAAAGACTTCGTATAAGAAACAAACGATATTTAATTTGAAAGAAATATAATACGAAAAGTGAAAAGAATAATCTTTATTGATATAAAATATTACAAATGGACGAGGTGCCGAACTCAAGTAGGCAAGCTCAACAATAGACTGAGAGAATTTGAATAAATGTAGAATGTGAATACGAAGGAATGATCGTCTCTTGGACACGTTTTGATCAGCTCGTCCTCGCCACGTCGTAGACTGGTTAAGTCTTAGATCCGATCTTTTTCGACGATTGCAGGTTGACCACGACTTCGTTACTCGGCTATGTTGACACGGGCGAACTGGATGACTTCTTTGTGAACTGGGCTTGGGCTTTTCCTCCTCGAGCCGGACTGGATCATTTATTGGGCCTTTGGTCGAATCGAGGCCCAATAAATGATAAAATTTATTTTTTATACCCCCACACATACTAACATATTGTTGATTTCTTGACATGTACATTCACAACAAATCTTGATTTTAATGACATGTACGTCAACAAATCCAGAATTGATGACATTTATCATCAATGTTAAAACATCAAAAATAAAATAAAATAAAAACTTTGAAAAGATCTAAAAACGTAAAATATATATATATATATATATATATATATATATATATATATATATATATATATATATCCCAAAAGCTTCATTAATAATAAAAAAAAAATTCAGAAAATGTTTGAAAAACTTAGAAAATTTCCTTTAGAGCTTCAAAAAACATCTCCCAAAAACTTCAGAAACACATGCACAAAAAAAAAATACATTGAAAAAAAAATTTTAAAAAAAAACGTTTAACCTTATCGATTCAGCCCCTTGAGCTGGAACAAAATTCAGTGTCCCATGTGGCACTTTATAAACAATGAGGATCTGTTCTATGTAAAGATATATTTTATTGAATAAAATTAGTTAAAACATGGTGCTGGATATCTTTTCTTTTGCGTAAAGAAACAAGATAAAGTAATATTATTGTTTTAATGAAGTAAAAATATATGAAACAAATAGACCAATAGACCAGTAAGTTAATAGTCCACGCTCCTTTAAAAAACATATAAAGTTTTATTTTATTAATAAAATAGTTTATCAAATCGAAATAAATTAAATTAATTAAACAATTAATTTTATTTAATTCAATCTAATGAGCTATTTTTTAATAAAATGAATTTTAACAAAAAAATTAAAAAAAAATCAGAAATTTACTAATTGCAATAAAATTTTCAAAATATATTTTGATTTATTCAATAATACACGTAACTAAAAATTATATCAAGATATTACACTTTGAAATTCAATTAGCTTATTAAATTAAATAAAAAAAATAACATATGAGTCACAAACACGACACTAATAAAAAGTGATCAAATAAAAAAAAAACACGCACATACGCGTATGAAAGTGACTTTGTGTTAAAGCCCACAGCTGTGATATTTTTCCAAGACCAACGACTATAATAATAAGACACGTTATTGAGTACAATGCAATGCATGTAAAAGAAGAGAACACAACAGGTATACTAACCTTTATTATATTTTTAATTTGCAATATTTATATGTTTATATGCATGTATAGAGTGGCTGATCAAAGGACAAAATTTAGTGTGCATGCATACGAGTTTCTTTGTTTCATAAAATGAAATAATATTACAACACGTAGCGACGCGTTTTCAATTCTGAGAACTAATAATTGTATATTTTTTATTATTGATTGATTACACGATAAAGATTTATACGCAATGTATACTATTATGATTTTATATTGGGAAAATAACACATTTATACTCCGTGTTTTAGTGAAATGTCGAGTTTAACCCTCGATTTTAAAAAATGTTGAGTTCATACCTTATGTTTAACTAAAATGACGAAATTATACCCTATGTTTAACTAAAATGACGAAATTATACCTTGAAATGAATAACAACGTCACAAATCTCTCTTTCATTGATATTAACTCTTATATAAGAAAAACTAAATCAAATCTAAATCAGTGCCCTAACTTCCAAATTCTCAATTTTGAAATAAAAATAGCCTTAAATTGAAATTAAATAATAAAACTCATACCTCCTAAGAAATTACTTCATTCTGTGTTCGAATTGTAACTCTAAATCTTGGATTCTCTGTTCGAATATGCGACTTTGATGACTATCAACTATCGATGTTTACCCATTTGCCTCTTTCTGTGTTCTTCACGATTAATAGATTGTAGTTTATTTTTTAGTTTTTAAATAAATTACATATATGGCGCGAATGAATAAAGATAATTGGTGTTTCTATATAAATATTATAGTCAACGTCAATGAAAAGTCAATAAAAAGAATATTTGTGACACTGTTATCTATTTCAGGGTATAATTTCGTCATTTTAGTTAAACAGAGGGTATAATTTCATCATTTTAGTTAAATAGATGGTATGAACTCGACATTTTTGAAAACCGAGGGTTAAACTCGACATTTCACTAAAACACAGGGTATAAATGTGTTATTTTCCCTTTTATATATTGGCAGTGACAAAGCTTTAAGTTGTTTTTAACTTCTTCTTTTTTTAAGCGTAACTGTTTTTTCCAGTTTAGTAAAAAAAAAAAAAAAAAAAAAAAAAAAAAAAAAAAAAAAAAAAAAAACTTAGAAAAAAGAAGCAAATGCGCTTTTGAAAAATCAACGTAAATCTGAAGAAAAAAAATTGAAAAACGATTTTTGCTAATTAGATTAAAATTACTCATATACCTTCATAACTTAGTCGCATCCGACCCTAAAAAATCTTTAACCTGCGCATATAGTAGGAGCTCCAGAAGCATGAAATAAAAAATGTATATTTATTTATTCTTTTTATATGTTTATAAAACGAGGTTTGAAATGCACCTCCAGAGTCTTTGAGTTTAATTTGCAGACTTTTTGCATAAATATTTATGTCTTTCTGATTTTTTTCATTGAAGGGAAAAACAAACCTAGAGTATCTGCAATCCAAGCCAAATCCGCCTTTCGAGTTCAAACTGAGAAGAAGAGGAATTACGGATTTGTTTTCATCCACTTTCGTTTTGTTTTTTTTCATCCACTTTCGTTCTCAACTTCTTGAAGCTCTCAGACCAATTCTCCCCAAGCATACAAGATTCGCATTATCACACCTTCATACCCAATCACTTATTATCAGAAAGCTTCATATCCAATCAATGTGTCGTCTTGATATTTAGTCTAGTATAGTTGTAATTACATAGCACTGGAAATTGAGGTGGTATGCGTTAAATCTCCATTGACACCAAATACCCTTAGAAAAATATGAAAATATTGTCGAATGTCTTCTTAAATGTTGAAGTGTGGATTCTAATTAGTCGCTAAGCATACCACATTGGGCAAGAGATTAGAAGACAATATGTATGTCGTGTCAGGAATGAGATCAAGGGTATTCTAGGCATTTCAGACATGTCTGTTATTCTAGTTGTTCTCTGTAGGGGTGTACAAAAATTGACCGAAAATTGGTTAAACCGATAACCGAACCGATCCGGAACCGAAATTCGGTGCCACGTCATCAAACCGAAAATTCGGTTCGGTTAACCGAAACCGAATTTAAGAATCGGTTCGGTTATCGGTTTTGAAAATCCAAAAATTCGGTTATCGGTTATTTAACCGATTTTTATTTTATCCAGTTTTGAAACCGGATAACCAGTTTTAAACCGGATAACCGATTTTAATCGGTTAACCGATTTGAACCGGATAACCGATTTGGATAATTATAACATCTTTAAAACTGGTTAACCAGTTTTGAAATCGGTTAACCGATTTTTTCGGTTAACCGGTTTCGAAACTGGTTAACCAGTTTTAAAACGGTTATAAATAATCGGTTATCGGTTTTACAAAACCGGTTAACCGAATTTTCGGTTAACCGATTTTCGGTTTTTGACCAATTCGGTTCGGTCATTGGTCCAAAATTTTCAAAACCGAAAATTCGGTTTCGGTTTTCAAATTGGTCCAAAACCGAACCGAACCGAACCGATTTCACCCCTAGTTCTCTATAACATGTTGTAGCCGTAACTCTTGTGTGGGTGGAAAAACAAAATAGAGAAAAGTCGGTACATGAGAGAAAGAGAGAGAATGATTGTAAACACCTTTCTTATTGAGTTTATAGTGAATTTTTTGTCTTTTGATTTTAGAGTGATTTCGACGTGAAATCCCAACAGCTGGTATCCCATCGTTTTTTCATTGTGACTCAAACACGAAAGTTTCTATCACAAGAATCACTCGAGAAATAAAGGAATTAGTGTGTGGGCACTTTTAAACACGACGAGTCAAGAACAAGTCTAAGAGTCGAAGAGCTAAAACACTAGGTCAAATGTGGACCTAGGTGCCAAAACAAAAACGAAAAGAACTAGAGAGAGAGAGAGAGAGAGAGAGAGAGAGAGAGAGAGAGAGAGAAGGTTGGGCGGCCACAAGGTCTAGAAAGAGAAGCTCTCAATCTCTAACTTATGTGGGATGAGAAAATGAGAGGAATGAGGGCTCTATTTATAGGAGAAGGGTTACCTTCAAAAGGTAGTTTCCTTTTCTCTATTGAATATCACATATTCATGAGCAAATCCCTTGTTTCCTCTTTCTCACTTAGACGTACAAGACTAGCCTTCTAGAAGCAAATTTGTTTCCTCTTTTGATTGCTTCTCCCTTGCCTTCGGCCGCCTACCTTAGTTTCCTCATAGAGGAAATTTGTTTCCTCCTTTTCTTTTGGCAACTATCTTCATACATCAATGCACAAAAAAGTTTCTCTTTCTCTTGGGTTTGGGCGTGTACAACTTCTAGAAGGGGTTTCTAGATTTTTTTTCATTTGTTCATGACAACATAAGAAAAGCCCATTAAGAATTTTCAAGTAAAATTCCATGAAATGAAATTAATCCTCAAGGCCCAAATTCCTTAACTTGGCCGAGTGATATTTGTCATCATATGACAATGTAAAAAAATTTATTGACATTCATTTCGTCCTATCTCCAAAATGACAAAAATACCCCTTAGACAATTTTCGTAAAACTTGTCTTGTTCTTGTTTTGACTTAGCTTCTAGTTTAACTAATCCTACTCGATATGATTTGTGATAGTGACCTCGTGGATCCAAATGAACAAAGCTTGAGCTAAAATACTTGACCTCGTGATAGTTGTCGCTTTCGAGTTTATTTGAGGAAATGATGATTGAGAGAGGGTGAAGAGACATTATGCTGAAGAGTTGAAACAAGTTTATGATTAGTCTTTTGGTTTAGGATTTAAGTTTTTAAGATTTGATAAAATCCAAAGGTGTTATAAACGAAATGATAATCTACTCCCTCGAGAGAAGGCCGCAAAAAGTCTCCTTTATAAGTAAATGACACATCAAGATGTCAATACACCAATTTTGACTAGCCACCTTTAAATTGGTTTGATCACTCACATCCTTTCGCAGAGCCTCAAGAGAGGATTACTAGGGATTGAGCCTAAGTGTGCAACCAACCACTTAGTCCAAAAGGTCAACTTTGAAAAAACAATCCCCCAAGAGGTGGCCTTGTCTTCATCGTTTTACTCTCGGACGTAGCTCATTGAGCAATGATCAAAGCAAAAATACCATAGAGTACTCTCATTGAAGAGAGGGCCACAAGAGTGACTCGTAGTCTCATATTTAATTGCTTCTTTCGTTAGTGTTGGGGATCATGGGTTACAAATAACAAGTATAACCATCCCACTTAGTTTTTAGAGTTGGAACATCGTCTCTTATAAGTTTGGAAACAAATTTCCTAGTTATAGAGCGATAGAGTAGACTTCTAGAAAGGAATCCTAGATCTTCATGTTCAAGGAAGAGCAGCGTTAGTGCATAAAGGCACAAGGTACATACTCGGACATTTTCCTATTTTCTATTAAGGAAAGGGCATGAGAAAGGTGTGAACTTCAACTCATTCGAACACTTGAAAGTTTGAGATTACACATCTTTTATTTTTCGGCTCGTCTACGAGGAGTCCTCCCACTCAAATTTTCAAGAGCATATAGATTTTGAACATATGAGATATAGAAATAGCTTTGAAAACCTTTTGAAAACTTGAAAGGGCATGAGAAAGGTGTGAACTTCAACTCATTCGAACACTTGAAAGTTTGAGATTACACATCTTTTATTTTTCGGCTCGTCTACGAGGAGTCCTCCCACTCAAATTTTCAAGAGCATATAGATTTTGAACATATGAGATATAGAAATAGCTTTGAAAACCTTTTGAAAACTTATTTGATTTGGATGACAAAAAATTTCAAGTTTGAAAGTGAAAACGGTTTTTCAAAATTCAAACTAGTTTTGTAAAAATTAATTTCAATTAAATTAAAAAAAAAACATTTTAATCTTTCAAATTATGTTTATTATCTTAGAAAAAAAAATTTCTCAAGGAAATTTTCTCATTAGAGTTCTATAACTCATGGTAGTTGGGTCGAAAATCCGGAATTCTAAAAAACTGGGTTTTAGGAAGAGCCGCGCACCTTGGAGTAAAATTGCCATAGCTAGCGGCTCCAATGTCCTTTTGACCTAAAACCAATGGCATTGGAAAGAGGACAAACAGACCTTTAATTTTATTCAAGAATCATTAAATTTTAAATTCTGAACTAAGAGTTATGCCACTTTTACTGCGGGTTTTCTCGAGCTCAAAGAAAACTGGAAATAATTAAAGTTCGGACTTGAGTGCGAAAAAGAATCGAGTGTAACGGAACGTTTTAGGGAGTTGTTAAAGCTTTTATATGTGTTTTATTAACATGGTAACAACATAGTATAAAAGTAAATAACAACAAACATAAAATTAAACGAGTAAATAAACGAAACTAGCAAGACAATATAACTAGTCACAATATTACTCGAAATTTTCTCAAACTTTAAAACACGTTTTTCATTATAAAAAATTATAAACTTTTAGAACTGATTCTAACGTGTTTTAATAACATCCCAAAGTCATAGAAAATTAACATGATTTTTGATTTAAAGGCAAGAGCAATAACTTATAAAAAAACCTAAGGTAACAATCCTAACTTGTCAAAAAACGAGTAACTTTTCGAAAACGATTTTCAAGCTCATAGTTTTAATCACATGTACATGCATATCTTTGACTATAGCTCTGATACCATTTGTTGGAATTGATCTAGGGTTGAGAAAAGATTTAACGCTTCGAGCAAGCGGCGGAAAATAAATATTTTTTTTAAACAACTAAAATGATTTTACTAACCTAGACAAAGAGCAAGCACAAGTTTAAATTTAAAACTATCTAAAAGCAATACTCGTTTACTAACCTTTGTGAAGTTGAACGTTAAGAAGCCTTAGGAAGGTTGAAATGTTCGTCTCCCCACGCGGCTCATCTTTCTTCGTTCTTCGGGAAACTCGAGTAACCACGAAATTTCTATCACAAAAATCACTCAAGAAAGAAAGGAATTACTGTGTGGACACTTTTAAACGCAACGACTTAAGAACAAATCTAAGAGTCGAAGAGCTAAAACAATAGGTCAAATGTGGACCTAGGTGCCAAAACAAAAACGAAAAGAACTAGAAAGAGAGAGAGAGAAGGATGGGCGGCCACAAGGTCTAGAGAGAAAAGCTCTCAATCTCTAACTTATGTGGGATGAGAAAATGAGAGGAATGAGGCTCTATTTATAGGACAAGGATTACCTTCAAAATGTAGTTTCCTTTTCTCTATTGAATATCACATATTCATGAGCAAATCCCTTGTTTCCTCTTTCTCACTTAGACGTGCAAGACTAGCCTTCTAGAAGCAAATTTGTTTCCTCTTTTGATTGCTTCTCCCTTGCCTTCGGCCGCCCACCTTAGTTTCCTCATAGAGGAAATTTGTTTCCTCCTTTTCTTTTGGTAAGTATCTTCATACATCAATGCACAAAAAAGTTTCTCTTTCTCTTGGGTTTGGGCGTGTACACCTCTAGAAGGGGTTTCTAGAATTTTTTTCATTTGTTCATGACAACATAAGAAAAGCCCATTAAGAATTTTCAAGTAAAATTCCATGAAATGAAATTAATCCTCAAGGCCCAAATTCCTTAACTTGGCCGAGTGATATTTGTCATCATATGACAATGTAAAAAAAATTATTGACATTCATTTCGTCCTATCTCCAAAATGACAAAAATACCCCTTAGACAATTTTCGTAAAACTTGTCTCATTCTTGTTTTGACTTAGCTTCTAGTTTAACTAATCCTACTCGATATGATTTGTGATAGTGACCTCGTGGATCCAAATGAACAAAGATTGAGCTAAAATACTTGGACTCAAAAGTTCACAAACCTTTTCCAAGCTTAGCTTATTGTCAACTGAGTCCACTAAAGAGTTGACACTGAGAATCTCTCGGTTCAAATGAATTTATTTTCTACTCAAGAATTTAACATAATTGTGATGACTGGATCCACCGAATATTATCTATGTTTACCCTTCATGAATATCATCAGCTAGTCGGGATTTACAAAATTACCATTTTACCATTCTAGCTGTTATTTCCTCAACTCTTTTGTCGCTTGTGAATAAGTTAGAAACAATGTATTGACGAGGAGCTAACAAGTCACATTGATTCATCCAAAACAGTCAAGACTGAATTTGGACACTAGCCAGTTCATTTATTCACATTCCAAAGAACAAAGCATGAGGTGATATACATTGCAATTCGGCAACCTTGTACATGAATTCCGTATCTATGAGATCTTCACAAAGTTACTCATGACATCTTCGTAACTTAGTAATTCACCAATAGGTCATGTTCAAAATCACATAGTGAATCCGAACACTGACTTTCTCAAATGAGAACACGTAAGCTATGAAATGACATGTCTCAGTTCAGGATTTAGGTAAGCATGATGCAATTCATACGTAGTGACTTCGAGACATAAGAGATTAAATGGTTTGTTATTATTCTGTCTCTAGCTGTGCACTGGTCAATTTAGTACCTTCTGAAGACACCTAGAAGAACTATAGAGTCTCCAACTCTCAATGTCCCATAACCAGACATAATAGATTCTCCTAACAATCGTACTGAGATCAATAGTCCTTTGATCTTTAGATTGTGAATATGCAGTTTTAAGCAAACCATGAAGTGTTTGTTCATGCAAATCTACATTTGTCTCTTCATGCGTTGTTAGGTTTGTTTAAGGACTATATGTTGTCAATGGTGCCCACAAGAAGAGTTGTAATCTTTATATTCTACATTTGATGTAATAAAGTCTCATGAAGACTCTTGCTTGTAATTGCTTATTCATTAATAAAAAGTTGAAACGTTCATTCAATCTTCCTTGTTTGAAGCTTTATGATAAAACCTTAGTCTTTAGTCCATAAACAAACTAAACAACTTACGAAGAGACAAATGTAGATTTGCATGAACAAACTCTTTGTAGTTTGCTTAAAACGATATATTCGCAATCTAAGGGTCAAATGACTATTGACCTCAATATGATTGTTAGAAGAATCTATGATGTCTGGTTATGAGGCATTGAGAGTTGGAGACTCTATAGTTCTTCTAGGTATCTTCCGAAGGTACTGAATTGACCAATGCACTTCTAGAGACAAGATAAGAACAAACCATTTAACCTCTTATGTCTCGAAGTCACTACGTATGAATTGCATCGTGCTTACCTTAATCCTGAAATGAGACATGTCATTTCACACCTTAGTATTCTCATTTGAGAAAGTCAGAGTTCGGACTCACTATGTGATTTCGAACATGGCCTATTGGTGAAGTACTAAGTTGTGAGAATGTCATGAGTAACTTTGTGAAGTTCTCATAGATATGGAATTCATGTACAAGATTGCTGAAATGCAATGTATGTCACCTCATGCTTTGTTCCTTGGAGTGTGAATAAATGAACTGGCCAGTGTCCAAATTGAGTCCTGACTCTTTTGGATGAAACAATATGACTTGTTAGCTCCTCGTCAATACATTGTTTCTAACTTATTCACAAGCGACAAAGGAGTTGAGGAAATAACAGCTAGAAGGGTAAAATGGTAATTTAGTAAATCCCGACTAGCTGATGACATTCATGAAGGGTAAACATAGATAATATTCAGTGGATCCGCTCATCATAATTAGGTTGAATTCTTGAGTAGAAAATAAATTCATTTGAACCGAGAGATTTTCAGTGTCAACTCTTTATTGGAGTCAGTTGGCATTAAGCTAAACTTGGAAAAGGTTTGTGAACTTTGAGTCCAAGTGTTTAGCTCAAGCTTTGTTCATTTGGGTCCATGAGGTCACTATCACGAATCACATCGATTAGGAATAGTTAAACTGGAAGCTAAGTCAAAACAAGAACGAAAATTGTCATAAGGGTATTTTTGTCTTTTGAGACATATGATGAAATGAATGTCAATAAATTTTTTGACATGGTCATTTGATGACAAGTAACACTCGGCCATAATAAGATTAATTGGGCCTTGTGGATTAATTTCATTTCATAAGAATTTTATTGAAAATTCTTAATGGGCTTTTCTTATGTTGTCATGAACAAATGAAGAAAAATCTAGAAGGCTTCTAGAAAGTCTTACACGCCCAAAATACCCAAGAGAAGGAGAGAATATTTTGTGCTTATATGTATCAAGATACTTGCCAAAAGAAAAAGAGGAAACAAATTTCCCCTAAGAGGAATCAAAGTGGGTGCCCAAGACAAGGACAAGGCAAGTAAAATTGGAAACAAATCTTGTTTCTAGAAGGCTGCCACACGTCCAAGAAGGGAATGGGAAATAAGGGATTTTTGCTCATGAATATGTGATATTCTATAGAAGAGGAAACTACCTTATTGAAGGTGAGACCTCTCCTATAAATAGGAGCCTCATTCCACACATTTAATTCATCCAAGTTTAAGAGATTTGAGAGACTCTCTCTCTAGAACTTTGGCCGCCCCTTCCTCTCTCTCTCTAGTTTATTTTCGATTTTTTGTTTTGGTACCTAGGTCCTCATTCGACCTAGTGTTTAGCTCTGCGACTTCAAGACTCGTTCTTAAGTCGTAGTGTTTAAAAGTGCCCACTCACTAATTCCTTTTCTCTCGAGTGATTTAGTGATAGAAACTTTCGTGGTTGCTCGAGATGCCGATGAAAGAAAGAGGGACGTGCTGCGAGGGGAGACGAGCGTTGCAACTTTCTAAGAGCTTCTCCAAGATCAAGCTTCAAGAAAGGTTAGTAAACTTCTTAGCTCATAATAGTTTTTAATTACGTGTACTTGCTCTTTTGTCTAGGTTAGTAAAAACTGGTTTTACTTGTAAAAGAAAATTTTTAAAATTCTGCCGCTTACCGAAGCGTTAATTATTTTCTTAAACCCTAGATCGATTCCAACACTATAGACTATAGATTATCATAAAGCTTCAAACAGACAAGGAAGAATGAATGAATGTTTCCACTTTTTATTAATGAATAAACAGTTACAAGCAAGAGTCTCCGTAAGACTATATTACATCAAATATACATAAATAGACACTACTACTCTTCTTGTGGACACCATTGACAACAGCTAGGTCGCTTCAAACTCAGCCTTGCACGTGGAGGGTATGGGAAGAAACCACGACATAAATCACAACTGAGGGATGTGCAGATCGAAGTCACGTAATTGTCAAAGTCAGTCCAAACTCGGACGACCCTTTGAGTGTTGGAATTGTAGCCAAGCCAGCCACATCAAGAAGTTTGCAAGGCATCGCCTAAGGAGAACAAGGCTGGTTTCAATGCTACCATGGAAGATCTGACCGATGCATTGTTGTCATCAGTTGATAGCTCGATCGACTCCTGGGTTCTTGACTGAGGAGCATTCTTCCATGCCACTGCTCATTGCAACGTTATGGAGAACTACGTCGCAAGAGATCACGACAAAGTTTACCTGGTTGATGATGAACCGTTAGACATTGTTGGATACATCAGGTTGAAGATGTCAAACGGGCAAGTCTGGAATATCATGAAGGTCAAACATGTGCCGAAGTTAATGAAGAACCTGATCTCGGTCAACCAAGTCGGTAGTGATGGTCACACCACAAAATTTGGGAGCAACTTGTAAAGGTGACGAAGGAGCTATGATTGTAGATCGTGGTCAGAAGTCGGGAACGCTCAACATGACGTCAATTGAGCTGTTGAGATATTGTCGTCGTGGTCGACAACGTCAAGAAGACCGAGTTATGGCACTGTAGGCTCGAGCACATGAGCGAAAAAGGGATGAAAATGCTGGTGACAAACAACATGATCCCCGAGCTGAAGTCAATGGAACACCACGCATGCGAGAGTTGCATTCTTGATAAACAAAAACGAGTTAGTTTCTCAAATGTGAGCAGAGAGCTGAAGGTGGAGAAGCCCGAACTGGCACTTACCGATGTATGGGGACCGACTCTTGTCCCTTCACTCGGGGGGATCTCGCTACTACGTGACGTTTATCGTTGACTCCACGAGGAACGTATAAGTTTATTTTTTGAAGAAGAAATTTGATGTGTTAACTACCTTCAAGAAGTGAGAGGCGATGGTCGAGCTGGAGACGAGCTCGAAGGTGAAGTACTTGAGGTCGGACAACGGGAGGAAGTACGTCGACTCTGACTTCAAGCAATAATGTGCTAAGAATAGGATCAAGATGGTGAGAACGATCCTGGGACTCCCCAACAGAACGGAGTAGCAGAGAGGATGAACTGAACTCTGAATGAGCGAGCTTGGAGTATATGGATTCACTCCGGACTGTCTAAGACGTTCTGGGCATATGCGATCAACACGGCAACCTTCTTGATAAATCGAGAACCATCCATCCCATTAAGTTTTAGAATTCCAAAAGAGGCATGGAGTGCCAAGAAGGTAAATCTTATTTTATCTGAAAGTGTTTGGTTGTTTATCATTATTATAAATATTTCCCACTGAAGATAATGAAATAAAGATGAATGATTACTCAATTTAATAGAAAGTTAATTTATTAGCATAATTGATTAGTGAGTTATTTTCAAGTTATAATCAATAACAACTATCATCTATAACGTTTGTATTAAACTGAATTACATGATGGACATATAAGTTCGGGCAATGAACTAAAACATAGTCGTTGATTGATCCTGCCTGCAGCGGCAAAGTGGACGTAGATCTCACGTGAGATTGAACCATTATAAATTTTATGTTTTTTTTTAAATAATTATAAATTTTATGTTGTTCTTTGTTATTGTTTATTTTTCGTCTCCTGGTTTGAGAGCGATTTTGACGTGAAATCCCAACACTAAAAACAGATAAGCTCGAACTTGTGGATACTAATTTCTATCCCAGACTTGTGGATATTAATTTATTGCCACAAAAAAAAAATGGTACTTCTACGAACATTTCCTAACCACTTCTATCTCCGTCAAGAGCCCGACAAGAAATAGATAAATAATTATATTAATGATAAACATGGGATGCGAGATGCTCACGATCTGTTGCCCAATCTTCAAATCTACAAAAGAGCCTCCTGCCTGCTTTCATACAAATAAATCGACTAAGTAAGATACATCAACACTCCTAATGGAGTCATTCTAGAAACTTGACTACTAAAGATAGAGTAAGATGCATTGGAAATGCAATGCTCAAAATTACTATCATTTTATAGGACATATCAAAACACTAAAGCACTTAACTTGAAGAATAAACTTTCATTTAAGCCTATCATACACCTTATTCATGTCTATCTTTATTTCAATTAAGGCCTTCACGTCCTTCTTTTTCCTAGCCGCCATGATCCCTCTAGCAATAATCTAATATCCGATATACATCTCGTGCGTACAAAAACCGATTAGATGGGAGAGATCATCATATCCAAGAAGCCTCGAAGGCTTAGCTGTTATGATTTTAGTGACCACTTTAAAGCAAAAGTTGCATAGACTAACCAATGTTATCTTATCCAACGTTTTCGCAGCTTATCCTTTCAGAATTAGAACAACATGAGCATAGTATTAGGAGATTTTCCAAGCACAAAAAAATTCTTGTACAAAATCCGTTAAATCATTGCCCATAAATCCCAATAATATTTTGTAAAAAAATACTTTGAAATCCATCCGACTCTAGGACTTCTAAATCGTTTATGATTCGCTGTCCTCTTCGGATATGGGTGAATGCCCCTTAAAATTAATAATGTAGTTCTTCCATTTCCTCCAATTTTTGTTGCATATTCTCACAATGGTTGCCGTAATATTTTCATGAGTAATTCACCAGCAATATTAGTTTGAATAGTTCCACATTTATGATATTACTGTTATTTACTCTGCTGTCCTCGTACTATTTTTACATTATATATATATATACACATATATGTATATGTATGTCTTATTAAGTGTGGCAGTTACGCTAATAATTTTGTCAAAGTATTCTTTAATGGCGGAGAAGTTTGTGATATATGATCATCATACGAAACGCGGACTAAATAATGAGAATATTGCGACTTTACGGAGAATAGAAATATGATTCATCATTTCAAAATTTCAATACTATGTCATTCGAGAAAATCCTTGAATATATATATATATACATACATATCTATTTTATATTAGAGTACAAAAATAATTTAATCGTGGTATTAATTAAGTAGCAAAATAAATGGAAAAGAATCCTAGAATTATATTTAGAAACATATTTGTAATTTTATTTAGAAAAAGAAAAGTGGTAAATATTTCTTCGCATCTTTACTTGCCAAAACTAAACCAGTATTAAATTTGGTAAAGATTGGTCATGCTTAAACGCGCTTCAATTTATTCTGTGTATCTTGTAATTTACAAAATAAAGAGGAAGAGAAAAGGACTTCAAAGACTCTTAAATAATAAGTAAAATAAATGTTCTTTAGGACCATTCATATTCTTCCACCTCTTCTCTGAAAAACTAGCAAATCTCTATTTTATTCCTCTAAACAAAATCCCTCAATAATTAAGTCCAATAATGAATTAAAAAATAAATATATTAAATCGTATGAATTAGTCAAATGAGCTAGGATTTTGGAAGATGCAAGCGTTGAAATTAAGCCACAAACTAATAAATCAAATCAACAATCAATGCAACAAAGGGTATTACCGTCAATAAGAAAGAACAGAGAAAATGTACAACTTTTGCAACCGTAACAATTCTCGCCCAAATAAATATCTCTATTCGAAAACACACGATTTAAATAATACATACGTGTATAACAGAAAAAGATAAATAAGACACAGACACAGACATTCTATCTCTCTTTCTCTCGCTCAAACGAAAAGAAAAAAGTGACAGACGCTCAATCTCAGAAAACCAAACCGCAAGAACAGCGATTCAGAAATGTTACGTCCCAGATCGAGTCCTTCAAGATTCATTCTATTCATCTCTGTATTTCTCTCTCTGTTCTTCTTATTCGCCAATGCCTCAACCTCTCAGAGCTCAGACCGTGTTCAAACTCTACGAAAATCTGGTGAGTTTTCTTGTTCTCATCATTATTATTATTAATCAAAGGAAAAAAAAAAGGAAAGCCATAATTTGATAATATCTTTCTGTGTGTGTGTGTGGTGAAATGAAGATGCGAAAAAAGTTGTCGTAGAATGGGAAACGACAAGAAGGTCTGTGTTGGAAGAGGCGATGCAGAACTCGTCTATGATATTGGCGGCGGAGAGGACTCGGAGAAAAGACCCTTCGGAAAGCTTTACGCGTTACACCGGTGGTTGGAATATCAGCAACTCTCACTACTGGACTGTGAGTCACTTTTTTTTTTTTTTTTTTTTTTTTTTTTTTTTTTTTTTTTTTTTTTCTGGGTCTCTCATTCTTGCGTGACACAACATTCATCCGATGGGGACACTTGTATAATTTTTTCTTAATATTTTGTGCTAATCTTAACATCTGCTTTTAATGGATAAGGAATCAATATTAGGAATGAAGGATGTTCAATCATACCTCATATTCATACAAAAAAAAAAAAAAACACAAGTAGCTCTGTGTTTAAATAGTTAACTTAGCAGTTGTACCATTTTTCTGGCGATTTTTTTCCCTAATTTATTTTATCTTTATCTTGGAATCACATCTAGTTTGTTGTCCGTGTAAATCTTCTAGTCATCAAGTGTCTTCAAAAGGGGAAACAATGAAACAAGGAAATATTGTGTCATTATTTGTGATTTGTTTCTCATTTTGGGCGTTGTCGTCGTTTTGCGATGCAGTCAGTTGCTTTCACGGCGGCTCCGTTCTTTGTGATTGCGGCGATATGGTTCATCGTGTTCGGGCTGTGCTTGAGCTTTATCTGCCTCTGCTATTGCTGCTGCCCGAGAGAGCCTTACGGATATTCTCGCACCGCCTATGCTCTCTCTCTCATCCTCCTCATTCTCTTCACTGTTGCAGCTATGTAAGCAAAAAAAAAAATATATATATATATATATATATATATATATATATATAAAATATTAAAAAATATATCTCTGTGATCTGTTTCACCGCTGATTCGTGTTATGTTTTTCTCTCGGTAATAATTTAAAAAATTCCAGAATAGGGTGTGTGGTGCTTTACGTGGGCCAGGGAAGGACTCACGCGAGCACGTCGGACACTTTGGGGTACGTTGTTGAGCAGGCGGATGTGACGGTCGATAGTCTCCGGAACGTTTCGGATTATCTTTCGGCGGCGAAGAGGATCGGAGTCGATGCCGTTTTTCTCCCGACGGACGTGCAGGCCAACATCGACAGGATTCAGACGAAGATCAACTCTTCGGCGACGACTCTCTCCGAGAAGACCGGGGACAACTCCAAGAAAATACAAAATGGGCTTGATAACATGTGAGTTTTGGTTTCTGTTCCTCTTCGAGCTCACGACTCAGTTTTATTTATTTTTATTTTATTTTTTTATGTTTCAGGAGATTGGCTCTCATTATTATCGCCGCCGTTATGCTCTTTTTGGTGTTTATTGGATTCGGTAAGTTTTTTTTTTCTTTGGGTAGTAAGAAGGAAAAATTTGCCTCTTTAAAGTTATTCCTACATACATTGAATATGTTCCCTTTACAATTCGTGCAGTGCTTTCGATTTTTGGGCTGCGAGCTCTCGTATACGTGTAAGCCAATTTTTTCTTTTTATTTTCGTACACTCGTTGACTATGAATTTACACGACCGTGTCTGATTTTTCCAAATCATCAATGTTTTCTTATTGCAGCTTGGTGATAGTCGGGTGGCTTCTTGTTGCGGTCACATTCATTTTGTGCGGCGTATTTCTTTTACTGCACAAGTAAGTATTCTGTAAAATTGTAAATAGCAAGGTCGTCACTGCAAATCACCAAAAGAACCGAGTATAGAATTTGCAACCAATCTTATAGTCGGCCTTTAAGGGTTTTGATTGGAACCTGGAAAATATGAGAGAAAAAAAAAATTAAGAATCCTCAATTCGAATTTGAACACGTCAGGGATTTGGGGGTTTTTTTTTTGGCTAGAATTTTCCTCAAGTTCCAAAAACAATGTAGAAATTTCTTGATTTTACCACTCATTTTCCTTAAAATCTTCATTGGTATCAGCGTGATTGGCGACACATGCGTTGCGATGGACGAGTGGGTGCAGAACCCGACGGCTCACACGGCGCTGGACGATATCCTGCCGTGCGTGGACAACGCGACGGCCCAAGAGACGCTGCTGAGGACAAAGGACGTGACGTACCAGCTGGTGAACATGGTCGACACTGTCATCAACAGGGTCACCAACCGGGATTTCCCTCCCAACGGGACGCCATTGTATTTCAACCAGTCCGGGCCAACCATGCCTCTTCTCTGCAACCCCTTCAGCGCCAACCTCACCGACCGACCGTGCCAGGCCGGTGAAGTCCAGCTCAAAGATGCTTCACAGGTACTAACACAATTATTATAATTCCTTGGTAGGGAACGAGTGGACTATTATGCGAGTGGCATTTTGGTCCTTTTTTTTTTTTTTTGCTATTTTTCGGAGAAAAAGGGCTCCCAAACTAAAACTATTGATTTTTTTTTTTTAGCATTTTAGTCCTTTTATTAAAGAAATTGACTTTTTTTTTTTGTCTATTTATTTATGAAATTCATTACCGAATCAACTTAAAACATACAAACTTTTATAAAAGAAACAAATCTAAGTACATGCTGACCCTAAAAACACTAAAGAAAAGTTCAAGTTTGAATCTATGAGTAAATTTTTTTTCTTTAAATGATAATTTAAACAACTTACTAAAGTTTGTAAATAACTTTTAAATTGAAATTGTGTACGAACTTTACATAGGAAAGGACTAGAATGTTACAAAATCAATAATCTGCAGACCATTTTGCTCGAAAAAATAGTTATAGGACAATAGTGCAGGCACTATTTGCGGTAAAAATTCTAAAATTTCTGAAAGTTTAGAATACTAAAATTTAGTAAAAACTATAAAAAGTACTAAAATTTTTAGGGTAAAAATTGCAATTTCTAAAAGTTTAGGGGGTGATTTGCCCGTTCTGTACTTAAGGTGGCTCTACCCAAGATTCGCCAATCAGTCGCACATGAGGCGAACTTTTTATTTATTTATTTATTTATATTTATCTTTGTTCGTGAACTGTGTTGGGAAATCGAAAAAAAAACCCTAATCGATTCGATTTTCTCCGAAACAGGAGTGGCAGAGGTACATCTGCGAGGTGTCGTCAGCCGGAATATGTGCAACGCCGGGGCGGCTGACCCCGACGATATACGGGCAGATGCAGGCTGCGGTGAACGTGAGCTTCGCCCTTTACCGCTACGGCCCGTTTTTGGTGGACCTTCAAGACTGCACCTTTGTGAGGCAGGCCTTCACGACCATCAGCGGGACCTACTGCCCCGGCCTGAGGCGGCACAGCGAGTGGATCTACATCGGACTCGTGATGGTCTCCGCGGCCGTCATGTTCTCCCTCATCTTCTGGGTCGTCTACGCCAGAGAGCGCAGGCACCGCGTCTACACCAAGGAGCACGATGCCAGAGCCGTCAGAGGCGACCCCGACAAGGCTGCCTAGTGTGCTAGAGCATACCTGAACAGAGTTTTATTTATTCTTTTCTTTTATTTTTTGTGTTGCCTTGTTTTGATGTATATTTTGAGTGGAAAACGTGGATAATCAGTGTTTTGTACATTTAGAGATTTATTATATCTATAGTTTTGATCGTGTAGAAGAACCTGTTGGAGAGGATTTAGTAATGGTAATTTATCGTGTACATTACCAATTTCCTTTTTATTTTATTTTGTTTTATTTTAAAAACTGTCGATGTGTCTAACGGTTTTCTCAATTCAGTCTAGTCGAATATTGGAATGGTCCGGTTCAATTTTAAATATTGAAAATGATTTAGATCGACAGGACTAGACTGGATAATTTTTGTCTTACAAAAGTTGTGCTAGGTGCATTTCAGATTAATAGTTTGAGCTGAACATGTTACTTGTTGGCATGCTTATAATTACATTAAGACTTGGTCTAGTTGAATTCTTTTAGCTACCTTTTCTAGCAAAAATCAGAACATAGAATAAATATTATTGGATAATTCCAGTTTTTAAATGCCGACAAAAATTTCCGGAATTTGGCGGCAGTGGCGCTGCCGGAGCAAAAAGGGTCAGCAACGTAACATATAGTCGTTTCTTCGTTATTTGTCGTTGAAAGTTCAGCGAAACAACATGCCGTTATGCCCATAAACGACCGGTAGTTTTCGTTGTGTTTAAAGATTAAATATGATGAATGTTCGTTGACATTCGAGAAAAATCGGACAAAACATCTTGGCTGTGGCGACTTTCGGGCGAACCACTCCAGCGGTGAAGATGACCCAGATTCCGGCAGATTTCGGCGACGTCGATGCCCTTTCGTCACGGCGTAGTACGATTTCAAGCTCTTTTCGGCAACAATCGGCGATATTCGTTATGTTCGTTTTTTTTACTCAGAATTTGTATTTTCTTATTTTGGTTAGTAATTCGATTTTTTTTAATATAATCTCGCTCATTAAAATTGTTTGTATTGTGACGATGTATGTTATATATTTTTTCAATATTTGTGAGACTTCCGGCAAACCATCATTTTTTCCGATGACTCAAAAAACAAATTTTCAACCATTTGTTTTTTTTTTTTTTCAAGTAAGTTTATCTCTTTATGATCTCGAAATCAAATACATATATTAATGTTAGAGACATGTTGGAATTGAAATGGTTGAAATTGAAATTGTTTGGAATGATGTCGATTGAAATGAAATTGTTGGAATTGAAATTACTTGACATAAAGTTTATTGAAATTTTGAAATCAGTATGTAGGCACTTGAAAATATGAGAGACGAAGGAGTTCGTAAGCATTATACACCGACTGCAACAAATCCAAACCATTACACATGCAATTATTGTGGGCATGTAATGTGGGGCGGAGGAATCACGCGGATGAAGTTTCATTTAAGTGAAAACGATCCAAAGAAAAATGTCAAGAAATGTCAAGATGAAAGCATTAGTGGCAGCGACTATTCAAAAGAAGAAAAACAAGTCAGTTATGGATGAAACAGTCGATGAGCACTTGAGTGGACGCTTCGATCCTACTCATGAGAAGTTTGACACCGATCTTCAATTTGAACAAGAACTTTGCAAGCTCAGTAGAGAAGCCGACAAGTGTCACAGCCGGATAAATGAAGATCTGACCCCGGTGGGGGTACAAGGAGTGTACCACCACCGCCTCAGTTTCGATCAGAAAGTGCACGACAGAGATCTATTCCTGAGATGATGAAGCCTTCATTGAAGTAACGATTAGGAAGAGTGGCAAACAACTACGTCATTCACGAAAACATTTTGGCAAACAAAGTGAAGTCGCCTCACTTTTGACACATGATAAATGAAGCGGTGACAATTGTAAGCATTTTTCATTTTGAATTTCGAACATATTATGTAATGAAAATGTACTTATGTTTTCAATCTTTACAGGTCCAAGTATCCCACTTCCTACTTCGTATGAAATTTACAATACGTACTTGAAAGACGAGGTCGCGTCTGTGAAGAAGTAAATCGATAAGGAAAAAGAAACATGGAAGCAGTACGGATGCACCATAATGTCGGATGGTTGGACGGGCTTAACGCGATTGAGCATCATAATTGTTATGGTTTATTCGGATGGTAAGAATGTGTTTTTGAAGTCTGTTGATACGTCATACAAGATAAAGAATCATGAATACATTTATAAGGTTTTGTATGCGATGGTTAAAGAAGTCGGGAAAAAGATTGTTGTCCATATTGTTACAGATAATGGTTCGGCGTACAATAAGGTTGGACATAAACTCAAGAGGCGCTACCACCTTTATTGGACTCCGTGTGCTGCGCATTTTATTTACTTCATGCTCGAGGATGTGGGCAAGAGGGCAACCGTCGCCGAAGTGGTTAAGAATTCCAAAGAAGTCACAAAGTTTATCTACAACCAGAGGATAGTACTATCGAAGATGAGAGACGAAGGTTAAGGTGAGCTAATTCGTCTAGGTCCTACTAGATTCACACAAACTACTTAGCCCTTACAAGTCTACGAAACAAACGATATGGGTTAAAGAAGATGTTCACTTCGGAATGGTGGAATCAATCTTCATTTCGTCCCACTGCAGCTGGAAAATTTATGGAATCAGAAGTATTGGACAACAACTTCTGGCTACATATTGATAATGTGTGCAAGGTGTTCGAGCCTATGTACTCTGTTTTGTGACTGGTCAATACTTAAGTAGTTCCGACTATGGGCGTTGATGTCGATTTTTGGATCGATCAACAATCAATAATGAAGAATGAAATTATAAAATATTTTTATAAGGGTTTAAAAAGACGTCGTTTAAGAAACGATTTAATAATAAAGAGCTGTAATAATATACGAATATTAATTGATTTTATTAATAGAGAAGGTTATAAACGGGCGAGGTGACGAACTCGACAGGCCGAGCTCAAAGCAATAGACGTAAGAATACAATATAGAATGTCGAAAATGAGAATAAGAGCTTGCATGTGCGAAAATTGTCCTCTCCTCTTCTATTTATAGGCGAGATAGAACCTTCTGGCCGAAGACACGAGTTCCTCGATCCATTTTCCTCGCCGAGGTCGTAGTCGTCCAAGATCCGATCTTCGCGGCGTGGTCTGCTCTTTGACTGATCCTTCGGATCAGGAAGACGTGGTCGAACTGGCATCCCTCACCGAGTCGGGAAATGCTGCTGGGCTTGGGCCGACCTGCCGAGAGTGAATTGGGCCTGTATTTGATATTGCGGGCTGGTCTTCAGACTGATTATGGGCTTCAATCGGGCCTAAGCCCATTTGAAATGATATTTTAATATTTGAGTTTTTATACCCCCACAATGGGCTTGCTTTATCACGTCTTTGACTTGATGAAAAGGAAATTGGAAAGCATTCATAACAAGCAGTGTGTAGTGGATATTGCGGCTGACAGATGGACAAGACAACTTTGCCATCCGTTACGTCAAGCATGTACAAGTCATTTCACTTATTGTTATCTTTGACCGTTGTAGTAGTATAATTTCTAATTGTTATCTTTGAATGTTGTAGTTGTAGCTCACTACCTAAATCCAAAGTTTCAATATAATCCGGAGATCATGATGCAACTTGAGCATGTTTCGGCCGTTATGCAAATCTTTGAAGTTTTGTTTATGAATGATGATTATGCTGACGTTGGAAAAGAACTTTTATCGTTTAGCAATGCGAGAGGCATGTTTGGTAGCAAACGCGCTGTTGCGGGAAGAACGAAGGAGGCTTTCGGTAAGAACTCCATCTTTGAATCAAAGTTTTAGTTTCATAGTTTAGTACTTACGTTTGTCTTTCAATTTTGCAGGGGAATGGTGGACCGTGTTCATGGTCCACACATCCACTTTACGGAAGTTGGCAATAAGAATCTTGTCTCAAACCGCATCATCATCGGCGTGCGAGAAAAATTAGAGTAATTTCGCACTTGTCCACACAAAGCAACGAAACCAACTTGAGTACAAGAGATTGAAAGAGCTTACATATTGTAGTTACAAATTGAAAGCTGCAATTACGAGACATCGAAAGCGACATCGCTGACAAGAAAGATCCTATGGATATAATCCAAAGGTTAATGGAGGTTATTGGTGACAATCTGGACGATGATGAAAACCAGAATCCCGACCCACGCGTCGCGGCACAGGCTCAAGACGAAGGTGTTGGCATTGGTGCCCACAAGAAGAGTAGTAGTTATAACTTATATACATTTGATGTAATAAAGTCTCACGAAGACTCTTGCTTGTAACTGCTGTATAATTAATAAAGAGTTGAAACTTTCATTCATTCTTCCTTGTTTGTTTGAAGCTTTATGATAAACCTTAGTCTTTAGTCCTTGAACAAACCTAACAACAAATGAAGAGTCAAATATAGATTTGCATGAACAAACTCTTCATGGTTTGCTTAAAACGGCATATTCACAATCTAAGGATCAAAGGGTTATTGATCTCAGTATGATTGTTAGGAGAACCTATGATGTCTGGGTATGAGTCATAGAGAGTTAGAGACTTTATAGTTCTTCCTAGGTATCTTATGAAGATACTGAACTGACCAGTGCAATTCTAGAGACAGTATAAGAACAAACCATTTAACCTCTTCTGTCTCAAAGTCACTATTTATGAATTGCATCATGCTTACCTCAATCCTGAAATGAGACATGTCATTTCATTTCTTACATACTCTCATTTGAGAAAGTCAGAGTTCTAGATGTTGGAATAGATCTAGGATTTAAGAAAAGATTATCGCTTCTAGCAAGTGGCGGAATATAAAAATTTCTTTAAAACTCGTAAAACGTTTTTACTACCTAGACAAAGTGCATGAGCGTATAATTTAAAATTTTAAAACTACTTTGAGTTTTCACTCGGTATTAACCTTGAATGGAGCTTGAGCGTTGAGAAGCCTTAGGAAGGTTGAATCGCTCGTCTCCCCACTTAGCTTGCCTCCCACGAGTCTTCTTGAACTTGTGAGTAACCACGAATGTTTCTAGCACTAGAGTCTTTCGAGTATGGTTAGGATTTAGTGTGTGGACACTTTTAACCACTATGACTCAAGAACTTGTCTTAGAGCCAAAGAGCTCAAACGAAACACTAGGTCTAATGAGGACCTAGGTGCTAAAACAAAAGAACAAGAAGAGAGAGAGAGAGAGAGAGAGAGAGAGAGAGAGAGAGAGAGAGAGAGAGAGAGAGAGAGAGAGAGAGAGAGAGAGGCAACTATTCTAGAGAGAGAGAGACTATCAATCTCTAAAATTGTGTGTTGTGAATTGTGAATGAGGTTGGGTATTTATAGGAGGAGGTTTTGCCTTGAAAAGATAGTTTCCTCTTTTCCATTGAATATCACATATTCATGAGCGAATCCTTGTTTCCTCTTTCTCCCTCTTGCACGTCCAACTCATGCCATCAAGGCAATTGGATTTGTTTCCTCATTTGTTTTTCTCTCTCTTTGGCCGCCCATTTCAATTCCCTCATGGAGGAAATTTGTTTCCTTTTTTTCTTTTGGCAAGTATCTTCATACAACAATGCACAAAATAAACTCTCTTTTCCTCTTGATGTTCGACGGTTTGGTGCTTCTAGAACATGCTTCTAGGAGTTTCTTTATTTGTTCATGACAATATAAGAAAAACCCTTTTAAAATTTTCACATAAAATTCCATGAAATGAAATTCAATCCTCTAGGCCCAATTCACTTAAGTTGGCCATGTGATTTAATTCATTGTCATCATATGACAATGTCAAAAAACTTATTTATTGACATTCATACTATCTTATGTCCTAATGGACAAAATTACCTTTTAGACAATTTTCGTAAAACTTGTCTAGTTCAACGTTTGAACTTGTTTTGACTTAGCTTTCTTGTTTAACTAATCCTACTCTAATGACTTGTGGTAGTGACGTCATGGATCCAAATGAACAAGCTTGAGCTAGCATACTTGGACTCAAAAGTTCACAAACCTTTTCTAAGTTCTAGCTTAATGTCAATTGACTCCAGTAAAGAGTTGACACTGAAATCCCTCGGTTCAAATGAATATATTTTCTACTCAAGAATTCTTCTTAATTGTGATGAGTGGATCCATTGAATATTATCTATGTTTACCCTTCATGAATATCATCAACTAGATGAGATTTATAAAATTACCATTTTACCCTTCTAGTTGTTATTTCCTCAACTCCTTTGTCGCTTGTGAATAAGTTAGAAACAATGTATTGACGAGGAGCTAACAAGTAACATTGATTCATCCAAAGGAGTAATGACTCAATTTGGATACTGGCCAGTTCATTTATCCACATTCCAAGGAACAAAGCATGAGGTAATAAACATTGCATTTCAGCAATCTTGTACATGAATTCAATATCTATGAGATCTTCACAAAGTTATTCATGACATCTTCATAACTTAGTATTTCACCAATAAGTCTTGTCTATATCACATAGTGAATCTAGAACTCTGACTTTCTCAAATGAGTCTCATTTCAAGATTGAGGTAAGCATGATGCAATTCATACATAGTGACTCTGAGACAGAAGAGGTTAAAAGGTTTGTTCTTAGAATGTCTCTAGAACTGCACTGGTCAATTCAGTACCTTCAGAAGACACCTAGGATGAACTATAGAGTCTCCAAATATCTCTTCCTCATAACCAGACATCATAGATTCTCCTAACAATCATACTGAGATCAATAGCCCTTTGCAAATACTCAAATTGTTAATGGACTATACCAAAACGAAGCTACATATGTCTTCTTTTGTAATATGTTTTTATATGTATTCATGTGTTTTATTTCGTTCATAAAAATCCTCTAAATGCACAATGTTAGGGAGATATCCTTAGGACCTGTGAAGTGATGTCATGCTATGGAGTATATTTTTAACAGGTTGTTGTAATAGTTTTAATTTAAAAGTATATTTTTGCAAAATATTTATTATGTATTTTATATGTTCCAAAAAGAAATTTCAGAAAATAAGTTTTTAAGAGTTCGAACGAGTACTTTCAATTTTGTGTGCCGAAACTGTTTTCTCACCCGGACAGATTTGTTTAATGAACTTAAAAATAATTCTGAGAACGTTTTACAGATTATTAAATTAGGTTTAATATGGAATTTTAAAGGTACATATGTTATTGTTGTTTTAAAAAAAATTAGTCGATTACCGAGTCACGAGCTATCCGTAATTAACAAAAGTGTAACTATAGGTCATTCTGAAAATAATTTTTCTAGCAACGTTTTTACAAATGTTGTATTTGAAATGTTCAAACATCAATGAGAAATTTTGAGGAACATCATACTCAAAAATCATTTTAGACACTCTCGGAAATCATTTCTAATTTAGGAATGTCTCGTTTCGAGTCAAACTTTCTATTTTAAGAAAGTTGACTCAAGATCAAATGTCAACATTTAATTTTTTATACGATCTCATGTCATCAGATATTTAATTTCATGTTTCATGAATCAATTTCATTAAATCACTTTTAGATTATTTATTATTGAATTTAATCAAGAATGTGACAAGTTTTTTATTTTATTTTTTTATATTGTGACACATTTAGAACTTCTTGCAATGATACAGTTTTCAAACAACCTTGTGGCATCAAAATCTAATTTGTTTGACTTATTTCTCTTGGTTTAGCCGTGTAAGATGATTCTAATAAGACAAAAAATTTTGTCTTGATAGTTGCTTTAATAAGTTGTTGTGCAAGAAACCTTTTGGTGGTGATAAGAACAACTTTATCTCGTGCATGATAATGCATAGAACCTAGAATAGGACACCCTTTTAGGTATGGATGTGTAAGGATTTTTGGTGTGTTTCAATAAGGAAATAATAAAAAAAAAAAATAGAAGAGTAGGAGAGGTAGACATGCACAATTTGTCCAAGTCATCTAGCACCCAATATTTTCCTATAAATAGACCCCAACCCACTCTTTCCTTTCATCACAAAATTTCTAAAGTTTAGTGAGAAAACAAAGTGAGTTAGAGTGGAGAGAGTGAAATCATAGAATATAGAATTCATTAGATTTTCTTCTAGAGATCAAGGTGAAGATTAATTCTTGCCCTTTCTTCAAGTCCAAGAGGTTAGCATTTTCCCGTCTTAATTCTTTATAATTATAGTTCCTTAGTATGTTCTTATTCTAGTTTTATTTACATGTTCCCATCCAACTCTAGAAACTAGAACCTTACAATGCATGCATGAAATGTTTATTTTTCTTCAAATCTGTCTTTTAATTTATGTAACTTTGGTAATTAGTTTTTATCACTTCTAAATACTCAAATTGTTAATGGAGTATACCAAAACGAAGCTACATATGTCTTCTTCTGTAATATGTTTTTATATGTATTCATGTGTTTTATTTCGTTCATAAAAATCCTCTAAATGCACATTGTTAGGGAGATATCCTTAGGACATGAGAAGTGATGTCATGCTATGGAGTATATTTTTAACATATTGTTGTAATAGTTTTAATTTAAAAGTATATTTTTTGTAATATATTTATTATGTATTTTATATGTTCCAAAAATAAATTTCAGAAAATAAGTTTTTAAGAGTTCGAACGAGTACTTTCAATTTTGTGTGCCGAAATTGTTTTCTCAACCGGACAGATTTGTTTAATGAACTTAAAAATAATTCTGGGAACGTTTTACAGATTATTAAATTAGGTTTAATATGGAATTTTAAAGGTACATGTGTTATTGTTGTTTTTCAAAAAGAATCGTCGATTTTCGAGTCACGAGTTATCCGTAATTAACAAAAGTGTAACTATAGGTCATTCTGAAAATAATTTTTCCAGCAACGTTTTTACAAATGTTGTATTTGAAATATTCCAACTGAAATTCTGATTAGTCGCAAAGACAAGATGTCGCACACAATGTATTGACAATGTGTCCGACAACTTGCTTGAACACAGATTATGGATAAACAACAAACAGTGCAGTAAGAAAAGTACACACGATATGGTTACCCAGTTTGGTGAAATACACCTACGTTTGGGGGCACGGTGCCAGTGGAAAGGATTTCACTATCTTGTAGTCAATAGTACACACAAGGTTTATATCTGATTACAATCAACAAATCAATAAAACCTAGAGACTATTACCACCAGTGATCACCTAGTCAGGGACTCCCCCTGAATTTGAGCTCCATCTCAATTCCACCCTTCGAGCAACCTCCTGGCTCGGATGACCTTAAGTCTTCAGCTGTACGTGAACCTTCAATCACGAGAACACAAAACCCAACTCTCACAGACACTCAATCTTTGTGGAATAGAGTTTGAGAGAATACACCGCTATCAACAAAATACACAGCCTCCCAGTCCGCCGGTCTTGCACGTCTAAGAGCTCTGAGTGTTTTATAAAAAACGTCGAGGCTGCTAAGGGGGAGCGCAAGGCTTTTATAGTAGCAGTACAATCCTAGAAGGTATCTCGGGTTTCCTTACCCGGCCTCAAGCGAATATCACATAGTAAAGTTTCCAGCAAGGCGAATATCGTGCAATGAAGACAGCAGCGAGATATATCTTGTAATGAAGTCACCAGTGAGGCAGATATCTCGTAATGAAGACAGCAGCGAGGCAATAACTCGGCAATAAGTCACCAGCGAAGCAATCTGTCAAAACTGGAAACTTGCCTGAAAAAAGAGTCTGCACACAAGAGGAAAGATCTCATACCAGAAGAGGAAACATAACTACCGACATCTTTCCACTCATCTTGCACTAAAAAATAAAGCCAATAAATAACGTATCAACAATCTCCCCCTTTGGCTATTTTTTAGGCAAGCACCTCCATGACCAGTTCTCATACAAGCGTCATGACCAGAGAGTCAAAATAAATGACCTGATGACGCCTCTCCCCCTGATTGCCTCAAAATAATACCAAAGGCAATGATAGACCAACACAGAGGGAGGAACATTAGCCTGTAAAGGAATGAGAACTAGAACAACAATATATCATTAACCAGCAAAAGTACGAGAAAGCTGTCTTACAAACCATCCAGAAAGAACACCTCAGTCTGAAACACACAAAAAACTGTACCACAAGCAAAAGAAGTCTGAAAAACTTGAATAATACAGACCAGTTCTAGAAAAAGAAAGAATTGAGCCGAATCACCAACGTTACCAACGACATCCTGGTCACTCCCAAAGTCTTCTTCATCGTCTTCAGTCTTGTCAACATCCTCAGATTCTTCAGCATCATCAGAAACATTAGACACAGTGGCTTGGCCCGGCTGAGAAGAGGTAGCTGAGCAAGGAGCAGTAAGATCTTTGACAAGAGCTTCGCATTTGGCCTTCCTGTTGGAGAGAGTCTCGATGGTCCTTTTCAGAGTCTCAATCTCCTCACGAAGTTCTCTCAACACCGTTCTCTGTACTTCCTCTGTCATTGTCCCCAAACGAAGTTTGCTTCCTGAGATGTCAGATGTCTCGACAAAAGGTCTGACAAGATCTCGAGCATGTTTCCCTTCAAACAATTTGGGACTGAAGATGAGAGCACCTGGTCGTTTACCTACCACATCTGAACTTCTCAAGATGTTCTTGTTTTGATCAAGCAGGATCCCAGAGATGAGAGAGGGGAAACCTATGGGAAGCTTTACTGCAAAAGACTTGGCATGCTTTGACAAGTGATCAAAAACAAAATCACCAAAATCAAACAAGGAGCGGGTACCTATCTGGAAGAAGAGACGGGCCAGATCTGCCGTGATACTCGACCCATGAGAGGAGGGAGCCCAATTGGCGATGCCAATGCGATAGAGGATGGATTATTTGGCAGTAAGCTCGGCAGAAGGCAAATTCCCCTTGGAAGGCCAGACCTTGGTTTCGTCACCAGTGATTTCTTGAGCAATGATGTCCAGGGGAGGTACCCTATCGGCTGTGATGATCTTCCCTCGACCAAGGTACTTGTTGATAACCTCAGGAGAGATCTCAAAACAATGTCCTCTGACGAAAACCTTCCTGAACTCTGCGTTGTCTGGAGTATCGTAGGATGGGGAGAGATTGATAATAAATTCCTTCACCAGAGCCGGATAGAAAACTCCAATGCTTGTGACAGTCCTGAGCATCTCGGCGTCGTGTAGGAGCTCCATGATGCCATCAACCTTGAGCGCCTCTGCAGACAATTCCTTTTCAGGAAAAATGGCTCGATGATACACATACCTCCATTTGAGAACACCATCTTCTTTATGGAAAGAGACATTGTCGATAGGGGCAGCAGGGACATTCTTCGGGAGCTTTTGCCCTCCCACTGATCTCTTGTTTCCCAAACCAAGAGAAATCATTGGTTCTTCTTCTTCAACCTCAGGGTCCTCAACAATAGGAGACAAGGGAGTCTGAGCCGACTTCTTTACTTGCTTCTTTATCATGCCCACCTTTTCTTTCTTCTTCTTCTTGGCAGGGAAGGGAGCAGCAGAAGAGCTTTCTTCCAGAGACTTTCTCTTCATCTTTCTCTTCTCCGACAGAAGAGTGGCTATGCAGACGTCATCATCTTTCTGTACCTTCTTTTTAAGAGAAGCAAGAATGTCCTCTCCAACATCCTGGACATGGTAAGTCTTCCTTTCTTGCCCCAGAGAAGATGTAGGGACATCTTTCGTGACTTCTTTTCTTAAACCTGGAATGCCACCAATGGCTTCAACAGGAGGAAGCTCTTGAACATGGGGAAGCGAATCCATATCTCTAGAATTATCAGCAGGGATACCAGAAGCTTTAGGGTTACCTTGTACAATCTTGTGAGGGCTCTCGATTGGAGATCCTCCAGAGCGGACTTCTTCTTCAGGAACCGCTTCGTCTCGTCTCTCTTCTTTGGAAGAGCTGCTGGAGCTAGCTTCTCCGGTGATGTCGGTGATTGAAAGAGCGGCCTTTTTTAGCATGGCCCTTCTGACGGCGGAGAGGGATGGATTCTCAGGAGGAACTGATGACCCAGTGATTGCACCTCCGGCCTGACCATCGGCGCGTTCACTGTATCGCAGTCCTCTAACCCTAACTCCGTGCATGTTTCTTTCAGGGCCAGGTTTCCTTGTTGCGACATTTTTCCTTTTCATTGTAGCTTTCTCTATCTCTGAGGGAATGTTAGTACTGATCCCACTTCTAGTCCCAACCATTTTGAAAGAAGGTTGAACAGAACTGCCACACAGATAACCATCGTGATGGGTGAAATCGCAAAAACAGGAGATAGTGTGAAAGAGGGGCGAAGAACAATGCGAGAAAATAAGAAAAAGGAAACAAGTAACTTCCCCGATTTTCTCGAAAACGTAACCGTCTGCATGTAAGCGAGCATAGCTAAGAGCAAAATGACGTCGAAGCAAGGGATGGGCCAAAGTCCGTCTCAGACCCAACATAAACATAAGTGGCATTTTAGCCCGGCAAAACAGTCGAATGGGCCAACCAGATAAATGGGCCCATGAGAGAACGCGAACAAGAATCAGAGAAGAATCAACACAGATGATAAGATCAAAAATCCCTCCGATAAACAGTAATTGCTATTGTTCAATAATGCACAATCCTAGAGAGGATCTGAGATTTTCAAACTGGTTAGCATCCAAAGCCTTGGTGAAAATATCTGCGAGCTATTTTTCGGTGTGAATGTATTCGAGTTTGATCTTCTTTTCTTCTACAAGGTCTTGAATGAAATGATGTCTGATCTCAATGTGCTTGGTCTTACTGTGTTGAACAGGATTCTTCAAGATGTTGATGGCGCTAATGTTGTCGCAGAATAATGTCATGACATCTTGTCCAACATCATATTCAGTAAGCATCTGTTTCATCCAGAGGAGCTGAGTGCAACTGCTCCCTGCAGCGATGTATTCAGCCTCAGCAGTGGATAAGGAAACACAGTTCTCTTTCTTGCTGAACCAGGAGATGAGATTGTTTCCAAGGTAGAAACATCCACCAGAGGTACTTTTTCTATCAACCGTGCTACCTGCCCAGTCAGCATCACAGTATCCCACAAGCGTAGAGGAAGTATCATAAGTATATAAGAGGCCAAAATTGGCAGTTCCTGAGATGTACCTTATGATTCGCTTGGCTTGAGCCAAATGGCTAGCTTTGGGATTGGCTTGATATCGCGCACACACACCTACAGAGTAGGCTATGTCTGGTCGGCTGGCAGTGAGATAAAGAAGACTACGAATGATACTCCTGTAGAGGCTTTGATCAAAAGATTCTCCATGCTCATCCTTAGTGAGTTTGATGTGAGTAGCAGCAGGTGTCCGCTTGTGAGAGGATTTTTCCAGGCCAAACTTCTTCACTAAGTTTTTTGCATACTTACTTTAGGAGATAAAGATGCCATCTTCCATTTGCTTGATCTGGAAACCCAGGAAGTAGTTTAGTTCACCGACCATACTCATCTCAAACTCAGACTGCATTTGTCGAACAAAAAGGTCCACCATGTTGCTTGACATTCCTCCACAGATGATATCGTCAACATAGATCTGGGCTATCATGAGATCTCCATTCTCCTTTTTCACGAACAAAGTCTTGTCAACTCCACCTCGGGTGTAACCATTCTACACAAGGAACTGGGTCAGTCTCTCATACCATGCACGAGGAGCCTGCTTAAGGCCGTAGAGAGCTTTTCTGAGTCTGTAGACATGCTGTGGTGAGCTGGGATCTATGAACCCTTTTGGTTGTGCAACATAGACTTCTTCATTCAGGTACCCATTGAGAAAAGCACTCTTAACATCCACTAGTAAAGCTTGAACTGCAGGTGACATGAGATACCAAGCAAGAGTCTGATGGCTTCAAGTCTTGCCACAGGTGCAAAGGTTTCATCGAAGTCTATGCCCTCTACCTGAGTATAACCATGCGCCACAAGTCTAGCTTTGTTTTGAGTTATATTACCATGTTCATCAGATTTATTCTTAAAAATCCACTTAGTTCCAATGACATTCACATTGTCAGGTTTAGCAACTAGCTCCCAAACTTCATTTATTTCAAACTGAACAAGTTCCTCTTGCATAGCATTAACCCAGTATTCATCATCAATAGCTTCATTTACATTCTTAGGTTCAATCTTAGAAACAAAGCAGAGATTACTAATCATCTCCCGATAGTTTACATGAGGTTTTGGACGAGTCTTTATTCCTTCACTGATTTCGCCAATCACCTCATGAGCAGGATGATTTTTCTGGATTCTTCTAGAAGGAATTCGTTGTTCAGTCTCAGGAGGAGATCCTTCATCTGGAACAATGTCGCTCACTTTGTCATCAACATCAGCCCTGACATTTGGGTTTCCAGAAGAGATGTCGTCCAAAGAGTTTTCAGCATCTGTCCTGACATCTGTGTTACTAGGAAAAACTTCATCCTCATCATTAGTACTGTTAGTAACATCATGATCATCATTTACCACCACATTTATGGATTCCATCATAGTCTTCGTTCATTTGTTAAAAACACGATAGGCCCGACTATTTCTAGAATATCCAAGAAATATACCTTCATCACTTTTAGGGTCAAATTTACGTGGAGGATCTCTGTCAGCAAGTATATAACAAACAGAACCAAAGACATGAAAGTATTTCACATTAGGCTTTCTCCCCCTCCATATTTCATAATGAGTGATGGAAGTACCTGGACGAATAGTAACTCTATTGTGAATATGGCAGGCAGTATTAAGAGCTTCAGCCCAGAAATGTGGTGGAATGTCTTTAGCCAACATCATTACTCCAGCCATCTCTTGGAGGGTTCGATTTTTTCTTTCAAAAATTCCATTTTGTTGTGGTGTGATAGGAGCAGAGAATTCATGGGCTATCCCTTCTTCAGTACAAAACTTAGCAAAGCTCATGTTCTCAAATTCCCTCCCATGATCACTCCGAATTCTGATCACTTTGCCGATGCTCTCTCCTTTTTCTCTCTGAACCTCCTTACAAAGAGCTTCAAAAAAAGAAAAAGTGTCAGATTTCTCACAAATAAAATCAACCCAAGTATACCTGGAGTAGTCATCCACACACACAAACACGTATCTCTTCCCTCCAAGACTTTCGACCTGCATCTGTCCCATCAGATCCATGTGAAGAAGCTCCAGAACACGAGATGCGGTAAGATGTTGCACTATCTTGTGAGACTTCTTGACCTGTTTCCCAATCTGGCATTCACCACAGATTTTTCCTTCAACAATCTTCAGATTTGGGACACCGATGATGGATTTCTCATAAACAATTTTCTGCATGCTTCTGAGATTAAGGTGACCAAGCTTTTGGTGCCACAGCTTGGTTTCGTCAACCTTGGTCAAGAGGCAATTGTTGTTTGGTACGGGTGACTACATGTAGCAGTTGTCACGTGATCTGGTTCCTCGCATAAGTTCATCCTGTTCCTCATTAACCACCACACACTTATCACGAGTAAAATTGACACGTAAGTTCAGATCACAAAGCTGACTAATACTGATAAGATTAGCAGTAAGTCCTTCTACCAACAAAGCCTCAGTCAAGCAAGACATACCAGGATAGTTTAACTGACCTTTACCCACAATTTTGGCTTTTACTCCATCTCCAAAGGTAACATGACAGTTAGAATAAGGTTTCACGTTGGTCAGGAAGGTGTGATCACCTGTCATGTGGCGAGAGCAACCACTGTCGAAATACCAGTCACTCCCGGTGGATGCACTCAGAGATGTGTAGGCAATATTGGCATGATAGGACGTATTTTTCACTCTCCATTCCAGTCGAATAGAAGGTTGTTGACGAGGTAGGACATTCCTGTGAATGGACTTTTGCTGACGGACGTTTTTCCCGTATAACCGATAGCAAAAAAGTCAAATATGGCTCTTTCTACCACAATAATGGCATACCCAACGAGGTCTGTTGACTAGAGACCTGGTTGGTGATGGGAATTTTCTTAACTAAAGAAAAATTCTACACAACGCAAGCGAACGTGTCGTCAAGTAATAGAGTGCAAAAGCACGGATATCGATCCCACAAGGACTCTAGACTATTTCCGAAGCAAACTCACTAGCTTTCTTTTTCGAGTTATGGAAATAAAAAATGGGGGTTTTTGATTGTTTTGAGAGCAAGATGAAATGTAAACAAAAGTGAAAACAATAGTTAAACACAAGTTAAAAAGAAGGGGCACGATTTCGTTATTTCATCGAGTCGGTCGGTCAAGATACGATTCTAAGCTCGGGTTTAGAGTGTTAAAACTTAGTCTCAATCCCTCCTATAACATTCACTAATCTCTCTCGAGTCTTTAGGAATCTAGATATGTGTCGAACTTACACCTCTCGGTTTGGGTTCTATTAAAACACAAAACCGCATTTAGCCCGGGATTTCAATCAACTACCACTACCCCTAGTCTTTCTATAGCTCTAGGAAGGTTAAAGATGAGATGGGTATAGTTGACTCGTTTATTACCTCTCGGTGTCTAAACTTGTCTAAGATTCACTAACTAGGTAGCTACTCTAGTTAGCGCCAACACACACCCATACCCATAGAATTTTCACTCTCAACCCAACCATGAAGCACCAATCTAGTCCAAATGTTTGACCAACCAACTCAACTACTCAACTACATCGCACCCCAAATCTACTTAGCTACTCATGATTAAGAATAAACAAAGTAAAATTGAAATAAGTAAAAGAAGTAAAACAATAAAGAAACAAGACATTGAATGCTAATCTCAACAACCAAATGAAGCTTTTATTAAACTCAAGCACTACTTCAATAATCCTCTTAGATAAAACAATAAAATAATCACAAGACTCAATGTTCAATATATAAAGGTAGTCAATGTTGTCGGCCCGTCTAGGGCCGACGAGAACAAAGGCATCTCTTCGACCCACGTGGCTGGTACGAGGCCTTGGGCGGTGAAACCCTGACTCAACCAGGGGCCGGCCCAAACCAATGGCCAAGACAAATGCCTTGCCCAGCCATGGGCCGAGTCAATGGCTCACTCGGCCATTGAGCAGTTCACTCGGCCAATGGCCGAGTGAACCATCCAGCTACCAAGGCAGTTCACTCGGCCATTGGCCGAGTGAACCTTCCAGCAGTTTACTCGGCCAATGGCCGAGTGAACCTTCCAGCCGCCCAGGTAGTTCACTCGGCCATTGGCCGAGTGAACCTTCCAGCAGTTCACTCGGCCAATGGCTGAGTGAACCTTCCAGCCGCCCAAGCAGTTCACTCGGCCATTGGCCGAGTGAACCTTCCAGCAGTTCACTCGTCCAATGGCCGAGTGAACCCTTCAGCCGGCCATGCAGTTCACTCGGCCATTGGCCGAGTGAACCTTCCAGCAGTTCACTCGGCCAATGGCCGAGTGAACCTTCATCCGGCCAAAACTCCTCACTCGACCATTGGCCGACCCAACCCTTCAGCCGGCCAATGGCCGACCCAAACTTGCTCACTCGGCCAAAGGGTCTTCAAACCACCCCTTGGCTGCCTATAAATACAGGGGCCGCTCCCCTAGTCCAGGTAATCCATTTTTGAGTCCCGAAACGCTGCCGAACTCGTACTTCGCTCGTTTCGCTCATCTTTGGCCTCTCACCACCCCTAAAACCTCTATACTCCACCTCAATCCCACTAATGTTGAGCGTCGGAGAGGTAAACAGGGGCACCCCCCCTGTTTCCCCTTTATAGTTCACAATCTCTTTCTTGCTTTTCAGGTATCGAGACGAGGTGAGCTTCACCCACAGCTAAGGGACGACTTGGGATACCAAGTCCGACACGCTCGAGCCGGAGTGAGACCACTTGGTCCGGCCTTGGGTCTAACCACTCTGGGCTCCTAAATAGTTGTCCAAAAATCAGTGACAACATTTTGGCGCTAGAAGGAGGGGGCCACCGACCTTGGCACGCTCTCCCTTCCATTCCACATTTTCACCACTTCTACGACTCTCGAGAGATGAGTCACCTACCCACTACCTCCGCGGGTACACGAGCGACGAGCTCGAGGTACGGTCTCCGACTCCTCGCACACCGTCTTGAAGGGCAACCTCGCGATAGCGAGAGCCAGCCCCAAGGCCCGGTGAACGACCCCGAGGCCGAGCTCCGAGAGGACACGGCCCGGCGGCTCGCGGAGCTCCTTGACCGTCCCGGCGTTGACGGCTCCCTCATCGCCGATCTCCTCGGCTACGACGTCGAGGATCGATCCGCTCAGGACGACTCCGACCCCGAATACGTGGGGGAGTCAAGGACCAACGAGGCCACCCCTAGCCTCGCTCAAGCACGACCCGAGAGGGCCAATGGTGCGTTGGCCGATCCTTTGCACCCGGCGCGACGACAGGCACGGTCACAGTCCCGGGGACTCACCCCCTCGGTTTCAAGAGTTGGCCGAACACGGCGCCTCGCCGAGGAGAGAGCGACTCTGGTTGACGATGGGGCCGATAGCCAAAGCGCTCGCCGGACGACCCGACCAAGGGCGACCTCGCCTCGCCACGCACCTAGCGCGGACCTTAGAGAACGCTTGACGGCGCAAAGAAACTCCCGAGGGGAGGATCTCCGCCAAAGGCTCAATTCTCGGCGGGACGCGCTACCCGCCGCAACTCTCGGCCGAGCTCAGGCCAATGTCGTGGACCAAGCGTCCAACGAACGCCGACCGGTGACCCCCGTGGCCCCGACAGTCGGCCCTGCCAACGGGCTTGATATGGTCACAATGATTCAGAGCCTCCAAAACCAAATCATCGAGATGAGGGAATCAGGGAGGCAGAGATCATATGGAGGGATCGAGGAATCATACTCTCCCTTCGCCGCACAAATCCTCGCGCAGCCTTGCGTGGGGAACTTCAAATTGCCGTCCATCCCCCCCTATGATGGACGGACTGACCCAAACTTCCACATCCAACACTACGAGACGTGGATGACAATGCAAGGACAGTCGGATGTGACCCTCTGTCAAGCCTTCAGCCTGACCCTCACAGGGTCGGGCTTTGAGTGGTTCCGAAGTTTGAGGCCTAGGAGTATCCCGTCCTTCCGGGCCTTGCGAGAGGCTTTCCTCGCCCGCTTCGCCACGCTTGTGGCACAAAAGAAGTCGAAGACCCACCTCCTCTCCATTCGGCAAGGGAGAGATGAGACATTGAGACAATACCTCGCTCGCTTCACCGAGGAGTCTCACAAAGTCGAGGGCTTCGACGACAAGGACGCCATCACAGCGATCACCGAGGGAGTTCGAACGAGCGACTTCCTCAAGTCCATTGTCGGGCAAGTCCCGCGAGACATGGCGGAGCTGATGACGAGAGCCCGCACACATATGGGAATCGAGGACTATCTCGATGGCCGAGATGGCCGAAAGTCAGGAGGACAAGGTAGTCGCCACCGCGACGACCAGGACGAAGATCGTCCCGACCCTCAGAGGAAGAGGAGCAAGGGAGGCCGGGCCCCCAACGGTCGCCCCCTCTCCGGTCCAAGATCGTCACACGTTGATAGCTTCCGAGCGTTATCAACGTACACCCCTCTGAACGCCCCGCAAGAGCGGATCCTAGCTTTGCACCGCGACAAGCTAGGAAGTCCGGCTCCTCTTGCGAAGGATCCCGCGAAGAGGGATCGAAACAAGTTCTGTGAGTACCACCAGGATCACGGGCATCTGACGTCCGAGTGTTATCATCTCAGGCGTCAGATCGAGGCCCTAATTCAAGACGGGAAATTAAAAGAGTATGTCCTGAGAACGGTCGGGACGGCCGCGGTGCACGGAGAGCGCCCACGGCAAGAAAGGAAGGGTCCGGCGACGGCAACTGTCACAGACCAAATGGCGAACCAAGAACCAGGGAACTCACAATTGCACGTCGTGGGCTCAATCATGGGCGGCCCGGAGTTCGGAGACTCGAGCACGCAAAGGAAGAAATACGTGCGCGAAGTTTCCCAAGGGAAAATAGCGCACTACATCAACCACACGTACGAGGCTCCTCCTCCAGCCCCGTTCGAGTCCATGTTCTTCACCAGCCAAGAAGCAGCGCGTGTGCTCCACCCGCACAATGACGCGATAGTCGTCTCCGCACCGGTCGCCAACAACCTCGTCCGAAGGATCCTAATCGATAATGGAAGCTCCGCCGACATAATCTTCAAATCGGCGCTGGACAGGATGAAGCTATCCGGAGTGGGACCGACCCCGGTCTCGACTCCGCTCTTCGGCTTCTCCGGGGAGAGGGTCATGACGGAGGGAACCATCGACCTCCCGGTCACCTTCGGAACACCGGGGGGGCTCGAGGTCACCCGTATCGTGTCCTTCCTAGTTGTGGACCAGCCCTTGGCATACAACATCATCATCGGCCGCCCGACTCTCAACCGGCTGAAGGCCATAACGTCCACCTATCACCTGATGATGAAGTTCCCGACTGAGAAGGGGATTGCCGTCATGTTGGGAGACCAGTCAATGGCGAGGATGTGCTACATCCAAGGCGTGGACGGGAAAGGGAAGGAAAAGATGGTGAGCGCTGTCCTCCAGCTCGGTCAAGCTGCAGAAGCTGGCACTGCGGTGGAAGACCGCTCCCTTTTCTCATTATGTCATTTTACTTCCGATTTTAAGACAATTTCAAATTTCAATAAGGCCAATGGCCTGGGAATGTAATTTTTGACTATTTCGACATGGTAATTAGATTACATTTCGCCTCGAAGCCTTTTTCGTGTTGCATTATAATTTCTAGTCTCCTCTACGAGTACACGAGAAACTCGGGGGGCTAACAGGAATCAATGCCTAAACAACAAAAAAAAAAAATAAATAAATAAATAAATAAAAGCATAACAAAGTCTCAAGGGGCCAATGGTTAGGCCGGAGGCCCCAAAGAGAGACTCTTCACATGACTCCTCGTGCAGGCTCTACACGAGTCCTCGAGTTGAGTCCGAGTCCACGAGTCGACTGATACTCTTCGTTCCGACTCTTCACGTAACTCCTCGTGCAGGCTTTACATGAGTCCTAGAGTTGAGTCCCGAATCCGTGCTCGCCAGCGTGTCTGGTCTAGCCAGCGTCCACGGAGGCAGCAAGCGTGTCTGGTCTAGCCAGCGTCCACGGAAGACCCGGTCACACAAACGAGACACCGAGGACCCCCGAGGCCCAAGTCGTGCTAATCGATCACGCCTTCATTGGTGAGTCGAGAAAATAAGACACGCACAATAAAGTCGTGCTAATCGATCACGCCTTCATTGGTGAGTCGAGAAAATAAGACACGCACAATAAAGTCGCGCTAATCGATCACGCCTTCATTGGTAGGTCGAGAAAATAAGACACGCACAATAAAGTCGTGCTAATCGATCACGCCTTCATTGGTGGGTCGAGAAAATAAGCCACGCACAATAAAGTCGTGCTAATCGATCACGCCGTCATTGGTGAGTCGAGAAAATAAGACACGCGCAATAAAGTCGTGCTAATCGATCGCGCCTTCATTGGTGGGTCGAGAAAATAAGCCACGCACAATAAAGTCGTGCTAATCGATCGTGCCTTCATTGGTGGGTCTAGAAAATAAGACACGCACAATAAAAGCCGTGCTAATCGATCACGCCTTCATTGGTGAGTCGAGAAAATAAGACACGCACAATAAAGTCGTGCTAATCGATCACGCCTTCATTGGTAAGTCGAGAAAATAAGACACGCACAATAAAGTCGTGCGAATCGATCACGCCTTCATTGGTGGGTCGAGAAAATAAGCCACGCACAATAAAGTCGTGCTAATCGATCACGCCTTCATTGGTAAGTCGAGAAAATAAGACACGCACAATAAAGTCGTGCTAATCGATCGCGCCTTCATTGGTGGGTCGAGAAAATAAGCCACGCACAATAAAGTCGTGCTAATCGATCGCGCCTTCATTGGAGGGTCGAGAAAATAAGCCACGCACAATAAAGTCGTGCTAATCGATCACGCCTTCATTGGTGAGTCGAGAAAATAAGACACGCACAATAAAGTCGTGCTAATCGATCGCGCCTTCATTGGTGGGTCGAGAAAATAAGCCACGCACAATAAAGTCGTGCTAATCGATCGCGCCTTCATTGGAGGGTCGAGAAAATGAGCCACGCACAATAAAGTCGTGCTAATCGATCACGCCTTCATTGGTGGGTCGAGAAACTAAGCCGCGCACAATAAACTGTGCAAATCGATCGCGCCTTTATTGGTAGGTCAAGAAAGTAAGCCACGCACGATCGACTCAGAACAATAAGTCGTCCCTCGCGACGCACAAAAGTCGTCCCTCGTGACGCACATAAGTCGTCCTTCGTGACGCACAAAGGCCGTCCCTCGCGACGCGCAAAGGCCGTTCCCCGTGACGCAAACCCGAGAGCATTCATCCCGCATCCGCATAAAAGCGTAGATTTTGAGTTTCCACTCGACCTACGCTCGACCGGAAACTCGGGGGGCTAATGTTGTCGGCCCGTCTAGGGCCGACGAGAACAAAGGCATCTCTTCGACCCACGTGGCTGGTACGAGGCCTTGGGCGGTGAAACCCTGACTCAACCAGGGGCCGGCCCAAACCAATGGCCAAGACAAATGCCTTGCCCAGCCATGGGCTGAGTCAATGGCTCACTCGGCCATTGAGCAGTTCACTCGGCCAATGGCCGAGTGAACCATCCAGCTACCAAGGCAGTTCACTCGGCCATTGGCCGAGTGAACCTTCCAGCAGTTTACTCGGCCAATGGCCGAGTGAACCTTCCAGCCGCCCAGGTAGTTCACTCGGCCATTGGCCGAGTGAACCTTCCAGCAGTTCACTCGGCCAATGGCTGAGTGAACCTTCCAGCCGCCCAAGCAGTTCACTCGGCCATTGGCCGAGTGAACCTTCCAGCAGTTCACTCGTCCAATGGCCGAGTGAACCCTTCAGCCGGCCATGCAGTTCACTCGGCCATTGGCCGAGTGAACCTTCCAGCAGTTCACTCGGCCAATGGCCGAGTGAACCTTCATCCGGCCAAATCTCCTCACTCGGCCATTGGCCGACCCAACCCTTCAGCCGGCCAATGGCCGACCCAAACTTGCTCACTCAGCCAAAGGGTCTTCAAACCACCCCTTGGCTGCCTATAAATACAGGGGCCGCTCCCCTAGTCCAGGTAATCCATTTTTGAGTCCCGAAACGCTGCCGAACTCGTACTTCGCTCGTTTCGCTCATCTTTGGCCTCTCACCACCCCTAAAACCTCTATACTCCACCTCAATCCCACTAATGTTGAGCGTCGGAGAGGTAAACAGGGGCACCCCCCTGTTTCCCCTTTATAGTTCACAATCTCTTTCTTGCTTTTCAGGTATCGAGACGAGGTGAGCTTCACCCACAGCTAAGGGACGACTTGGGATACCAAGTCCGACACGCTCGAGCCGTAGTGAGACCACTTGGTCCGGCCTTGGGTCTAACCACTCTGGGCTCCTAAATAGTTGTCCGAAAATCAGCGACAATAGTCAACAAAAACTCAAATAGAATACTTAATAGCTTAAAATATGTTCAACAAAGCAATAAGTGGAGTAAATAAATAAAGAACAATAAATAAAAGAGATAGAGTTAAGGATGAACAAATATAGGTGATGAAGATGATGGAGGTTGCCACTTCTCCCTCTTCTTCTTCACTCCCAAGCTCAAGAACAAAATGAGTTTCAAACCCTAGCTTTCTCTCTCTCACTTTCTCTCTCAAGTTTTCAAAACAAAAATAAAAGTGTTCTATTCTAAAGCTCTCCCCCCCTCTTTTGAACAAGTGTATATGAGGGTTTAAGAGAGGTTTTCGGAGCAAATATGGACCCTTGGATGAGATCCAAGGGCCAAAAATGATTTAAAAGACGAGCTCCAAAAGTACTGAAAAAGTAACTGGCGCGGCGCGCCACATAACAGGCACGCCGCGCCACTCGTGAAATTCTGAAGGCGCGCCCCGCTTCTCTTGCACGTCGTCTGCTCGAGCTCTCGGTGTAAAATTTAAGCATTAGGGCGCGGCGCTCCATACAACAGGCGCGGCGCGCCACCCTTGAAACGTTGACTTCTTGTTGACCATCGTTGACTTTTGTTGACTTGACTTCACAAGGCCATAACTTCCTCGATTTAGCTCCGATTCAGCCCGTTTTCGCACCACGGCTTTCTCTCACTCTCTTTATCCTGAAAACATAATAAAACTACAAAATAACTGTTAGAAATTGAGTAAAATTAAATAGGTGTTTTAATTAGCTCAATTTAATTTGTTCACTAAAAGACAAAATAGTGTGTTGTTGATTGAGAAAGTGAGTTTGTGAATGAGGAAGTGACGAGCACGACTGGGGCGAGGTCGTCAGCTCGACTGGGGCGAGGTCGATTGAACGAAATGACGAAGTCATTTCAGTTCGACTGAGGGCGAAGTCGACTGGTCGACCTCCTGGCGAGCTCGACCTCCTGGCGAGCTCGACCTCCAGGTGAGCTCGACCGCCTTTTCGCGGAAATTCTCGCCAACGGTCGAGCATCCTCATTTAGCAGTTATTTGTGGTTACCGTTCGATCTAACGGTCACGTCTCTTCAAAACGAACTATCGTTTGGCCAACGGTCGTGTCGTTTGAGACTATAACCGTAGTTCGACCGAAACGGTGCGTCTGTTCGTAGTTCGACCGAAACAGTGTGTCTGTTCGCAGTTCGACCGAAACAGTGCATCTGTTCGCGAAGACCATTAGTTCGACCGAAACAGTGCGTCTGTTCGTCGAACCTCTTCGCGAACAGGTACGATTGATTAAATAATCCGATTTCGGATTCAGTAATCAATACAAGTTTCCGAACTAACTTTCTCAATTCCCGAAACACTAATCTAGAAACACATTTCTTGCTTATTTCGGATTTTCACTCTGTCTTGGTGCAGTCCGAACCAGGCTTGTCGTATCCTGCGGTATTCTTGTACAATAAACCTTAAGACACTTTGGGGTACTCGAAATACTATAAGGAAAGCGTTCCTATGCGTGATTCAAGCCTCGAAGTCTTCAATTTCGAAGAATTATCTAACAATCTTATAGTATCTTGTGCTATGGCTACCGAGGCGCCAGTTTCGAGTTTGAAAGTGATGAGCCAGGACTTCGTCAAGTTAGATCGCTTCGACGGCACTAACTTTACTCGCTGGCAAGACAAGATGCGTTTCTTCCTCACCGCCATGAAGATCTTCTACGTGCTCAACCCGACGTTGGTGCCCATCCCATAGCCGACGGATGAAGATGATGACGAACTCAAGGCGGACCGGAAGAAGCGTCAAGAGGACGAGCTGCTGTGCCGGGGTCACATTCTGAACACATTGTCAGACCGACTCTACGATCTCTACACCGACAATCCATCGGCGGTCGAGATATGGAAGGCTCTCGAGTACAAGTTCAAGGCCGAAGAAGAAGGTACCAAAAAGTTCCTTGTCTCGAGTTATTTTGATTTCAAGATGTTTGATGACAAGCCTATACTTGCTCAAGTTCATGAATTGCAAGTTATTGTCAACAAATTGAGGGCTGTAAAGATAGATATTCCGGAGTCTTTCCAAGTTGGTGCGATTATTGCGAAGTTACCCAATTCGTGAAAATGCTATCGAAAGAAACTTCTTCACAATACCGAGGACTTCTCTTTGGAGCAAATCCAGAAACATCTTCGAATCGAGGAGGAATCGAAGATGAGAGAGAAGACGTCGGATGCCGGTACTTCCAAGGCCAATGCGGTGAGCGCTAAAGGCAAGAGGAAGTGGAATGACAAGGAAGAAATTTCGGGTTCCAAAAAGGACTCGAAGAAATTCAAGCATTCCGGCAAATCCAAGTCCGGTAACAAGCCCGGATCCAAGGGGTTCAAAGGGGGCTGCTATGTGTGTGGCAAACCCGGTCACTATGCTCGAGATTGTCGACACTGCAAGACGGATGTGAAAGAGGTCGACGCCACTATGATCGATACTAACATAGTCGCTACGTTGAGCGAACTCATGGCGGTCAAATGCAAGGTTCAAGGGTGGTAGTACGACACTTGTGCTACCGTTCACGTCACCTATGATAGGGCTGCCTTCAAAACCTATTCTGAAGTCAACGATGGACAAGCAGTTCAGATGGGAAACGAGCATCGCTCTCAAGTTGTCGGCATCGGGAATGTGGATCTCAACTTCACCTCCGGGAAGACGGTCACTTTGACCAATGTTCTCCATGTTCCGGATATGTGTAGGAACCTAGTTAGTGGCGATCTCCTAGGCAAACCGGGGATCAAATCTATGTTTGAGTCGGGCAAGCTTATCTTGACCCGAAATGGTGTATTTGTTGGCAAAGGCTATTCCAGTGAAGGGATGGTCAAATTATGTATTATTGACAATGTTATTAATGAAATTTCTCCTTCTGCTTATATGCTTGATTCTGTTTCTTTATGGCATAGTAGATTAGCACTTATTGGTTTTAGCACTATGAAAAGGATAATTAAATGTGGATTAATTTCGTGCAAATCTGATAAATTAGATAAATGTGAAATATGTGTGAAATCTAAAATGATAAAGAAACTGTTTTATAGTGTAGAGAGAAATTCTAAGTTGTTAGATCTTATACACTCTGATATATGTGAATTTAATGGCATGTTAACCCGTGGGGGAAATAGGTATTTCATTACCTTTATTGATGATTGCTCTAGATTTACATATGTGTATCTTTTGAAACATAAAGATGATGCTTTTAATGCTTTTAAGGTGGATAAGGCTGAAGTAGAAAATCAATTAGGAGTTAATATTAAAGTCCTTAGAAGTGATAGGGGCGGTGAATATTTTCCTAGTGATTTTAATACTTTTTGTGAAGAAAATGGTATTGTTCATGAATGTTCTGCACCTAGAACACCACAACAAAACGGTTTAGCCGAACGTAAAAATAGGACACTTCAAGAGATGATAAATGCCATGTTAACGCATTCTGATTTACATTTTAGTTTGTGGGGTGAAGCTTTACTATCCGTATGTCATATTTTAAATCGTATTCCTTTAAAGAAAACCCAAATATCTCTGTACGAGGTATGGAAAGGGCGAAAGCCTAACATTGGGTATTTCAAAGTGTGGGGGTGTCTAGCCTACTACAAAAACATGGATCCTAAAAGGACCAAGTTGGGTCCTCGAGGAATGCGAAGTGTTTTTATTGGTTATGCTATGAATAGCAAGGCATATAGACTTCTAAACTTAGAGTCTAATGTCATAGTAGAATCCCGAGATGTGGAATTCTTTGAGAATCTTAACTTGACAGGAATAGAACCTCAAAATTCCACATATGAAGAACCTCGACCAGGCGAGCTCGATCTCCAGGGAGGATCGACCTCAAGGCGAGCTCAAACCCCTGGCGAGCTCGACCAGCAGGGAGGTTCGACCTCCAAGCGAGCTCGACCCCAGGTGAGCTCGACCCCTGGCGAGCTCGACCTCCAGGCAGGCTCGATGCCTCGAGAGGAAAGTTCTTCTAGGGTAGTTGTAGAACAACCCGAACTTCGGAGAAGCAAAAGAGTCCGTAAGTCTAAGGAAATAGATTCTCGCATCATTTCTTTTTACCTAGTAGAAGGAAATAGAGAGAGTTTTGCACGGAAACTTCCTATTATTCTTCTTATTGAAGACGATCCTAAGACTTATAATGAAGCGGTGGCTTCTCGAGACTCTGCCTTTTGGAAGGATGCTATCCAAGATGAAATGGATTCTATTATGTCAAACCACACTTGGAAAATTGTCGATCTACCCAAAGGGTCTAGACCTATTGGGTGTAAGTGGGTGATCCGAAAGAAGTACCATAGTGATGGAACTCTTAACACTTACAAGGCTAGATTAGTAGCCAAAGGATTTTGACAACGAGAAGGAATTGATTACTTTGACACATATGCACCGGTAGCGAGGAAAACAACAATTAGAGTGTTGTTTGCCTTGGCTTCTTTGTATAACCTCAATGTTCATCAAATGGATGTCAAGACGGCATTCTTGAATGGAGATCTCGATGAGGAGATTTACATGGAGCAGCCGGAAGGTTATGTGCTTCCGGGTAATGAACAAAAGGTTTGCAAACTTGTTAAATCCTTATATGGATTAAAACAAGACCCAAACAATGGCATCAAAAGTTTGACTCAGTCATACTTTCGAATGGATTTGTTCCTAACGTTTGTGACTAGTGTTTGTACTCAAAGGTGCGTGGTAACCTTGTGATCCTCCTATGTCTCTATGTTGATGATATGTTGATCATTAGCAACGAGATGAAAGGAATATTAGAAATGAAGAGGTTTCTATCTTCCACTTTCAAAATGAAAGATCTTGGACAAGTTGATACTATTTTGGGTATCAAGGTTCGTAGAACCAGTGGGGGTTATGAACTTAGTCAATCACACTATGTTGAAAAAGTGCTTGATAAGTTCAAACATTTAAATTTCAAAGAAGTGAATACCCCATTTGATCCAAGTGTAAAACTTGAAAAGAATAATGGAAGGGCTGCGGCTCAATTGGAATATGCTAGTGCGGTTGGTTGTCTTATGTACTTGATGCAATGTACTCGACCAGACATAGCATTTGTCGTTAGTAAAATGAGTAGATTTACCAGCAATCCAAGTGCCGAGCATTGGAAGGCCATTGGGAGAATCTTTGGATTTCTTTTGAAAACCAAAAATCTTGGACATCAATACGGTCAGTTTCCTGCCGTACTAGAAGGATATACTGACGCAAGTTGGATATCGAGCGTCAGAGATAACAAATCTACGACGGGATGGGTGTTTACACTTGCCGGCGGGGCAGTTTCTTGGAAATCAAAGAAACAAACATGTATCACTCATTCGACCATGGAATCATATTTTGTGGCCCTTGCTTCAGCAGGTCAAGAGGCTGAATGGTTGAGGGATCTTCTTTTAGAAGTTCCATTGGCTAAAGACAATATATCAACCGTGTCGATACATTGTGATAGTCAATCAACTTTAGCGAGAGCATACAGTGAAGTGTATAATGGAAAGTCTAGACATATTAGTCTGAGACATGACTATGTGAGGAAATTGATCAAAGATGGAATCATTTCGCTCACATATGTAAGATCAAGCTTTAATATTGCTGATCCGTTCACTAAACCCCTTGCAAGAGATTTGGTGAGATCGACCTCGAGAGGTATGGGTCTTAAACTCCTTGAGTAGTGATCTGACAATGATAGCAACCCAACCTAAGGTTAGGAAATGACTAACTATAGGTTCAATGGGTACGAACAAGTCATTGAATTGGATATTGATAACATTATATAATAATGTTGACTGTTACAATCGGGAGGTTGAGTTTCTTAACTCTTAATGAAGTTCAGTCTTGAGGACAAGTATCTATACGTAACAGAGATACTGTAAGAACTTCACCTATGTGAATTTCGGGATGGTGCCGTCCCAAAGTGAGAGTTGGAGTTTTCTCTCATGAAAAATTCACGAGACAGGATGAGCACATGGCCATTAAACGGTGCTAAGCGTGTGATATAGGCGAAGAACACTAAAGAGTGTGTGTTGAGTAACACCGATTTTATCACAAGGAAAATAGGTTCAAAGCCTGGCTACCTAATTTCCGATAAAGTCTTGTGTTGCTTATACTAAGGATAAGTTCAAATCGAAAGATACTTATCTGTACTAACATTCTTTGTCTCTTTTCTGGATTCTATCTTGTTTTTTCTGAACAAGTGGGGGATTGTTAGAAATAGAGTAAAATTAAATAGGTGTTTTAATTAGCTCAATTTAATTTGTTCACTAAAAGAAAAAATAGTGTGTTGTTGATTGAGAAAGTGAGTTTGTGAATGAGGAAGTGACGAGCTCGACTGGGGCGAGGTCGTCAGCTCGACTGGGGCGAGGTCGATTGAACGAAATGACGAAGTCATTTCAGTTCGACTGAGGGCGAGGTCGACTGGTCGACCTCCTGGCGAGCTCGACCTCCTGGCGAGCTCGACCTCCTGGCGAGCTCGACCTCCAGGTGAGCTCGACCGCCTTTTCGCGGAAATTCTCGCCAACGGTCGAGCCTCCTCATTTAGCAGTTATTTGTGGTTACCGTTCGAACTAACGGTCACGTCTCTTCAAAAAGAACTATCGTTTGGCCAACGGTCGTGTCGTTTGAGACTATAACCGTAGTTCGACCGAAACGGTGCGTCTGTTCGTAGTTCGACCGAAACAGTGTGTCTGTTCGCAGTTCGACCGAAACAGTGCATCTGTTCGCGAAGACCGTTAGTTCGACCGAAACAGTGCGTCTGTTCGTCGAACCTCTTCGTGAACAGATACGATTGATTATATAATCCGATTTCGGATTCAGTAATCAATACAAGTTTCCGAACTAACTTTCTCAATTCCCGAAACACTAATCTAGAAACACATTTCTTGCTTATTTCGGATTTTCACTCTGTCTTGGTGCAGTCCGAACCAGGCTTGTCGTATCCTGCGGTATTCTTGTACAATAAACCTTAAGACACTTTGGGGTACTCGAAATACTATAAGGAAAGCGTTCCTATGCGTGATTCAAGCCTCGAAGTCTTCAATTTCGAAGAATTATCTAACAATAACATAAAAAACACTAAGAACAAGTTTCGATTCTTATCTAAGAGCCATAGATAAGTGCGAATGAATCTCACTTATCAGTTGGTCCAGAGAGATGATGCCGAGGAAGATCATGAGATTTGTCATTACCAGATGGTTGAGGCATGTTTCGCGACATCTGGCTAGTCTGCTTTTGGGGAACGAACGTAGTCTGGGATGATGAAGCTCCATGGGTATATCCAAGCCCCTTCATGTTCTTCGCAGGTTTGCCAATGGTGAGGATTTTGTCAAGAATTTCAGTCCCAGAGTTCAGCATTCTGACAGATTTAGTCATTTGATCAAGTTCTCCATTCAGCCGACTGACTTCCTTCTTCAGATCCACAATCGTCTCTAAGAGCCTTGCCTTATCTTCAGTCAAAGTGAGAATAAGAGCACTCTATTTGTCGAGAATCTTGGACTCCTCAACCCATTTGGTGTGCAAGGTATTGTATGCTTCATTCATGGACTCGTCAGATAGTTCCTCATCTAGAATAAATTTCTGAGAGCATTCACCAAATTCATTAGTAGACTCATGAGTATGGACAGAGGCAATAAAGGCCACAAAGTTACTTATCTGATCGGAGTCGCTATCTTCATCTTCTTCATCTGATAGAGTAGCGTTGTACCCCTTTTTCTGTTTCTTGAGAAAATTGGGACACTCCTTCTGAATGTGCCCAAAACCTTCACATTCATGACACTGAATACCTTTCCCTCTTCCGGAGCGTTCACCACTTTTACTATTCCTGTGAGGGTTAGTATTCTTCTGGAATCTTTGTTGGAAATTGTCCTTGACATCTTGCGAGACATTTTTCCCATTCATCTGGTTGAGTCTCTTCATAACCCTGCTATAATTTTTTGCTAGCATAGCTATAGTATCGTCAATATCATTGTCAGAGTCTGAGTATACCTGTTCCTTTTGTTCATGAACAAAGCTTTTGAGGGCCATCCCTCTGTGTTTCTTTTCCAACTTAGGTAGAGAAAGCTCAAAAGTCATGAGGGATCCCATGAGTTCGTCGAACTTCAACGTTTTTATGTCATGAACTTCCTCAATGGCCGTGATCTTCATTTTGAACCTTGGGCTCAAAGCTCTCAGGGTTTTTCGAACAAGATCTTCATCTGTCATTGGTTTCCCGAGAGAATATGATTCATTGGCAAGGTCACAGATGCGAACGTTGAATTCAGCAACTGATTCATCCTCGAGCATAGTGAGGGCTTCAAAATTGGTTGTAAGATATTGAAGCTTCTGCTCACGGACCTTTGTAGTTCCCTCATAAGCAACAGCAAGGATTTCCCATGACTCTTTGGCACTGGTGCATGTGTTTATCAACCTGAAAACATTTTTATCGACTCCGTTAAAAATCGCATTAAGAGCACGAGAGTTACCAAGGGCCGCCTCGTCTTCAGTGGGAGTCTAGTCTTTTTCGGGTTTTGGACCAGCATGGGCTCCTTTATCATCAACTTTAACAGGAACTTCCCACCCGTGTATCACAACTTTCCATGTACGGCTATCAAGGGACTTCATGAAGGCGGTCATGCGTGCCTTCCAATAACCATAGTTGGTTCCGTCGAGTACTAGAGGGCGATTGACAGAACCTCCCTCTCGGGAACTATCCATATTAGGTAATCAGAAAAAAAAAATCCAGGAAACCACCAAAAAGATCAAGGTGCCTGCTCTGATACCAATTGAAATTCTGATTAGTCGCAAAGACAAGATGCCGCACACAATGTATTGACAATGTACCCGACAACTTGCTTGAACACAGATTATGGATAAACAACAAACAGTGCAGTAAGAAAAGTACACACGATATGGTTACCCAGTTCGGTGAAATACACCTACGTCTGGGGCCACGCTGCCAGTGGAAAGGATTTCACTATCTTGTAGTCAATAGTACACACAAGGTTTATATCTGATTACAATCAACAAATCAATAAAACCTAGAGACTATTACCACCAGTGATCACCTAGTCAGGGACTCCCCTTGAATTTGAGCTCCGTCTCAATTCCACCCTTCGAGCAACCTCCTGGCTCGGATGACCTTAAGTCTTTAGCTGTATGTGAACCTTCAATCACGAGAACACAAAACCCAACTCTCACAGACACTCAATCTTTGTGGAATAGAGTTTGAGAGAATACACCGCTATCAACAAAACACACAGCCTCCCAGTCTGCCGGTCTTGCACGTCTAAGAGCTCTGAGTGTTTTATGAAAAACGTCGGGCTGCTAAGGGGGAGCGCAAGGCTTTTATAGCAGTAGTACAATCCTGGAAGGTATCTCGGGTTTCCTTACCCGGCCTCAAGCGAATATCACATAGTAAAATTTCCAGCAAGGCGAATATCGTGCAATGAAGACAACAGCGAGAGATATCTTGCAATGAAGTCACCAGCGAGGCAGATATCTCGTAATGAAGACATCAGCGAGGCAATAACTCAGCAATAAGTCACCAGCGAAGCAATCTGTCAAAACTGGAAACTTGCCTGAAAAAGAGTCTGCACACAGGAGGAAAGATGTCATACCACAAGAGGAAACATAACGATCGACATCTTTCCACACATCTTACACTAAAAAATAAAGCCAATAAATAACGTATCAACACCAACATCAATGAGAAATTTTGAGGAATATCATACTCAAAAATCATTTTAGACACTCTCGGAAATCGTTTCTAATTTAGGAAATTCTCATTTCGAGTCAAACTTTCTATTTTAAGAAACTTGACTCAAGATCAAAAGTTAACATTTAATTTTTGATACGATCTCATGTTATGAGATATTTAATTTCATGTTTCATGAATCAATTTCATTAAATCACTTTTACATTATTTATTATTGAATTTAAACAAGAATGTGACAAGTTTTTTTTTTATTGTGACACATTTACAGCTACTAGCAATGGTACAGTTTTCAAACAACCTTGTTGCATCAAAAGCCAATTTGTTTGACTTATTTCTCTTGGTTTAGCCGTGTAAGATGATTCTAATAAGACAAAAAATTTTGTCTTGATAGTTGCTTTAATAATTGTTGTGTAAGAAACCTTTTGGTAGTGATAAGAACAACTTTATCTCATGCATAGAACCTAGAATAGGACACCTTTTAGTGTATGGATGTGTAAGGATTTTTGGTGTGTTTCAATAAGGAAATAAAATAAAAAAAATAGAAGAGTGGGAGAGGTAGACATGCACAGTTTGTCCAAGCCATCTAGCACCCAATATTTTCTTATAAATAGACCTCAATTCACTCTCTCCTTTCATCACAAAATTTCCAAAGTTTAGAGAGAAAACAAAGTGAGTTAGAGTGGAGAGAGAGAAATCATAGAATATAGAATTCATTAGATTTTCTTCTATAGATCAAGGTGAAGATTAATTCTTGCCCTTTCTTCAAGTCCAAGAGGTTAGCATTTTCCCGTCTTAATTCTTTATAATTATAGTTCCTTAGTATGTTCTTATTATAGTTTTATTTCCATGTTCCCATCCAACTCTAGAAACTAGAACCTTACAATGCATGCATGAAATGTTTATTTTTCTTCAAATCTGTCTTTTAATTTATGTAACTTTGGTAATTAGTTTTTATCACTTCTAAATACTCAAATTGTTAATGGAGTATACCAAAACGAAGCTAAATATGTCTTCTTCTGTAATATGTTTTTATATGTATTCATGTGTTTTATTTCGTTCATAAAAATCCTCTAAATGCACAATGTTAGGGAGATATCCTTAGGACCTGTGAAGTGATGTCATGCTATGGAGTATATTTTTAACAGGTTGTTGTAATAGTTTTAATTTAAAAGTATATTTTTGTAATATATCTATTATATATTTTATATGTTCCAAAAAGAAATTTCAGAAAATAAGTTTTTAAGAGTTCGAACGAGTACTTTCAATTTTGTGTGCCGAAACTGTTTTCTCACCCGGACAGATTTGTTTAATGAACTCATAAATAATTCTGGGAACGTTTTACAGATTATTAAATTAGGTCTAATATGGAATTATAAAGGTACATATGTTATTGTTGTTTTTCAAGATTTTCTTTGTTTAGAACACGAAATTAGGATTTTGATTGATATATTATGAATGAATTTGAGTTAGAATTTGTGTTAGAATGAATTTGAGTGAGAATTTGAGTTAGATTGAAAAATCTGGATTGTGTTTGACATATTGTGTCATAGGTTAGTGTTTAAAATGGTTATGTTGATTAATGTTGATATTGAATTGTTTATGAATTTGTGACTGTTGGAATTGTTTATGACTTTGAGATTGTTATGTTTAAATTAAGCTGGAATTGATATAGAATTGGTGATTGTTGTGACATAGTTAGTATTTATAATGGTTATGTTGATTGTAAGATTGAATTTTTTATGATTATGCTTTGTGAAGGTGAAAAATGGTTCTAACAAAAACTCTGGCGAGCGTCGCGGCTCCGAGCTCTTCCAAATGTCCTAGTAAAGGTAAAATTAAGCGAGCTCGTCAAGGGTCTCCTGAAGCAGATTATAATACAAGTATCTTCACTAGCAAGACCGCGGAGGATCGCTACAACAAAATCTCATCACGTAGTGTGATCCTTGAGCGGGGATTCAATGTAAGCACTAATAGCGATATATGAGTGCTAATCCGCAACAGTATTAAGGTCATGACTAGGTGATGTATTGTGTCGTACCTGAGTTCGATGCGAACTTAAACTTCGTGTACGAATTCTACGCAAACTTACCGGATAACAATCGAGATGTTATGACGGTCCGGGTTAGACCGGTCGATGTGATTCTCGAAACTATCAACGATTTGCTTGGGACCCCAGATGTGCCTTTCGAGGATAGGATTAGGTCCTTGAAAGAGGAAAAAGGGTACTCAAGTGTGAACAACTCACCAGGATTGCTATAGCTTGGATTTACTTTGTTTGCACCCCTCCCCCCTCTCGATGAGGATCGTATCCAGATGTTGTTCTGTATCTTAAAAGGTTATTCTATCAACGTCGGTCGATTCATCTATAATTAGATGAAGAGTCTCGACTATACTAATGAACGACACGGTTTGCCATATCCGTCAATCATTACCGGCCTTTGTACATATGCGGGGGTAGGACGCTCGAAAAGGGATACGATCAAGAGTCCTATGGGGCCTATTACGAATAATATCATCGATCGGTACAAGATTAGGGAGGAACCACAAGAGGAGGAAGCGGAGGAAGAGGAGGACGATGAACCATCACTCAACAAGCCCCTATTGCGCTTACAAGCACCTCCGGTAGTTGATCCCGCCACCATCGACTACATTACTCATTGCTCTAACTATCTCGTCGGCGGGTTTCAGCACACGCAACAGTACATGCACGAACAAGCGGAGTATGGTACTTCTCACATCAATCAATTGAACCAGGTGGGACATCAACCAAGAGAACCAGGTGATATTTCATCCATATCCTCAATACTCCGATTATCCGTACCCACCACCACAGTGGCCATCTTATATGGCACCTCCTCAATATCCGGCGCACCCACCACCACCACCATCGAATGACGAGTAAATTTCAAGAACCAACAACACCAACTCTTCCATATAGATTTCAGACTCTTTTTAAATTTAAGTTCTAGTTTAAGACTCGCTTGGTTTGTTTAAGTTTATGACAAGATTATTGTGTTTTATTTAATGTGTCTTTGAGACTTGATTCTATGTTCGAAACTCATCTAAATTTCAAAATGTTAATGTTCATTGATTGTGAAATCTGAATGTGTGTATATTTTTTATTTGACTGGTAATTTTTTAATTGAAAAACAAGTTTAATATGGGAAAAAAATAGATAAATCTGAATGATGTGGTCGTTATAGTCTGATCTCGTCGCACAGAATGCGTGCCGCGGCGAGATTTATACTTCGTCGCGGCCAGGGATTCTACAACGCTTACTCAAGCGTTGTAGAAAGGTCTCGCCGCGACGCGAAATAAACGTCGTCGCGGCGGAAAACATACTGAGAGCATGTATTTTCTAAAACATGACCTCACCGCGGCAAATTTATCTCACCGTGGTGACGTTATTATCTCACTGTGGCAATATTAACTCACCGCCACTCCTCTGCCTCGCCCCGCCTCCTCCACTCCCCCGCCACACCTCCAGGTAAGATATTTCCTAATTTGTTTTGAAATTAAATTTTTACTTGGATTTATGTTACAATTTAGGTAGAATTTGATATTGATTAGAAGTTAGGAAGATATTGTATTGGATTTTAGTATGTTGGATTTGAGTTTGTTGGATTTGAGTTTGATATTGATTTGAAGTTATTTTACATTAGACTGAACTGAGTTGGAATCAGATTGAATTTGAGTTGGGATCGGATTGGATTTGAGTTGAAATTGTGATTGGATTTGAGTTAGAAATTGAGATTATGTTAGGAATATTGCCCACTAGAAGATGATGATTACTAAATAAGATAAGAAGTTATTTTATTAGCATCATATGATTAGTGGGTTGAGGTCTGATGACATTCAGAATCAATAACAAATATCATCCATAGTCTCTGTATCAAACTGAATCGCATGTTGGACATCCAAGATCGGGCGGTGATCTAAAACTTGGTCGATGACTGATATGCGCCTGGAAAGTCTTATCTAAAGTCATATATGAGGAACATGAGTGAGGGTTGATCACTCAAGGGGAGCATTATACACTTGCAGAAGGTGTACGACCTGGATAGGCTTTTGTTTGAATAGATGCGTCGTTTAAGGACCGTTACGATGCATGTTGGAGTTGATCTAGGGTTAAGAAAAAGTATAACGCTTCGAGCAAGCGGCGGAATTTAAAATTTTTCTTTAAAACAAGTAAACCGATTTTACTAACCTAGACAAAGAGCAAGTACATGTAAATAAAAACTATAAATGAGCATTAAATAATTTACTAACCTTTGAGAAGCTTGAACGTTGAGGAGCCTTCGGAAGGTATAAACGTTCGTCTCCCCTCGTAGCATGTCTCTCTTCTTTCCTCAGGAACTCGAGCAACTACGAAAGTTTCTATCACTAAAATCACTCGAGAAAAAATGAATTAGTGAGTGGGCACTTTTATACACGACGACTCGAGAACAAGTCTCAAAGTCGAAGAGCTAAAATTAGTAGGTCAAATGAGGACCTAGGTGCAAAAAAAAACAAAAGAAAACTTAGAGAGAGAGAGAGGGAATGGGCGGCCAAGCTAGAGAGAGAAGCTCTCAATCTCTAAAACTTGGGATGAATGAAATGTGAAGAATGAGGGCTCTATTTATAGGAGAGGTTTTACCTTCAATAAGGTAGTTTTCTCTTCTATAGAATATCACATATTAAAGAGCAAAATTTTCTCCTTCTCCACATGAGTCACACGGCCAAATAGGGCTTCTAGAAGCCTTGGATTTGTTTCCTCTTTTGCTTCCCCCTTAGCCTTGGCCGAAATCCCACCTTCCTCATACAGGAAATTTGTTTCCTCTTTTTCTTTTGGCAAGTATCTTGATACATTTATGCACAAAATAATCTCCCTTTTTCTCCTTTGGGTTGGGCGGCCAAGAAGGCCTTCTAGAAGGCATTTCTAGATTTTCTTCACTTGTTCATGACAACATAAGAAAAGCCCATTAAGAATTTTCAAGTAAAATTCTTTGAAATGAAATTAATCCACAAGACCCAATGAACACATCATGGCCGAGTGATTTAGGTCATCATATGACCATGTCAAAAAATTTATTGACATTCATTTCATGCTATGTCCAAAAAGACAAAATTAACCTTTTGACAATTTTCGTAAAACCTGTCTCGTTCTTGTTTTGACTTAGCTTCTATTTTAACTATTCATACTCGATATGATTAGTGACAGTGACCTCATGGATCCAAATGAACAAAGCTAGAGCTAAGTACTTGGACTCAAAAGTTCACAAACCTTTTCCAAGTTTAGCTTAATGTCAACTGACTCCACTAAAGAGTTGACACTGAAAATCTCTCAGTTCAAATGAATTTATTTTCTACACAAAATTCAACCTAATTGTGATGAGTGGATCCATCGAATATTATTTATGTTTACCCTTCATGAATATCATTAGCTAGTCGGGATTTACAAAATTACCATTTTACCATTCTAGCTGTTATTTCCTCAACTCCTTTGTCGCTTGTGAATAAGTTAGAAACAATGTATTGACGAGGAGCTAACAAGTCACATTGTTTCATCCAAAAGAGTCAAGACTCAATTTGGACACTGGCCAGTTCATTTATTCACATTCCAAGGAACAAAGCATGAGGTGATATATATTGCATTTCAGCAATCTTGTACATGAATTCCATATCTATGAGAACTTCACAAAGTTACTTATGACATCTTCACAACTTAGTACTTCACCAATAGGTCCTGTTCAGAATCACATAGTGAGTCCAAACTCTAACTTTCTCAAATGAGAATACGTAAGCTGTGAAATGGCATGTCTCATTTCAGGATTAAGGTAAGCATGATGCAATCCATACGTAGTGACTTCGAGACATAAGAGGTTAAATGGTTTGTTCTTATCTTGTCTCTAGAAGTGCACTGGTCAATTCAGTACCTTCGGAAGATACCTAGAAGAATTATAGGGTCTCCAACTCTCAATGTCCCATAACCAGACATCATAGATTCTCCTAACAATCGTACTGAGGTCAATAGTCATTTGACCCTTAGATTGAGAATATAGCGTTTTAAGCAAACTACGAAGAGTTTGTTCATGCAAATCTACATTTGTCTCTTTGCAAGTTGTTAAGTTTGTTTATGGACTAAAGACTAAGGTTTTATCATAAAGCTTCAAACAGACAAGAAAGAATGAATGAACGTTTCAACTTTTATTAATGAATAAGCAATTACGAGCAAGAGTGTTCGTGAGACTATATTACATAAAATGTACATAAATAGATACTACTACTCTTCTTGTGGGCACCATTGACAACAATGCACTAGCCGAGGCCGCTTATGATGGTCACAGTGACGCTGTGATCAGCGACTTCTAGGTCGTGTTACCGGGTTCTTTGATTCATCACGTTAAAGGCCAATGAAAGTTAAATAAATGGATGTTTTGGGAACTCGGGACATTATCGTAGAAGGGAAGTGTTTTACAGATACGGAATCCAGCCTTCCTGAAAGAAGTTTATGTTCTCTCACCTAAGGGTTGATTCCAGAACCGATTGATTGTGCACACTTCCGAAGTTGGCTTACGTTCGGTTGAATCTTTCGCTGGGGAAGCAACGATTCTTAGTGCTTGTATGTAACGAGAAAGGTATAACGGAAAAAACTGACCTATCACGTACTGACTAAATCAGTGGACATCGTTACGATTAGTAAATATAATTCTAGTATCAAAGTTGGGTTCAGTCCTGGATTACACAGTGGAGTATTGAAACGGACTAGACAATTCGACTAGAAAAGAAAAAGGAATATTTTGCCTTTTATCGAGATTGTTAAGCTTCTACTACTAGATCCATCGTCCCCGATTCGGCTTCGATAAAGGTGGATAAGAACATTAATATAATAGTATGTATTATTATTATAATCTCACTTGTTGTAATAGTGATTGACAGCATTAAATTCCAAAAAAGGTATTTTGGGAATTGAATAAATATTTATATTAAAGTTGTTTATTTATTGCTATATCAAGTAAATAAACTTATTATTTATTGTTGGACAAGTAAATAAGTGTTTAATGGGCTTAAATCTATTGGGCCTTGAAAAAGAAAAAAATCGCCTACCCCCTACGGTGTTGGACGTTTTTTGCACTGATATGGTAACCAGTATTTTTTCTGTTTTTATGTTCCTAAAATATAGGAGAATAAATAGGAGATATATTTTCCTATACTCTCTCCTAATATTTAGGCTAAATATTAGGATGATATTTAGGAGAAAATCTAGGAGAATATATTTTCCTAGATTTTCTCGACAGCAAAATATTTTATACTGTTGTATAAAATAAAAATCCTACATACTAATCTGACGGATGAGAGAAAAAATAGGATTTACTTGGTGAGATCCAATGGCTGAGATTTAATCCACTAGTGTGAACACAATAAAAGGAAATAATATCTTTTAGAAAATTCTGGAATATTCTATATAGATACCTTTTAAACTGCTATAAATAGAGGGCTGATGTGAATCAAAATTTAACCTAATTGCCAAGGAATTTCATGGCCTCTCTCCCATGAGTGTGCCGACCTAATTCCTCTACTCCTTCCCCTCGGAATTGCTTTAATTCCATTCTTACAAATATGAGAAAAAGATCGGAAACACCTCATTTCCATATCTAGTGAGATATAACGAAGCCCACTCTTTTGTCTTATCTTCCTCGAAGATTTCGTTTCGGAAGACTTTGGTGTCGTCACATCGAGTCCTTGAAGGAGGAGTTCCAGATATGATCGTGTGGAGGCTTGTACGTTCAAGACGAAGACGGATTGTGAAAGCTTTCGGTTCATGAGCCAAAACCTGTAAGTTTTCTTAAAATCGTCTTTTATCTTATATGGTTGCTTGATGAAGTTTCTTATGATTAATTAATTAAGTAATCTAGATCTTGTTTAATAACCAAGTTAATAATTAGCTCTTGTTAGCGTACTTATTTTTTTTCACATTTAATTGGTTATTTATGGTGCAATAATCACAAACAGTCCACTACTACTACTTCTAACGGCAGTGGTAAAAGAAAAATTAGAAGACAACTAGTGCTAAATTCTGATGAACAAGGAAAAAGAAGAAACACTCTTATGGGTCGGGTTAACAAGGTCAAAACACTTGGTAAAAAAATTCCGGTACAATTCCGGTAAGGACGGTGATGAGTTGTCGAGTTACTTTGGCGTGTTAGCTAGAGAACACGTTCCACTTTCAATGCGTGATAGGAGATGTAAAGAGAACTACCAAACTAAAGAACGGATTTGGAACGAAATGCAAGAGGGATTTACGATTCTTATCGAACTAAAGCACGATTGCCTTATGAGAGTCGGAGAAGCGGCAAGGTTATTTCGTCACGAGGTATACAACGATCTACTCAAAGACATCATCAACGAACCAATAGCCTTAAAGAGACCGGCTTGTGTTTTGAAATTCTACACAAGTATCACCGAAGAAGATTAGATATCATTTGTTGAGTATAGACAAACCAAAATGTTCAAACAAACATCGGAACATGGGAAAGCAAATACCGGAAAAAGTGTGTACAAATCTCGAACGGGCCGAAATGGATATCGAAAGCTTGATGAAGAAAATGTTATATTCATTTATTCTTTTAGTTATTCCAAATTTTGCAATTATTTTTTAATTTATTGTATAATTACTTCTTACTAGCACGACGAAACGGGGAATGGCCTACGAAAGAGGAACTTTGGTTTACTCACGAATGAAAGACGTAGATAACTACAAGGATGAGAAAGACAAACTAATGGGAGAAAAAAATCGTAAGTTCTTTACCTTTGTTATAACAATTAATCTTGTAATTTTATTTGCAAATAATTTTATGTGTAGAAAACGTTATCACAACAAGCAACGCAAGGGACATGGGTCCTTGAATCGGGAGAAAGCATTTTGCAAGAAGCTTTGGGAACGTCACGAGTTTGCGGTCAATCCAAACACACTTCGCGTTTCAAGTACTTTGTTCCTCCAACGCCAAACGAAGAAGTAATTAAGATGCATCGGGAAATGAGCCAGTTGAAATATTTGGTAATGACAGCCTTTGGTGGAAATGGTAGTATTAATGTCAGAGATGCTAATGTCGAGTTTCTTAGTATCGAGTGTGTGGAAGAGAATCTCAATGAGAAGGTTTTTGACAATGAAGAGATGGCAAATGTTGAAGAACACGTCAATGAAGCGGTCTCTTTAGGTATGTTCATTCTTTTTTTTTAATCTAATTTATTAATAAAGCTAAATATTTTGGCATTAAGTTAATGATATTATTCGTGATTTGCTTAGAACACGACGATGTTGGCGATCGTCCGAAGATCGATCCTATCATTGTTAATGATCGTCCGAAGATCGATCCTATCGTTGTGGAAAAACCCAATAGTGTTCGTGCTAGTTGCTCATTGAGTCCAAGCACCCCGGTGACACCGACTTCAGATGAAAGCGTCGAGTGTCTTCTTTTCATTGATGATGTTGTGAAAGGAGGCATGATTCATGTTGCGAATGGGAAAGCATACATGAATGGGAGCGTAGTTCACTCTTTACATTTGGAGGAAGGAAATGTACGCGTGACTGTTTTGGGGGTTTTGATTAAAACAGCAAAATTTCCAATTCCCACTGAAGAAACTCAAATCATTGAAGATGCCATAGGGGGATTTGTCTCGTGACCGAAGAGATTGATAGAAATGGACACGGGAATAGAGAGTCGCTGTCCGGTTGTCAAACAACTCTCAAATCTTGGTTTTGAGAGTGAACCTAGCATCGATGATGCTAAGAGGATTCCGTACAAGGTGATTAATCCCAAGTTTCGATTGCTCGCTCAACATGCCAACAAAGTAATGTTACCGGAAGGGTATGTGATTATGGTCAATGTTAGTCCAAGTCAAGCCGCTATCCCGATTCCGGTGTCATTTGAAGATGTTTCTGATTTTTTGCAATACTTGGAAATTGGCACGGGGAGCATAACGGTTTATATGGAGTAAGTGTTTTCTTTATATGCGTTTTTTAAAATAAATATTCAATATTAGTGTTTTGATCAACCAAATTCTTGTGTGTCATAGCTATATACACTCCGGGTTTAAGCTCGTACATCATAAACAACGACGAGGATACTTATTTGTCAAAACGAGTCAAGGACGTTGGAAACGTGGTACAAAAATGCAAATTTGATGAACTAGCTTTGATGCCATACAATAAAGGTGAGCATTGGATGCTCGTTGTCCTCGACCTTTGGAGATATAGTGCTATGTTCTGCGACCCGTTAAGAAATCAAATGCGAAACGATTTAACTCGATTGATAAAAAGGTAATATTTTGATTTCTTGAACTATTTTTATTATAAATCATTCTAGTAGAGGTTTTTTCAATTATGATTTTCGTGTTATAGGGTTTTTGTGGATTTCAAGCTCGAGCACCAAAATGCCCATAGTAACGGGCAATCAACGTACATCAAGGCTTGGAACGCTCCGAGACAAACCGGAAAAACGGAATGCAGGTATTTTGTGATTTCTTATATGCGCGATATACACTAGGACAAATATAGTCATCCGGTGCGACGATTGTCGCACCAAATACCTCACAAGTCGCACCTAATAGTTTATTAGGTGCGACTTTAGGTGCAACAAAGTCGCACCTAATATGCCGTCGCTAAAGGTATTAGGTGCGACATGTCGCACCTAATATGTATACCTTTAGGTGCGACACTTTTAGGTGCGACTTTGTCGCACCTAAAGTCGCTGCAGATCATTTCATATCAGGTACGACTTTGTCGCACCTAATAGGTTATTTTAATTAAAAAAAATAGAGAGAGAGAGAGAGAGAGAGAGATGTAGGCGGCGGCGGGGCGGGGGAGGCTGGTCACGGCCGGCGGGGCGCGGGGCGGTGGGCTGGCTGAGAGAGAGAGAGAGTTAGATTGAGAGACGGTGAGACGGAGAGAGAGAGAGAGAGAGAGGGACGTACCGGAGCGGGCGGCGGGCTGGTCCAGGCGGCGGGGCGGGGGAGGTTAGTCACGGCCGGCGGGACGTGGGGCGGGGGGCTGGCTGAGAGAGAGAGAGAGATCGGGGCGGGGAGGCTGGTCACGGCCGGCGGGGCGCGGGGCGGGGGGCTGGCTGAGAGAGAGAGAGAGAGAGAGAGAGATTGAGAGACGGTGAGACGGAGAGAGAGAGAGAGAGAGAGAGAGAGAAGGGGACGTACCGGAGCGGGCGGCAAATTCATATTAGGTGCAATCGACATTTTCATATTAGGTGCGACATTTTCGCACCGAATAACACTAAAACATTAGCAAAATTTTAGTCATCCGGATGAGTATCCGGTGCGACATGTCGCACCTAATATGGGCTTAGGTGCGACTATTAGGTGCGACATGTCACACCTAATATCCTTCCGCACCCAATATGTTAATTTGTAGTAGTGTTAGTCGTACGAGGTGTATGAAAATTAGAAAGTAAGAAATCATATACACCGGAGGATTTTGAGAGAGTTAGGGAAGAATGGGTAACTTATGTACAAACATTTATTAATTGCGATGATTAGTTAATTTTTAGTGAATTTTGGATTGGTTTTAGATGTAAATATTTGGTTTTGAATTTTTTCAAGATGTAGATATTTATTATTGGATTTGAAGATTATTTTCAGATACCAGTTTTTTCAACGGGTTTCAGTATCGTTTAAAAACTGATTTCAGTTTCAAAAAAAGATGCTTCTCGCCGTGGCGACTTAGATCTCTCACTGCGGCGTGTAACATTTGCCGCGGCGGGAAATATGAGTCTCCGCGGCGAGAAAGATACCGAGAGTACATTATTTAGAAATCTTAAATTCGCCGCGGCTACGTTATTTTTGCCGCGGCGAAAAATACACCGCCGCGGTGATAATTTTACGTCGCCGCAGCGAGTTTTTTTAGAAAATATTCATAACCTTCCTACAACAGATCTGGAACCGTTGTAGAATCACGTCGCCGCGGCGAAGAACATATGTCGCCGCAGCGAGTATCTCGCCGCGGCGACCGGATTCTACAACGGATCCAGATATCCGTTGTAGAATATCTCGCCGCGGCAAAAATTATACGTCGCCGCGGCGAGAAGTTTTAAAGTATTTGAAAATTGCACAATGGATTCATACCGTTGTAGAAGCTTCTACAACGCTTAGATATCCGTTGTAGAAGCTTAGATTCTACAACGGATATTTAAGCGTTGTAGAAAGCTCTTGAATTCTACAACGGATATTTAAGCGTTGTAGAAACTTCTACAACGCAGGATAGGTGTTGTAGAATCATTCTACAACTGTTTTTAAGCGTTGTATAATCCTAGTTTTGTAGTAGTGAGAGCCTTCTATTAGGATTTGCCTGGACACTCAAATTCTCAATTTCATCTCGTGTTCTTCTAAAGTCTGAGAGGAAATAATGAATATTGAGATCCCAGTTACAATTCACTTTCTCAATTTCATCTTGTTTGTATAATTTTTATTCATTGAGTTACGTGTTTAAATGAGAGCCCAGTCTCATATTAACATTATAAAAATAAGCTATTCTGACAATGTTAATTTGAGAATAGTTTGAAGATTCTAGTGGTGTTCGATTGGTGTTAAATTATCATGCAATTCTCCTTGAAGACGAGAGTGAACATGTTTTATTTACAACTTTTCATACAAGCAAAGAGGTAAAAGAAACGCCATCAAAATTTAATTATAGCGAAATACGACTGTTTTACTAAAGATAAACTACAAGAATTTTTCCTGTACTTTGGATCCGGTAAGTCGGTAACAAAGTGCCCCCTCATTTCGAAAAAAAAAAAAAAAATTATCTTAATTTTGGTTTTCCTCGAATTTTGTCCCTTCCGTCAACATTTGGCAGTTATCATCCATCATTTTTCTCACGTTTTAGTCACGTGAGACTTTGAATGAGAGAAATTATTATTTTGCCATTTCTTTTTTCTCTTCGTTTTCATAGCATTTCTTTTCTTTTTTTGATTTATTTTTTAATATTTAATTTCTTCTCTCTCTCTCTCTCTCTCTCTCTCTCTCTCTCTCTCTCTCTCTCTCTCTCTCTCTCTCTCTCTCCGAATCTGGAAAACTTAAAGCCATGTATCCTTGTCTGTTCGCCATACTTCGGGAAAAGTCCTAGATGTGCATGCAGACTTGCCGGCCGCAAGGTCGCCGAAATATGGGATAGGTGGTGTTTTCATGGACTGTCATGGGGCTTTGGAATCTGGGATTTCTTTTGGTAAGTTGAGAGACAAGGGAAATGAGTTTTTTTTTCGTTAATTGGGGGGTATTGGTTAAACCGTGTGTGCGACGGCATGCTCACGACAGATTTTATCGGCGAAGAACCGGCTCGTGGAAGTCATAATGCTCTTGTGGACGCCCATGGAAACCCTAAGCTCATCCCTTCCACCGCGAGCCTTACGCCGCTGGCGGAACCTTAAGCCCGTCCCTTCCAACCATCTCCGGCAGAGAAGAGGCTAGGGATTTGGATGACGACGATTGCGGAGTGTACATTTTGAAGGCGGCAGATCTTGATGGCGAGAATGTGAGGGTTTGATCAGAGATGAGTTCTTGCTTTATCATCGCATAGACTTCTCTCGATTCGAACGAGGTCTCGGTCGCCATTAAAGCTCTGGCCTGATCTTTGTTTTGGCTACAAAGAACATATACAAAGCTGAAAAAATAGAGTAATTTCAATAATAAAAAAAGCGTACTTGTGGTGGTGAGACGTGGAAGAGAGAGAGAGGAGATCGAAGCCATAGAAATTATATGGTATCGGCAAGAAATAAAAACATATTAAATAAATGAGAATAAATAATGAATATATACTAAATAAATGAGAATAAATATGATATGGTAAAAATACTATTATAATCTTATTCGAAGTCTCACGTGACTAAAGCGTGAGTAATTGATGGCTGATAAATGCCAAATTTTGACAGAATGGGTAAAAGTTTATGAAAACTAAAGTTCAGATAATTTCTTGTGGTTTTTTCGAAATGAGGGTTCATTTGTTACCGAGCCCAGAGTGCAAGGGAAATTCATGTAATTTATCCTTTTATTTATTATGTTTCTTTGTTATTAAATAGATTTTTTTTTTTTCATTCTATGTCAAATATATATGTGTATATATATATATATATATATATATATATATATATATATATATATACACACACACACGTCCACATATAAATATTCTTTTTAATTCTCTCGTGCGGCTCACTCGCTTACCCCTCTGCTCATTCTTCTATTCATTTGCCACGTCATTATTTAGTGCCCTTTCTGGCTCTTTGACCTTTGACCATTCCTTTTGGTTGCAATTCGAATATTTTGTCTGCCCCAAACCACCAAAAAAAAAAAAACCCCATTTTTATAGCTTTCGGACACTACAAAGGGTTGTGTGGGTTTTGTTTATTAATATATATAATCTATTGACAGGAAAGTCTGGCACTTCATCTACACCTTGGATCCCTTGCACGTGAGCTTCTTCTTTACTATAATAACTTTCTGCTTTTCATGGCACGTGAGGTTGGCCAACTGAGGGCTTTTATAGTTTCTTGTTTATTCGGTTTATTTTGATTTTTAATTTCTCTTGTGAATCATATCTTGAAAGTATACTTTACTCAGTACATATATAATTAATTTGTACACGTGCAAGGTACATATATATATATATATATGTGTATGTATATACACATATATACATTTACCTATAAATATTCATTAGACGTCGGCGATGCTGATTTGCTGTCTTTTTTTTTTTCTGTTCTGATCATTTACAGTGTTATGTGACCAATTTTCGTATGTATGACAAATTAACAACATCTATCTTGACACAGTCCGTGAGAATGAGTACTTCCTCAGTTCTATTTGGTTCATTAACCAAAGTTTCGTGAATATTGTCCACTTATTCGAAATCGGGCATTATGTTAATTTGTATATTATTTTTTCACTTAATTCTTAATTTATATCGACTCAACAATTTTCTGTTGTAACCCTTAAGCTCCGGAGTTGGTTTTAGTTCCGGTACTGTGAGTTAAATTAGTCATATGATACACAGAAATGGAAATTCCTTGTCTTATCTCATTTTTTGTGGGAAATTTGAAACTCCTTGCCTTTAGCTCTGGAGTTGGTTTTAGTTCCGGTACTGTGAGTAAAATTAGTCATATGGTACACAGAAATGGAAACTCCTTGCCTTATCTCACTTTTTGTGAGAAATCGCGCGCATTATGTTAATTTGTATATTATTTCCTACTTAATTCTTAATTTATATCGACTCAACAATTTTCTGTTGTAACCCTTTAGCTCCGGAGTTGGTTTTAGTTCCGGTACCGTGAGTAAAATTAGTCATATGGTACACGGAAATGGAAACTCCTTGCCTTATCTCCTTGCCTTCGGGTACTCCTTGCCTTTTCCAAATTGTCGAATGGTATCGAGAGCCCATTATTTTCCAAGGACCAGAAATTTTTGGCCCATTATTTTCCACGGTTCTCGGATCAAAATATATTTTTTACTTTCTTATATGTATTTAAATTTTAATTTCGGAGAAACTTACATATATAATAAAAGTGTGTTAACTTACTAGCCAACAGTCCATCCATATTTTGAAAAGTAGCCAAAATTTATTTTTATTAGAAATATAGCCCACCATAATTTTACAATCTCTAACATACCCCTCTTATCTCTCAAATTGAAACACACACACAAAACCACTCGCCTCTTCACTCTCCTCTCTGCCGCACTTTTCCGAATCTTGTAGCAGTGTCATCAGTCCCTCCCCACCGCCACAAAATCTCCTTCACCAGATCGGAAATGCCTCTCTGCCGTCAGAGCCGTTGCGAGGTTCATCTCCGACCACAAATCCAGATCCGACTCCCGCTTCGGACTCGGATCTCGCTCCTCTGGTTGACGGCCGTCCTCATCATTGGTGACATTGATCGCGATGTTGCGGGACTCGATTCCGATGAATCTAAATCCCAAACGTTCAATGAGGCCTCTCCGTCGGCTTCTGGGTTCGTCGGATGAAGCTTCGACTATTTGCTCCCCTCAAAGAACAAAATATTCATCCTATGTCATCATGGTTCACCTCTCTCTTGTGTGGTCGATTCTTGTAACAGGGCGCATAGCATCGACTAGCCTCTTCTCTCAGTTGCAAAATTAGGCGTGAGGGTATTTTTTGATGCTTAGTTAATTAATTTACAAGAACAGTAAATTTTATTTACCGTTCGTATTTTTGTTTTTTCTTTTTATACATTAATTTTGGTGTATTAAACAGTGAGATAATATTGAAATCCATGTTCGTATCTTGTCAAATGAGGTCCGTTTTAATTATTCAAATCTTCAGGTTGTTTGTGAATCAGCTCATTTGGAAATTGTGCCTATCTAACAAAAATGGTAGAGTTCCGATCCGAAATCGGCTGAGGATGTTTGGACTCGATGACGATGAGACTCGAACCGACAATAAATTAAATTAACTAAATAGAAAATTAATTAACTTTGAAGTAAATAAAACTAACTGGAAGAGTAAAATTAAATTAATTACACAATAAATTAAATTAACTGTAAGAGTAAATTAAATTAACTAGACGAGTAAATTAAATTAACTGAAAGAGTAAATTAATTTAGAATGAATACGTATCTGGACTGGAACACCTTTAATTTAGAATGAAATTGTTTAGAATTGTGTTTGGATTGTGTTGAAAATAGTTTTTTTTTTTAAATTGTGTTTTGCATTTTTTTCTTAGATATAATGTCTACTACTAATACTATTACCAATCGTGGTAATAAAAAGAAAACTAGAAGATCACTCGATACCGAAGATGTGGGGAAAAGAAGAAATAATCTTATGCCTAGAGTTAATAAGTGTAAACCTCTAAGTAAAAAAAAAAAAGTAGAGTTTGATGACAAATGGCAACCAATGGGTAGAGATGGTGATGAGTTAGCGAGCTATTTTGGTGTGTTACGATATGCTCGATTGGAGATTAAAATAGAATATGTAATTGAAGGAACGGATTTGGAACAAAATATGTGAATGATTTACGGTTGGTACCGATAAAAAGGCAAATTGTCTAAAGAGAGTGGGAGAAGCGGCAATATTATTCTGTCACGAGTTATATGCCGATCATCTCAAAGACATCATCAACGAACCAAGCGCCTTCAAGAGACTGGAAAGTGTTTTAAAATTCTTCTCAAACATCACCAAGGAAGATTGGGTAAAATTTGTTGAGTATAGACGAACCGAATTCTTCAAACAATCATCAGAAAATGGGATAACATAACAAGCGAAAATGTGTACAAATCTAGAACAAGCCGAAATGGATATCAAAAACTTGATCAAGAAAATGTAAGATTTATTTGTTTTATTTGTTATTTAATATTTCGTAATTATTCATCAATTTATTATTTATTTGTGTTCACAATAGTACGAGAAAATGGAAAAATGGCGTAGGAGGGAGGAATCATGGGTTACCTCGCGAATGATAAATGATGACAACTATAAAGATCCCGCCGTTAAGCCCATTAATGAGAACATTGTAAGTATTTTTATTTTGTTACAACAATTAATATTGTCCCGTTGAGTTACAAATGATTTTTTTTGTAGCATAAGTTATCCCAACAAGAAAACGAAGGGACATAGGTACCAGAAAAGGGAGGTATATTGGAAGAAGCTTTGAGAAATATTGAGCATCCCGGGCGAGTTCATGATCAGTATAAATACTCTTCGCGCATCAATTAATTTTCTCCTCCAAACCCGAAGGAATAAGTAATTAAAATGCGCCACGAAATGAATGACCTAAAATCTTCGAGCATTTAAAAGCAATTAGCGGAAATGGTAATCTCAATTTGCCTAGTGTCACTAATGTCGGCTCACCTAGTGTCGAAGATGCTAATGTCGAGTCCCCTTGTGTCGTACGTCCAAGTGTCGAACGTGAGAAAGAGAATGACGATGAAGACATGGTCGAGGAAGAGGATGATGAAGACATGGCTAATGTTGAAGACCACGTTAATAAAGCGGTCTTTTCAGGTATTTCTATTCTTTTTGAACTTTATAGTAATAAATCTAAATATTTTTATAATAATTTATTAATGTTGTCCTAGTAATAAATCTAAATATTTTTATAGTAATTTATTAATATTGTCCGTAACTTTCTTAGATAAACATGATGTTGACGTGATTCTCCATGTTGGTCACGTGCAAGTTGATAAATCCAATAGTGTTCTTGCAAGTTGATAGGTGCGTTTATTACGCGTAAAACTCCTATTTCTCGGACTAAAAACTAACGAGTCCTCAAGTGTTTTTGATAGTTTTTGTGTGTTTATGAGTGATTTTCAGGTTTAAGAGGTCAATTGGGTCTTGAGGAGGTTATTAGCGCATCATGTGACGATTCCGAACAATTTCAAGGAGATTCATACACATTTGGACAACTTGGAGCGAAACAAGGAACGACGTCCTCTTCAGCAGGATTTTGGGATTTTTAAATGATGATTTTGGATGATCCACTTCCAGAATTGGATAGACCTCCCTCTTAGCTTTCCAACGCATGTTTATTTGCAGAAATCGGACGTCGGAGCTAGGAGTTACGACCGTTTAAAAATGGTGTGCAGCGAACCGGAAGCGCGTGCCGCGCGGACAAAAATTTCGCCGTTTTCGCCTCCAGAGTCGTACGCGTGGACCGCGCGAAGCCGAAAATCAAAAGTGCGCGCCGCGCGGTCCAAAAATCAGCTTTTTCCAATGTTGCGTTTCTGAGCGGATTTTGGCCATTGGATGCGATTGGAAGGCCTAGATTGCTCCGAAAACAAGTCCATTCAACCTTAAAAAGACCAATGCTTTCAGAAGAAGTCATGCATGGAAGGGATTTTGTAGAATCTATCAAGAACATCTTTTCATTTTCTTAGTTTTTTCATTATTTTTCCTAAATTTTCCAGACTTGTTCATACTTTGTGGCTCCAATTTGAACAGAAGGAGAGAGCTGCAGAGTTCTACCATTGCTACAATCCTAATAAAAGTGTTCTATTCTCTAAACTCTTATTTTTTTGAATTCAAGTTCTCCATATGTTTATGATGTTTCTTGATGTGTTGTTCTTGTGTTCATCTTTAAGTATTTTTATTGTCATGGTTATTAATATGAATTAGTCTCATGTAGGGCTATGGTGTAGCGGGTTCATTACGATGTAGGATTCATGGTATTAGAATTGTTAGGTTGTTGTTTTTCTCATCACTTTTACTTAATCCACAACTATGCTTAATGCTTGTATGAATGTCATGAACTCATGGTTGTTTTATGTTCAACTCTAATGCTTGAGAAAGATTAGGTTGTTGTGTTTTTGTGTGGATTACTAGAATTCATTCATAGGCTAGATATAGCTAGGTTGTTCTAGACTCGTGAGAATACTCTTGTTTTTATGCTAGCCGTGCTTGTTAAGAGTTGAGATCAAAGATGATATTCCGGTATCGGTTTAGGTTGTTAGATGCTTGAGAGAGATCTATCAATTCTATTAAAGTGAGTATGAGTAGTGAAAAGTATGAATCTCAATAGCTTGTTTCTTTTCCTAATTCAGCGAATCTAAGTTGTTTTGTGAACCCGTGAACCATAGTCCTTCCCTTTAGCCATTAGAATTATTTGTGCATCTAGTTATTTAATTTTGTGACATGTTAGTGAATTTTTGTGACAACGATTCCATCAACTATATTTAGTTCTATATTAGCTTGTGAATCTTGAATCTTCAATTTAGCTAGTCCTCGTGGGATCGACTCGTTCTTACGATTTATTACTATTGCGACCATGTGCACTTGCGTGTGCGAGAAAATTCGCAACACAAGTTGCTCTTTGAATCCAACCACGCCGGTGACACCGGAATTGGATGAAAGCATCGAATTCCTTCTTCTCATTGACGATATTGAGAATGGAGGCATAATTCATGTTGCAAATGGGCGAGCGTACATGAAAAGCAACTTAGACCACTTCTCATCTTTGGAGGTAGGAAATGTCCGAGTGAGCGTTATGGTTTAAGTCGTGACGTTGATCACATCTCCAAAGAGTCACGGTTAACAAAAAGTCTCGCCACGATCCTGATTTTCGGTAGGGTTTGATGATATTTCCAAATTTTTGCAATACGAGGAAATAGGCGCAGTGTCCATAACAATTTACATGGAGTAAGTATTTCTTTTAAATACTTTTCTGAATATGAATATTAAATAATTAATGTTTTGATTAATTCAATACTTGTGTATCATAGTTATCTACATTCAAAGAGTACAAAAAGTGCGGAAGTGTCAAGACTATTATTTTGTAGATCCGGGCGTAAGCTCTCACATCAAAACCAATGACGAAGATGGTTATTTGTCACAACGAGTCAAGGACGTTGGAAACATGGTACATGAATACAAAAATGGTCAACTAATTTTGATGCCGTACAATATAAGCATTGGATGCTCGTTGTCATCGACCTGTGGAAAGATAGCGCAATGTTCTTCGACCCGTTGAGGAATAAAATTTCATCCGACTTAACCAAATTGATAAAGTGGTAAAGTTTATTGAACTATTTTTCGTCATTGTAATGTTTATTTTCTTACGTTTTGCATGTCATAGGATTCTTGTGGATTTCAAGCTTGAGCACCAAGACGCCCAAAGTAATGGTCAATCAACCTACATCAAAGCTTGCAATGCTTTTAAACAATACGGAAACACGGAATGCGGGTACGTTGTTTTATCTTATATGCGGGATATTATTATTGGAAATGGTGTAGGAAAATTAATATAGAAGAAATCATATACACCGGAAGATTCAGAGAGAGTACGAGAAGAATGGGTTACTTCTGTAAAGACGTTTACTAAATGCGATGGTTAGTTAGGTTTTTGTGATGCTAGGAATGTTTTTTTTTATGATTTGGATACATGTAAATGTTGTGGATGTATATATTTGTTTCTAAAAATCTAGTATATTTTAAGTTCTTATGAATTGGAAAAACAGGTTTTGCAGAAAAAAAAAATATGCTCAGTTCTGGAAGTTCTCACCACAGTGAGACTTTTGTTTCGCCGCAGCTAGTGTTTTGTTTCACCGCGGTGAGATATTTGTACTGCCGCGGCAAGGTTTCTAATGCTAATTTCTGAAATTTCTCGTTGCAGCATGACAAAAGTCTCTCTGTGGCGAGTTTTTTTTTTTTTTTTTTAAATTATTCCATCATTTCACAACAGTTTTTAATTGTTGTAAAATCCACAATTTGTAGTAGTGTGAGAGAGAGTTATTTAGACAAAATGGTCAATTACGTGTTATTAATAGAATCAGTGGCTAATTAATAAAGTTTTCTTATTGTTATATACTTGTAGAACCCTGACGAATATTTAAGTCTATTAATTTTTGTAGCACTCTAGTCCATTTTGAATTTTTGATATTATTTTTAACGAAATTTAATACCTAACCTAACGAAAACGGTTTTTGAACCTAGAAGTACAGAACTGTTATCTTTTATTTGTTTTTCAATGCTCATAATTATTTTGAATATTTTTTTCTTTCTAAAATAAACAAATTTGTAAATCTTTTATGAGTTATTTAGGTGGTTAATTTAATTATAGTTTTTTTTAAATGGACCAAAATGTTAGAAAACTTGCATGCGAGAACCATTTTCTCTATAAGATATAGGAGATGAGAAATTTCTTATTGTAGACTAAAAATGTGGTAAATATCGTAATGGAACTCGCTATTGGAAAATTATCTGAAATTTTACTTTTGTCTCATTGTTGCATAAAAATACTTCACAAAAACAACTATCACTACTCTATCTCTTTCTAACTCTCTCGGTTCTAACAATTTGTGATGACATCCGACGATCTTCAACGAACACGAGTAAAATTAATCTAATTTTTTTTTTAATTTTATTATTGAAAAAAATATTAGATTTCATCTCAAATCATCCCAAACAATCGTAAATACCATCGCAAATAATAACAAATAATTGCAAATAATTGCGAAGTATGAGATAAATCGAAGAACATTTACTTTTTTTTTTTTGCAAGAACAACTATAAAGGGAGTCGTTGTTGCCTTAGTTTCAATGACTTCAAATTTTTTGGCAATTATTTGCGATGGATTTCGATTGTTTACAATGAATTTCGACGGTTTGCGATGAAAATCAAGGATTTAAGGGGTTTTAATGGTTTTTGCCATCAACGACTACAAAAAGAGTTGTTCTTGCTGTTAATTTCCATGACTTCCGATTCTTTGCGATTATTGCGATTGTTTGTGATGGTTTTCAATGTTGTGATGGTTTAGGACGGATTACGATGAATATCACAGGTTTATATGCTTTTAGGGATATTTTTGTCAAAAAATATATAAAAATCCAATTTCAGATATTGTTGATAAACAAGTCTAATCACGATATTTTACTACTTTTGAGGTCTATAATATGAAAATTCTCTTGGAGATCAACATATTAGTTTACCGACCATTTTCTCTAGGAAAAAGTATGAAGCTAAGGTTTGGAAAACAAATTAAACCATGTCAGTTTCTTATTAACACATACCCCAAGAGATATTAACTCTTGGTAACCAGTTAGAGGTAAAGGTTCAATTATCAAGGGAGTGCTCCTCAATATTAGCATAAATTAAGCACTAATATTGCTAATTAATCTTTTTAAATCTTTTTTGTTGTTGGTGCTAAATATATTAGCTAGCTAGTGCTGCATGGGTTGTGATTGTCTGTCAAATATTTTATACTAAAAAAAACCAAATAATATGGTTTGAAAGACCATAAAAAAGCTCTTCTAATTCCTAATCGTGGTAGTGGATTTGTTGGTTTGGTTCCATAAATACCGGGTTTTACCTCGTACATGTCTGCTTGTTCATAGTTCTACTGTATCTGGCCTATAGGCATGTTTCCATTTCTGCATAGATTTGTGTCTCAAAAAAAAAATGGTGACCAAATGCAAAGCACGCCACACTAACAAAATTGTCATATTTATATTGCTAAAAATGTTTTAAAAAATTATCTCAATCCATGTTAAAGTGTGACATATATAGCGCCATGAATATTTGGCATTGTGTCTCGCATTAGGTAATATAATTGTATTTGGTTTCATATAATAGGGATTTAAAAGCAAAATACTGTTTTGTTGAATGGAATGAAAATTGGAGAGTTGTTAGGTTAACATGCATAGATGAATAACACTACTTTTTGTTGAGCAGATCTGAATAATTAAACATTTGAGGGCACAATCAATATTCGAGAATGTTGATATATCGAATCTGTTAGTTCTAATTATCCACCATGTTTTATGGATCTAGGAATAATAGAAAAAATTATAAAAAAAAAAAAATCGAGTGTGTATAAATATAATATATATATATATATATATATATATATATATATATATATATATATATATATAAACTAAGCTACTCATAAGTTTATATCCGATAAATAGAACTCAGAATTAGGATTTAGGCTTTAGAAGCGATTAAGAAAAGATGTGTGGATTATAAAAAATAAAAATGTGTGGAAAAGAAACATATGTTGAAGGGAACGGATAGGTTTAAGTTTGGATTTTTATTATTCTCAAAATTTCGTTAAAAAAAAAAAAAAAAAAATAGTCAAACCTTGAATCTCGCTCATATATATTTATTCTATCTTTTTCCTAATCATATGCTCATATCTCCTGTATCCCCGTTTTTCCTCTCCTAATTTTCTTCTAGACTCATGTAGTGGGGCTATGTTTGCCCTTACTATGGGAATTGGACATAAATACAAGTATTTTGGTGACACAAACAAATATTCTCTTTATAAAAATACTCATTTTTCCCATCCAAATACATACTCTATCTCAAATTGAAATCGGAATTCGGTATACCCTTAATTTTGAATCGATATAAATCGGTAGAGGTATTGAAATCATTTTGGCCTACGTGTTCGATATATCTAACGATACTCGATATACCCATAAAATTTGAACTTCAACTTCAGTACAGATACCGATATCGGTATTTTGAACCTTGATCTTAATGCATAACCTATTTTATTAGAACCAGAATGTTGATATACAAATAAAAATTAAAAAAAAATGATCAGTTCAAGAACCACTAAAGCCCAACAGAAATAGCTTGCCGAGACAACAGTTAATGTGCGATCTATCACTAAGAAGAAAAATCGGTCTCTTACTAGCTAGCGAAAGAGTTTTGAGGGTGCTTGGGTAAAGAAATCTAACTTCGTGAGAATTCTTGCAGTTTGTGTAATATAATTTTTTTTCCCTTCTCCTTCTATAAGCATCTTCTTTTTTTTTTTTTCTTTTTTTTTTTTTAATATAAGTTTATCGGACTCGCATTCTTTTCATTTATTTTGTGGATATTGTGGCTTTAATCCTTTATGGTAATTTCCTGACGTAGACACTGTTTTATTTTTTTAGTTTGAGTAGTTTTTTCCTATTATTTTTTAGTTCATTAATAGTCTTGCTTTTTACTAAGCTTAACATACATGCTCTTTGGAGAGATAATCTATTAGTTCATTTGAACTAGACTTATCACTCTTTGGAAATACTTTATTTTTATGCACGGATTGCATTTATCGTCTTCCACCTCGTTTCAATGTTTATTACAATTTAGTACTATTGTTTGGTTTTTACACGATAAACATAATAAACAATATACATTTTAGAATAACATGCATACGATATGAAACTTGAAAGAGATAGTAAAAAATTTAGCTTTCTTGTGGTCTAAATGTGAATAACATATTTCATGTACACTTGGTCTTATACTAAAGCTATATATGACGTAATTAATACAGCAAAACGTTTTTTTTATGGTAAAGTCTAGGAATTGATGAAGCTAACACCTATAGAACATCGCGCGTACAATGTGTTTTTACACTTATATGGCATGAACTATTACATAACATATGTAATGTACATATATGTATATATAGTTGATCACTTACCACTAGCTTCAAACTTATGCGCTAAATTAGTGGCTTTATAATTAATCTTCGCTGAGCTCAAAGTTGAAATTTGCAGAAGTGGGGCTATAGCAGGCTAGATTTTATAAACTCCAAACCCATTTTATGTACACCAAAGTATTATACTGAACATATATATATATATATATAAATGTGTGTGTGTGTGTGTGTGAGAGAGAGAGAGAGAGAGAGAGAGAGAGAGAGAGAGAGAGAGAAATAAGAAAGTTAAATAAAAATTTGATGGGTCCGGGCAGCTCCTTCAAGGAGAGTTTTTGTTTTGTTTGGCACTATTTAGAGCTCTAAAGCCAAGGTGCTGAGCAAGCAAAGAGCAATAAATAATTAAAAAAATAAATAAATAAACAAAAGAAGATGATATTTAGAGAATGGTCGACATAGAAACAGCTCCCACGTTCTCCTCATACTCTCTCTCTCTCTCTCTCTCTCTCTCTCTCTCTCTCTCATTGTTGACAAAATATTATGCAGCACCCCAAGAAATTAATATATATATATATATATATATATATATATATATATATATATATATGTGAAACACCCATCACCACTCTTGTGAACCTCCATAAATACTCTTATCTCAATGCATACCCTATTTCTTCTCTCTCTATTTCTCATTTACTCTTTCTACAACTCCCTCAACTAAAACCATTAACACCCTAAACATATAAACAACCCCTTCAACCTATAAACTCAACAATTTGTAATTCTCATGATCGTCATGGTACGTCTCTTTTACTCTATTTACATCATGATCGCTTCCAAAACCCTAATTGACGCGCGCGCACACACTAATCACTCACTTGTTACTAAACCCTAAAACAAATTCATCATAGATAAGGTCATGAAATATAATGAAATTTTAACACATAAACAATGATTCATAATTTTTTTGTTTGTATAGTTAGTGTCGACTATAATAATAATTTCATAAATTTTATAGGGCATCGAAAGGCCTGCATGGTTAGAAGCTCTATTCGCAGAGAAGTTCTTTGCAGCTTGCTCTTACCACGAGAGTGCGAAGAAGAATGAAAAGAACATTTGTTGCTTGGACTGCTGTGAGAGCATTTGCCCTCACTGCCTTCCCTCTCACCGCTTCCATCGCCTCCTTCAAGTCCGCCGATACGTTTACCACGACGTCGTCCGATTGGAGGATCTTCAGAAGCTTATTGACTGCTCTAACGTTCAGGTTTATATTATTAGTTTTACTGTTTTTCATAAATACTATATTGTTTTCATTATTATTAGTGGTAGTGATATTAATTATTAGCTGTATAATTGTCTGGTGTGTGATTGATTAGGCATACACAATAAACAGCTCAAAAGTGGTCTTCATCAAGAAAAGACCTCAAAACCGGCATTTCAAAGGCTCTGGAAACTATTGCACTTCTTGTGATAGAAGCCTTCAAGAACCTTATATTCATTGTTCTCTCGGCTGCAAGGTAAGATTTTAATATTCCATGTTAATTACGCAAATTCGTTAAGTAAATATTGAAATCTTCAAAATTGTGGTCAATATTGAAATTATCTTAATAGAAATAAGAAGAAGAAGAAACAAAGAAACATGTTGATTCAGGAAGTGCTCATCAATGCAAATGTGCTAAGTTGATCAACCGAATCATATTTAATTTTTATTCTTCATAATTCTATAACATAAATTATTTACTAGCGAATTTCATTTAACAGCCAAGTAGAAAATTCAACTTCAACATGAATAGCTAGCTGTTAGGGGGTGCTAGTTATTTTCACATATTTAGTTAATGAAGACCTAGACAGCTAATGAAACAGACTTAAAATCAGCATAACACTTCCTAATTTGTGAATTGTTCTTGCAATTAAATTAGGTGGACTATCTGATAAAGTACAAAAGAGACCTCACACCCTATTTGAGAATATGCAATTCCCTACAACTCAGTCCGGACTTCCTTGTCCCACACGACATGATCATCGGAGACGATAACTCGACGATCATTGATGGCGACGAGACTCCAGTGAGCTCATCGTCGAGCTCCGAGAATATGATGATGATGAGCATGGCTTGCACTGGTGATAATCATCACGTGGTTGTACGGAAGAAAAGGAGTGGTCTGAATAGTGCTTACGTGTGTTCAAGATCAGCCAATAGTAATAATTACAAGGTCAATTCTGATCATGAAGACATGGCAACAAGCATGATTAGTAGAAGAAAAGGAATTCCTCATAGATCTCCTCTTTGTTAAAAATAAAAAAATAAAAATTTGAGAGGCAAAAAAGAGGAGAGAAACAAACAAATTTCTTTCTTATTATAGTTGTAGTACTAGTAATAGTACGACTTATGTATTCTGATAAATTTGACCGGAATATCATTCAAACATATGCTTGTAGCTCTCTCTCTCTCTCTCTCTCTCTCTCTCTCTCTCTCTCTCTCTCAGAGTTTTACATTGGAAGTTTAAGTTAATTAACTACTTGGTCGGGGTGTTTTTTTTCTTAATGGCATCACGTGATTCCCAATTCCGAGCCATTGTTTTCTAAAGTTTTAATTTTCTGTATGATTAAATTATTATTGCTGATTTGTATATATGTATATACATATACATATATATATATATATATATATATATTTAGTAGGGACATATACATATATAAAGGGTCTTTTTTTTTCTGCCACGCTAGAGCATTCCACGTTTATATGTATATGCTTCATGTATAAGTTGTTGTGTTTAAATATATGCTTACTTTAAAATGTAACATATATAATTAGTAAGCTTAAATTAAAACGCTTAACATATATAATTGATATATACAATATATCATCATTATCATCCAAGATATAATGAGGGATGAAAGAGCAGTAATTGCTGAAAATTTAATTAGCTAGCTAGCTGGTTCACTGTTCCAGACGAATTTATATTTGCAGTATTATTTCACTGGAGTAAAAAAAATTATATCATTCCAAAATTTAATATTATAATTTAGCTTATAAGATAGTACAGTTGCATTGATATTGCTAATACTATTATATAATGCTTACATATAAAAACACTTATCGTCCTTCTGCCTAGAGACGAGAGAGAAATTACTTTAGACTACAACTTATTTTTGACTAGTCAAACCGTGTATTGGAAAAAAAATTAAACTAGTACAAATTCAATATATAATAAAGATCATACACACGTACTCTCTTTTGGCTTTTAAGCTCAGCCCTTAACTCTAATATTTTCTTTTTTAGTAGCTCGTTCTTTTACCATATACGATACACAATTCCGATCAAAGAAAATCTACAATACACAATTTATTACATTGTACAACTTAAAAATAATAGATTAAAAAATATTTTATTTCACATTCTGTGAGATTTTAACTAGTGCCGTCAAAAGAGGTAGCCAGTAGGAGTGCCCTAACTCTAATCTAATCATATCACGAATTTCGTATGTATGAATCTTAAAACTTGTTTACCTGATTTATATTCTCAACGGCCTAGGTATTTGCCCGTATAATAAGAGATCACTCATTGAATACATCCCCATGTCAAATATTGTATTGCATATGCTCCTCAAGATTGACGTAATTATGAATTTTACCCTAGTTAGTCGTGGTAATTAACAAAAAATACTCCCGTCGTTGTAAATGTATGGTTAACAATGATTTTTTGCGATGGAAAAACTTGCATCATGACGAAACAGTTTATAAAAATGGCTAAATCGTCTCTCTCTCTCTCTCTCTCTCTCTCTCTCTCTCTCTCTCTCTCTCTCTCTCTCTTCTCTCTCTCTCTCTCCACTCATTGAACCAAGCATTGTGTATGTAGCTCCATCTCACTAAGAATTCTTGTGTTTATTCACAAATAACAAAAATGTTGAAAAAAATAATTGAAGATTTAGAGATTCGGCAAAAAAAAAAAAAGAAGAGTGTGAACAATGAATTGTCGAAGAGGAAATACAATAGTCTGGATATATATGTAACCCTAATACAACCAAGTAAATAAAAGACTAAAATAACCATACATAAATATAATAATGAAAAAATACTATGTTAATATCCCCCCTCAAATTTATAATGCTACAACTATAAGCATTGAGAGTGTCAGCTAAGAAGCAGAAGCGCGAACTGGAGTGAGCTCTCGTGAAAAAATTAGCAATCTGAAGCGACGAGGGAACATAGGACAATGCGATCGTACCAAGCTGTAAATGATGGCGGGTGACATGACAATCAATCTCAATATGCTTGGCTCGCTCATGAAAAAACGAGTTACGAGAAATATGAATAGCACTCCGATTAGCAAAGTATAGAAACATAGGATGATGAAGGGTGACACCCCAATCAGTAAGTAACCAGCGTAACCAAACAATCACACATCTAATCGACCATAGCGTGACACTCAGCTTCAGTGGAAGAGAGAGAAATGACATATTGTTTCTTTCTCTTCCAAGAAATGAGTGAATCGCTAAGGAAAATACAGAATCTAGTGGTGGACTCGCGATCGATAGGATCACCAGCCCAATCGGCATTAGAGTAGGCACACATCTCTTGTTAGGAATATTTCTCACTTGAAGAAAATAAACATGAATGATTAGTGATTTAGATAATAAGTTCATTTTATTAGCATCAATGATTAGTGGGTTGAGTTCTGAAATCATAATCAATATCAACTATCTTCCATAGCCTCTGTATTAAACTGAATTACGTGCTGGGCAACTGAGTTCGGGCGGTGAGCTAAAATATGATCGATGACTGATACACGCCTGGAAAGCTGTATCTAAAACCATATATGTGGAACACGAGTGAATGATGATCACTTTGTTGGAGCATTTTGCACTTTTGGTAAGGGTACGACCCGGACAGACGTTGGTTGTAGATGTGTCGTTTAACTACCGTTACGACGCACTAGTCGGGGTCACTTATGATGGTCACAGTGAGACTTTATCTAAATCTTGAAGTGATCATGGACTTCTAATTCATATCACTGAGTTCTTTGACACGGTTTGTTAAAGGCTACTGAGACGCTGATTAAACTTATGTCTTAGGAGTTCGAAATATGATCTAAGAAGAAAGTGATTGACGGATACAGAATCCAGCCTTCTTGAAAGAAGGTTAATGTGTAGTCATCTATGGGTTGATTCTAGAACCGATAGATTGCCATTTTCGAAGTACGTAACGTTCGGAAGAATCTTTCGTTGGGGAAGCAACAGTGCTTAGGGTATATATGCATCAAGAAATGTATAACAGAATAAGTGATCTTTCTCAATACGGGTTGAACCTGGAGGATCTTGATCACGAATTGACTACATCAGTGGACACTCGCCACGATGAGTAAATATAATTCTAGTATAAAGGAGGGTTCGGTCTTGGCTTACATAGTGGAGTATTTGACCAAGATTAGACAAACAGATGGAAAAAGAGAAAAAAAAAATCGTCTTTTTGGTCGTATTTGTTAAGCTTCTATTACTAGGTCCATAGTCCCGCAATTAGGCTTCGATAAAGACGAATAAGAACTCTCAGGTAATAATAAATTTTATTATTACGATATCACAGCTGTAAATTGTTTCACAGCATTCATTCGGAAATTTGTGTATTTTCCGAATTAAATATTTATTGTGGAATTTATTATTTATTGTTGGATCAGTAAATAATTAATTGAATTTTAAGTTGGGCCTTATGGATACTGTAAAATTCGAAATCCCTAGGTCCAGTACCAGTCTATGTGGGCACCCACTATGAGTACTAATTACCCAATATTCTCTCTTTAATTAGTTGCTAGATTTGTGTTAACTAATTAAATAAGAGAGAAAATAATAATGGTAGAGATATTATCTCTCCATTACATAAGGAAATAAGATATTGTCATCTATTCTCTCTCATATTAAATTTCCTAATATCTAGGAGAATAATAATGGTACTGATATTCTCTCCATTAAATAAGCAAATAAGATATTGTCCTCATTATTCTCAAATATCTAGATTCCTTAAATATAGGGAAAAAAAATAAGGAAATAGATATCCTATATTATGTTCCGATGGATGAGAGAAAAAGTAGGATTTGTAGTCAAGATCCAAAGGCTCATGCTTATCTACAAAATAGGAGAGAATAAAGGAGAATAAAATATATCTAGGAGATTCCTAGAATATCTCATTTCTACTACTATAAATAGGGGTTTGAGATAAAGAAAAAATGACTTGAAGCAAAGAGCGAAAATTCGACCAACCCTCTCTAGGTTGGCCGATCCCTTGCTTCTCTTTCTCTCTCTCCTTCGGAATTTTGTTATTCCATTCTTAGAAAAATAAGAGTAGATATGAAACTCCATAATCGGATCTTGTGAGATTAATAGAGTAAGCCCACATTGTATTCGTGTTCGTCCGGAGATTACGTTTCGGAAGACTAAGGTGTCATCGAGGCGTAAAGAAGAGATCCCGAGAGTTACTGAGACATCTCGGAGGTCTGATCGTAGAAGATGACGCTGGGAGGCTGAGACGACACAAGAAGAAGACGAGGTGATCGAGGAGATCCCGATCTAGAAAGCTTAAGTAGAAATCCGTAAGTTTTCTATAACTCGTCTCTTTAAATTGGTTGCTTGACATACATGCTGTCATGGTTAAATTAATTAAACAAAACAAGATCTTGTTATTTACCTCAATTAATTAGCTAAGTAACGTAATTAAATTTTTTCCGCATGGTTATATAGGTGCATAATCACCAAGATCTCTAACGAAGACAAGTAGAGAAACAGTAGACTTTGAAACTGAGTACCACGAAGAATCCTGAGAGTACGAAGAACGACATCCCAATGAACTATGGTAGGTGCAATGACAAACTAACTAACAACGTGAACAAGATGCGCAGCGTCGGGATGAGTAACCGTGAGATAAACCAAGCTTCCTACCACTGTGCGGTATAGACTAGGATTGGGCAGAAGAGACCCGTCAAATGGAGAGTAACGACCATTGGTTTCAAGTAGAGTATCATCAGTCCTACTGTCAGTGAGACGAGCATGATAAAAAAAAGCTCTAATATATATTTTGACTGATATAAAAGGTATCACTTCAGGGAGAAGGCCACCTCGATACCTAGAAAGTAATGCAAGAAACTGAGATCTTTCATAGCAAAGCACCTAGTCAAGTAAGACTTCAACGATTCAATCCCATCATAATCATCGTCGATAATAATCATATCATTAACATACAAGGACAGATGTATACGACCTATACTTGTAAGCTTGACAAACAAGGCGGTACCATGCTGACTAGGGAGAAATCCAAGTGAGGTAATCATGGTGCAAAACTTCTCAAAACAAGCTCAGGGAGCTTGTTTGACACCATATAGAGCTTTGCGCAGCTTGCAAACATGATCGGACTAGTGCGCAACACACGGAATGGGTGGCATGTAGACCTCCTAGTGAATATCACCATACAAAAAAGCAATCTTCACATCCATCTGAGATATCTTCCACCAATGAACGAAAGCCGCATCGATCAGAGTGCGGATCATCATCATCTTCGCAACCGGCGCAAAATTATCTTCATAATCAAAGCCAAACTCCTGTGAAAAGCCTTTTGCAACAAGACGGGCCTTGTACCGCTCCACGGACTCATCATATTTGATCTTGATCTTACAGACCCGACGCAAGCCAATAGCTCACTTCCCTAACGACAACGGTACGAAGTCCCAAGTATGAGTCTAATGTAGAACAATAAGTTCCTCAGTTATAGTAGTCTGCCAAATGGGGTCAAGAACAGCTTCTCTATAGGACAAAGGCTCAGACATAGAGTGAAGAGACACGAGAAATGAAACGAAAGAGGTAGAGTATGAAGAATAAGAAAAATTGGGAAATTAAGTGGACTTACGAGGACGAGTGGACTAACGTAGAGGAGGATGATCCGCAATCTCGTGCGATGGTTGAGCAGTCGTAGTAGGGGATATCAGAGGCGTATGTATCGGGAATCAAAGTATCAGTGGGTATAGCCTCATCGATGTCAATATCAAAAGGATCAATACAAATAAGTCGTCCATAGTCAAGTAATGAGAACTAGTGGGAACATAGAAGAAATGAATATGCTCTAAAAACACGACATGACAAGAGACATACAATTTCTGACTAACTAGATCAAAACAACGATATCCCTTTTGACTGATACCATATCCCAAAAAAGACACACAAAGCAGCCTTAAGGGACAATTTATCGCGCTCAACGTGAGGTCAAAGCATGAAACAAGTGGAACCAAACACACGCAAGGAGACATAATCAGGGACATTGCCAAACCATTTTTTAAAGGGGGACAAACCTGAATTGTAAGAGGTAGGAATTATGTTTATGACATAGGCAGCGGTATGGATAGCCTCCCCCTAAAAAATACTAGGAACCTCGGCGGAAAATAGGAATGAGCGAGCGGTCTCAACAAGATAAGATGACGATGTTTCCTTTCGACAGCACCGTTTTGCTGAGGTGTGTCAGTGCACGACTTTTGACGAATGGTCCCATCCAAAGCAAGTAACTGGAAAAAATTATTAGAAGTATATTCACCCCCTAAATCACAATGAAATAATTTAATGACAGCAGAGTGTTGTGTTTTAACGAGAGCTCTAAAATCACGATAAATACCCAAAAAATGATATATATGCTTCAGATTTAGGGGTGAATAAACCCAAGTATAACGAGTGAAATCATTAATAAAAGAAACGTAATATATAGAACCACCCTTAGTAGACACATGGGCAAGTCCCCACACATCCGAATGGACAATATCAAAAGGAGCAAGAGATGACGAAACACTGTTTTGAAATGGTAAAGATTGAGAATTTTGCAAGTTTACAACCACGACAATCAAGAATATCATGGAAGTTCAAATGACCTAAAGCTCCCATAGATAAAAAAAAACGCAAACAAAACGCTGAAACATGACATAAACGAGAATTCCACAAATAAAAGTCAGACGACAACAACTCAAACGAAAAAGAAGAAAATGTGACTAAAAACCAAAATCACACAATTGATTGATAGACACAAGATTCATAGCAAGACTAGAGATATAGTAGACATCAGGAAGAGAAATATGAGATGTGACAGCAGAACGAACACACTCCGATGAGATAGGAGTGCCATCATCGGTCATAATGAAAAGAGATGAATAACGAGACAATGACACAAAAGATGGAAAGTGAAGGGACATATGGTTGGAGGCACCTGAATCAAGTATCCACTCGGAGGATGTTATACCTGGGACTGACGATTCGGACAAACCTTTGGAGTAAGTGGCAGACATGGCATGAGGCTGCGACGCAAGGAACTGCTCAAACATGTACGGATCCATAGATGGGGAAGCAACATCGTTGGTGACCTAAGGTACCCATGGAGCCGTCGGACGGGTTGCCCATGGAGCCGTCGGACGAGGTGCCCACGGATGCGATGGACGTTGTTGATGAGGCTGAGGTGGACATTGTTGCTGAGGTGGTCATTGTTGCTACTGCGGTTTGCCTCTGCCCAACAAGAGTGGACACTGAGCCTTCCAATGCCCATTCTCCTTACAAAAGGAAAACTTATCTAGAGGGACTGTCATCGATGGTATGGGTGCACTACCACCGGATGACCAATATGGGGCAGCAAGGACAGCAGCCGCTGCAGGTGGTGGAGTCTCCTTATCAATCTTAGACTTGAGATGAACTTCTTCGGCCAGCAGCTCATTGACCATAGAATCAACATAATGAAGAGAACTACAGTGAAGAATTGCACCACGCAATCCTTCAAAGTCATCACGAAGCGCCATAAAAAACTGAACAAATCGCTGCTTTTCACACCGAGAGTTGTAAGCTTCCACTGCCCTCAACTCAACCGACTCAGTCAATACCAACTGATCCCACAACAAGTACATGGCAGAATAGAATTCCTAAATACTCATACTATTCTGCCGAAGTGCACGAATATCCATCTCCAACTGATACATCTTGGAAAAATTAGACTGAGTGTAGAGTCTCTCCAGATGTTCCTAGACCTCCTTGGCAGTCTCGTACTTCGCAAACTAAGCACCGATCGAGTGGGTAACAAAATCCAAGTGATAATCTTCGCATTATCAGCCTCCCAAACATCCAATAGTGTCGCAAAATCATCGGTCTTCTTATCGAAAGGCTTAGGCCGCCCACCCGTTACGTAACTGTCGGGAAACGAGGGAGGTATCAGACACGAATAATTGCTTCGATACCACTCGTCAGTGAAGCACGTACGATATCAAATACGAGCAATCGCTCTGATCCCACTTGTTGGAGAAACACGAGCGGTATCAGACACGAACAATTGCCCCAGTACCACTTGTTGTAATTATGTGCTCACCTTGATAACCATATAAGTTGTAGAATAAATTAATTACACTAACAAGAGCTAATTAAATGTATGGTTATCTAACAAGATCTAGATTTATTTTATTAATTAAATAATGAAAGAATTCAAACATGTTAAGCAACCAATAAGAACAAAGAACATGGTTCATAGAGAACTTACGGATTGGGCTCACGAACAGAAACTTCATGCTTTCTCAATCCGTTTTCAAACGCCTTGATTTCCTTCTTTAAGCTTTCAGATCCTCGCACTCCTCTTAATGACACCGTAGTCTTCCGGAACGTAATCTCCAGGGAAATAAAGAAAGACGGCGTGGGACCACACTCTTTAATCTCACATAAAGAAACAATATTGTTTCAAGATCACACTCTTGTTTTCTAACAACGGAATAGAGTAATTCCAAGGGGGGGGGGGGGGGGGGGGGGGGGGGGGAGAGAGAGAGAGAGAGAAGTCGGCCACACACTATGTTGGGCGAATTTTTAGTCTTCCAAAAGCTTATTTTTCTATTCTCATGAACCCCTATTTATAGTAGTGCAAATGATATATTCTTTGTAGTTTTCAAAATATATGATTTCATTTTATTGTGTTCACACTAGTGAATCAAAGCTTAGCCCTTGGATCTCTTCTCATTACTTTCTCTCTTAGCCATCAGATCAATATCTATTAGATTTTATTTTATGGTTAAATAGAGAATATTTAATTATGAGAGAATAAAGGAAATATCTTATTTCCTTTTAAATATTATTCTCTGCTAATATCCATGAGAGAGAATAAAGGACAATATATTATTTCCTTCTAAATATTATTCCCATCTAATATTCATGAGAGAAAATAAATGACAATATCTTATTTCTTTTTAAATATTTTTCTCTCTTTTATTTAAACAACTAAAGAGAAAATATTGGTAAGTACCAATATGGTGATGAACGAATTACACCAGACGACCAAGAGGGTATTGACGCAATCCCTTGTGCTCAATCACCTAAAAAATTCGTCCACCTCATTTACTGGAAGACCCAATTGCTTAAAGCCCAAGTAATTATTTATTTACTTAGTCCAACAATAAACGAATAAGTAATTGATTAATTATTTACTTGATCAAACATTAAATAATTAATACTACCATAAATAATTATTTAATTATGCAAATACCCATATTTCAGAATTGATGCTGACAATCACAATTACAGCTAGTGAGATTATAATAATGAAAAACAATATTATTAGAGATTTTTTATTCGTCTTATCAAAGCCGAGTCGGGGACTGTGGACCTAGTAATAGAAGCCTAACAAATCCGATGAAAAGATGAGTCATTTCTCTTTTCCACATCGATATGTCTAATTTTGGTCAGACTCCACCTAGGTACGCCAATGCTGAACTCTCATTTATACTAGAATTATATTTACTTATCGTGACGAGTGTCCACTGATCTAGTTAGTACGTAATCTAGATCCTCCAGGTTCAACCCATATTGAGAAAGGTCAATTAATCTGTTATACCTTTCTTGATACATGTATACCATAAGCACTGTTGATTCCCTAGCGAAGGATTCTTCCGAGCGTTCATACTTCAGAAGTGTCAACAATCTATCGGTTCTGGAATCAACCCTTAGCTGAATGAACATTGACCTTCTTTCAGGATGTCTGGATTCCGTATCTTTCAACCACTTCCCACTCGAATCATGCTCCGAAACTCCCAAGACATAAGTTGTGATTAGCATGATAGTAGCCTTTTAGCGAATGAGTCAAAGAGCGCATAAACATGATTCAGTGTCCATGATCACTTTAGGATTTAAGTCAAGTCTAACTGTGACCATCATAGCGACCCCGGTTAGTGTATCGTAACGGTGCTTCAACGACACATCTACGACCAAAGTATGTTCGGATCGTGCACTTACCACAAGTGCAGAATGCTCGCACGTCGTGATCAAACTTCACTAGTGTTCTGCATATATGACTTTAGATACAACTATCCAGGCATGTATCAGTCATCGACCATGTTTTAGCTCACCACCCGAAGTTAGGTGCCCAGCACTTGATTAAGTTTAATACGGAGGCTACGGATGATAGTTGCTATTGATTATGATATTCAGAACTCAACCCACTAATCATATGATGCTAATAAAGTAAACCATTATTCTATTTAGTAAACATTTATGATTTTTCATTATCTCTCGTGGGCAAGAATTCCTAATAGTAACTCCAAATCAATTTTTTACGCAAAAAATTCCTCATAACATAACTCTTGAGTAACTTTTGTCATCCAGTTAACACCAATCGCTTGACGGGAATCACCTCTCCTACCTGCCATATCAAAAAACACCAATCTAAACACTCCAAAAACGAAATCCAAATAAATAGAGAGAAACCCCAAACTCGAAATTAAAAAACGCAATCACCAATGCATCCAAACACACAAAAACGAATGACAGAAAAATCACCCAACCAATTACGACATCCACAAATCAAGAAAAAGATGTAGTTCGATCCGCACACAGCGTGATATGATCCTTATCAACAAATGTGATAAGACCCAATAACAATGATTGGAAAAAGACCACAAGATCTGCAAAGGACTAGAATGTTAAGACTTTACCCAATATCTAGAGAGATAAGAACCAAGCCTACAAAATATATGACACCACACCAAGATACTAAAGATGAACACTTAAGAATCAAGATGATAAGTCAAGTTGTTGAACGCCACAAGAAAACTTGATAAGTTCAAAAAGTCTTTTCAAGAACAAGAAAGACACAAACTCACATATATTTCATTCTAAGGGCATTGTATATCCTGATTACATTCACCTAAACACTTATTTATATCCATGGAGAGGCTTTACAATTAGCCAAAAACGTTTTGCTCCAACAGCTCTAAAAACAACATCTAAGACACTAGTAATAAAAGCTGAAATCTAAATGCAAATAACTCTCAGTCCTTATAACTTTGAAACTGAATTTTTTTTTACATAAAAACACACAAAACAACATACTAAATGGGTATAAACCCCCAAATTCGTCCAATTACAAAAATGACTCCCAAAAGAGTAAGCAACCTTATTTATTGTTAAAAATGTGGATCCAATGCCTAAAAATGACCTGGGCATTCTAATTACTCTTTTAGAACCTTAATAAATGTCTTGCTTTAGATTTGCTTCAACTTTGGGACCTACAGAGCTAACTTGTTGAATCAGCCCATTTAGAGGCTCTTTGAGTTGTTTGGCCTTAAACCTTATGAGATGCCTACTAGGCAAACTTAATGGACCACTTAAAAGTTTTCTTCTAGTCATATCAGTTCCACTTGCATCCATTTGAGCTCCTTGATCACTTGCATCCACTTTAGCTCCTCGATTCTCATCATTCTCCCCCTCTTGAAAGCGATTTGTCCTCAAATCATCACCTACATCAAAATATGATATATCATAAACATTAACTAATCCAACTCGATATGACTTGTGACACTACTACTCTTATATTCAATATCACAAGACTCAAGGTCCTGTAATTGATTTAGCATTTACAGGCAAGAGTCTTCGTGAGACTATATTACATCAAATGTACATAAATAGACACTACTACTCTTCATGTGGGCACCATTAACAACAAACTCCCAAGATGTGAGTAGTCCTTCATGTCTAATCCATCCTGATGCTTGTTTCGAAGACCTTGTTCGATAGGGCCTTGGTGAATGAATCTGCCAGGTTGTCCACCGTTGAGATCTTCTTAACCTCCACGTCTCTGCGCTGCACGATCTTTCGAATCAAATGGTATTTCCTCACAATATGTTTAGAGCGCTTATGGCTTCGAAGTTCCTTTGAGTTAGCGACAGCCCCACTATTATCACAATAAAGGGTCATGGGCTCGTCGACATTTGGAACGACCTCCAAATACTTAAGGATTTTTTTTAAGCCATACAACTTCCTTGGATGCTTCACAACCAGCCACATATTATGCTTCCATTGTGAAGTCAGCAATGCAAGATTGCTTAATACTCCTCCACACAACAGCTCCACCATTAATGATGAACACAGATCCCGAAGTGGATTTCCTGGAATCCTTATCCGCTTGAAAATTGGAGTCGGTATATCTCGTCATAGTCAGGTCAATACCTAAATATGTATGCATCAAGTTCCTAGTTCTTCGAGGATACTTAAGAACATGCTTAACAACAATCCAGTGCTCGGGTCCAGGGTTGGATTGAAAACGGCTAACTACGTCAACTGCGAAGTAGTTTTATGGTCTAGTGCAAAGCATAGCATGCATGAGACTTCCTACGACTGAGGCAAAAGGAATTTTTCTCATGTCTTCAATCTCTTATGCAGTCTTGGGAGACTGGTCCTTAGAGAGTGAGACTCCATGCCTAAAGGATGTTTGGCCCTTCTTGGAGTCTTGCATCGAGAATCGATCCATCACCTTATCAATATAAGATGCTTGAGAGAGCGACATAGTCCAGTTCTTCTGAAAGATTTGGATCCCCAAAATGTACTCGGCTTATCCTAGATCCTTCATATCGAATTGCTTTGCTAGCCATGCCTTAACCTCAGATAACTTACCCACATCATTATCTATGAGTAATATATCATCGACATACAGTACCAAAAACATAACTCTGCCTTCGTGTATTAACTAGTAAACACATGGCTCATCTATTGACTGCTCAAAGCCGAAGCTCTTCACATTTTCATCGAATCTAATATTCCATGACCTAGATGCTTGCTTTAATCCATAAATGGACTTAAGCAACTCACAAATCTTGGTCTCTTGACCTTCTTCCATGAAACCGTCTGGTTAAGCCATATAAATGCGCTCGTCAAGATTGCCATTCAGGAAGGCAGTCTTGACATCCATTTGCCAGATCTCATAATCGAGAGCTGCAGCTATGGATAGAAGTATGCGGATGGATTTAAGCATCGCGACTGGCGAGAAGGTTTCTTCATAGTCAATCCCTTCTTTTTGGGTATAACCCTTAGCCACTAGTCGTGCTTTGAACGTCTCGACGTTCCCATCCGGACCTCTTTTCTTCTTGTATATCCACTTAAACCCTACGTGTTTAATCCCTTCAGGAAGGTCTACAAGTTTCCAGACTTTGTTGACATACATCGAGTGCATATCAATTTTCATGGCGTCAAGCCAAAGGTTTGATTCAGAACAAGCCATTGCTTGGCTATAGGTAACAGGATCATCCATGTCAGAGACAGCTACGAGAGTATCTCCATAAGACATGTACCTATCAGGCTTTTGAGTAGCCCTCCCACTACGTCGAAGTACTACTTGATGAGATTCTGATGAGTTAGGTTGTGTTTCAGTTGGGGTAAGAACAGTTCTTACAGATGAGGTAGAAGCTTCCTCACCCAACTTTTCTTCAAGCACAATTTTACTTCTAGGTTTTACATCTTTCATAAAGTCCTCCTTGAGCATTCGTGCTAACGAAAGTCTTATCATCCTCGGGACTATATAATGTGAAACCTTTGGTTTCCTTTGGATATCCAACGAACAGACACAATTCTGACCCACTAGCCAACTTGCTAGTCTATTGTCTCAGCACGTGTACAGTGCAACCCCAAATTTTGTTGCGGCCAAGATTTACTTTACGACCAGTCCATCGTTCATAAGGAGTACCAGGAACCGTTTTAAACGGTGCTTGGTTCAGAATTTAAGCGGCTATTTCGAGGGCATATCCCCAAAAGGAAAAAGGGAGTGATGAGTAAGTCATCATTGATCTAACCATCTCCATTAGAGTTCGGTTCCTTATCCCTGACACCCCGTTTTGTTGAGGTGTGCCAGGTGCGGTAAGCTGAGAAGCGATACCTTCTTTTTTAAGAAAGTCATCGAACTCTCCAGACATATACTCACCACCTCAATCAGATCGAAGGGTTTTGATCTATTTGCCAGTTTGCTTTTCCACTAAAGCCCTATAGACCTTAAATACATTAAAGGTGTCGTATTTGTGTTTGAGAAAATAGACAAACCTGTATCTTGAGTAATCATCGGTGAAGGTAACAAAGTATTCGTATCCTCCCCGTGCCTGTGTACTAAGCGGACCACATACATCAGAATGTACAAGTTCCAGCAACTCAGTGGCTCTTCGACCCTTAGCAGAGAAAGGTCGCTTGGTCATTTTTCATTCTATGCAAGATTCACAAGTAGGTAGTGAACCTATTGCAGAGGCTTGGAGTGGACCGTCCCTCACAAGTCTCTTAATCCTGTCTAGACTGATATGACCAAGTCTTAAGTGCCAGAGATATGTTGATTTTATTAGATCGGAGGATTCAGAAAGTTTGATCATCTTTGGCTCCCTAACTATATCATTATCTATTTCAGTGTCTAATAAAGAAGGTTGAGTGGGATAGATGTAGAAAAGAGCATTCTTCATACATGCATCAGTGACAAAAGAATTCGAAAAAGAAATACGAATTCCATTCTTTATAAACTTTAAGCAATAATCTTGCTCTAAAAGACGAGCAACAGATATTAAGTTTTTCCCAAAGGAAGGAACATAATAAACATTATTCAAATTTAAAGTACGGTCTTCAAAAGACAGCGTCACGGATCCTACAGCCCTCACAGACACTAAGCTCCCATCACCCCATTAGAAGCAGAAGTCGCCTTCATCTTAACTTTTGCTTTTCCTAAAACCAGTCAAGGAGCAGCAAATATGGTTAGTAGCAGCGGAGTCAATAATCCATGATGTTACATTATCAGCTACTGAGCAAGCTTCGGTAATAAGTACGATACCTTTTTCCTTTATTTTGAGGTAGGCAGGACAGTTCCTACGCCAGTGACCAGGCTCATTGCAGTGGTGGCACTTGTCGTTAGACTTGTCCACCTTCAGAACCTTTGGTGTCTTCTTCTTCTTTTGAACCTTAGGTTGGTTCTTCTTCTCGGCCTTGCGAGGTCTCTTCTTAGATCCAGAGGTGGAGGCAGTAGCATGTACCTCTCCTTGAGTCCTTTTTTTCTTAGTGAGTCCCTCAGCAGTGTGAAGCTCCTTCATAAGCTCGGTAACAGTGTACTCTAGCTTGTGCATGGAGTAGTTCAGCTTGAAGGTATCAAAAGATTCGGGGAGAGTTTCTAAGATCATATCTATTTTAGTCTCCCTATCAATCTCAGATCCAAGGATCTCCATTTCGTTTAGATGACTAATGATCAGCATCATATGATCTCTAACGGGAGTTCCAGCCTTCATGTGATAGTTCATAAACTGTCGGATCGCTTGTTGCCTAGCTTGACGTCCTTGCCCTCTAAACATCTCATGGAGTTTGTAGAGCATGTCGGTGGCAGTCTCGATGTCACGATGTTGTTGTTGCAACACATTATTCATAGATGCCAAAATATAGCACCTCGCAATCTCATCGGATTGGAGCCAGGCCGCCAGGGCGTCTTTTCCTCTTGTGTTGAATCATCATTCGTTTGAAAACAGCGGAGGTGAGTACCCATTTGTGCTTGACGACGGTAAGGACTATGTCGAGGTTACGTTTCCAGTCGACGTAATTATCGCCTTTGAGTTTATTCAAGGAAAAAATGGTTGAGAGAGGGTTGAGAGACATTTTTCCAATAAGAGTTGAAACAAGTTTATGATTAGTCTTTGGTTTAGGATTTAAGTTTTTAAGATTTTTAGGATGAACAAGATTAGAAAAATCCAAAGGTGTTATAAACGAAATGATAATCTACTCCCTCAAGAGAAGGCCACAAAAAATCTCCTTTTATAAGTAAATGACACATCATTAATGCTTAGCCAAAATGTCAATACACCAATTTTGACTAGCCACCTTTTAAATTGGTTTGATCACTCACATCCTTTCGCAGAACCTTAAGAGATGATTACTAGGAATTGAGTCTAAGTCTGCAACCAACCACTTAGTCCAAAAGGTCAACTTTGAAAAGACAATCCCCCAAGAGGAGGCCTTGTCTTCATTGTCTCACTCTCAAACGTAGCTCATTGAGTAATGATCGAAGCAAAAACGTCATAGAGTACTCTCATTGAAGAAAGGACCACAAGAATGACTCTTAGTCGAATGTTTAATTTATTCTTTCATTAGAGTTGGGAATCGTCAATTACAAACAACAAGTATAACCCTCCCACTTAGTTTTTAGAGTTGGCACATCGTCTCTTATAAGTTTGGAAACAAATTTCCTAGTTATAGAGCGATAGAGTGGACTTCTAGAAAGGAATCCTAGATCTTCATGTTCAAGGAAGAGCAGTGTTAGTGCACAAAGGCACAAGGTACATACTCAGACATTTTCCTATTTTCTATTCAGGAAAGTGCATGAGAGAAGTGTGAACTTCAACTCACTCGAACACTTGAAAGTTTGAGATTACACATCTTTTATTTTTTTGGCTCGTCTTCGAGGAGACCTCCCACTCAAATTTTCAAGAGCGTGTAGAGTTTGAACATATGTGATATAGATATAGTTTTGAAAATATTTTGAAAACTTATTTGATTCGGATGACAAAATATTTTCAAGTTTGAAAGTGAAAATGGTTTTTCAAAATTAAAACTAGTTTTGAAAAAAAAATTCAATTAAATTTTCAAAAATCGAAACATTTTAATCTTTCACATTATGTTTATTATCTTATAAAAAAAATAATTTTGCTCAAGGAAATTTTCTCATTAGAGCTCTATAACTCATGGAGTGGGGTAGAAAATCCGGAATTCTAAAAAAGTGGACTTTCGGAACAGCCGCGCACATCGGAGTAAAATCACCATAACTGGCGACTCTGATGTCCTTTTGACCTAAAGCCTGCATTGGAAAGAGGAAAAATAGACCTTTAATTTGATGCAAGAATCATTAAATTTTGAATTCTTAGCAGAGAGTTATGCCACTTTTACTGTGGGTTTTTCTCGAGCTCGAAGAAATCTAGAAACAATTAAATTTCAGACTTGAGTGCGAAAAAGAATCGAGTGTAACGGAACGTTTTTAGAGAGTTGTTAAAGATTTTATATGTGTTTTATTAACATGGTAATAACATGGTATAAAAGTAAGTAACAACAAACACAAAACGAATCGAGTAAATAAATGAAACTAGCAGGACAATATAACTAGTCACAAAATTATCCGAAATTTCTCAAACTTTAAAAACACGTTTTTCATTATAAAAAATTAAAAACTTTTAGAACTGATTCTAAGTGTTTTAATAACATCCCAAATTCATAGAAAATCAACATGATTTTTAATTTAAACGCAAGAGCAATAAATTAAAAAAAAATCTAAGATAATAATTCTAATTTGTCAAAAAATGAGTAATCCTTCGAAAACGATTTTCAAGCTCATAGTTTTAATCACATGTACATGCATATCTTTAACCATAGCTCTGATATCATTTGTTGGAATTGATCTAGGGTTAAGAAAAGATTTGACGCTTCGAGCAAGCGGCGGAAAACAAAAATTTTCTTTTAAACAAGTAAAACAATTTTACTAACCTAGACAAACAGCAAGCACATGTTTATATTTAAAACTATCTAAAAGCAATACTCATTTACTAACCTTTGTGAAGCTTGAACGTTGAAAAGCCTTAGGAAGGTTGAAACGTTCGTCTCCCCACGCAGCTCGTCTTTCCTCGTTCTTCGGGAACTCGAGTAACTACGAAAGTTTCTATCATATGAATCACTCGAGAAAAGAAGGAATTAGTGTGTGGGCACTTTTAAACACAACGACTCAAGAACAAGTCTAAGAGTGGAAGAGCTAAAACACTAGGTCAAATGTGGACCTAGGTGCCAAAACAAAAACGAAAAGAACTACAGAGAGAGAGGGAGAGGGGCGGCCACAATGTCTAGAGAGAGAAGCTCTAAATCTCTAACTTATGTGGGATGAATAAAATGAGAGGAATGAGGGCTCTATTTATAGGAGATGAATTACCTTCAACAAGGTAGTTTCCTCTTCTATAGAATATCACATATTCATGAGCAAATTTTTCTCTCCTTCCCTTTAAGTCACACGGCCAAGTCCTTCTAGAAGGCCTTGGATTTGTTTCCTCTTTTGCTTCTCCCTTAGCCTTGGCCGCCCAAATGGATTTCCTTATAGAGGAAATTTGTTTCGTCTTTTTCCTTCGGCCAGTATCTTCATACATCAATGCACAAAATAAACTCTCTTTCTCTTGGGTTTGGGCGTGCAACATCTTCTAGAAGTGTCTTCTAGATTTTTCTTCATTTGTTCATGACAACATAAGAAAAGCCCATTAAGAATTTACAAGTAAAATTCCATGAAATGAAATTAATCCTCAAGGCCCAAATAACAAGTTATGGTCGAGTGGTTTATTTGTCATCATATGACAATGTCAAAAAATTTATTGACATTCATTTCATCCTATGTCCAAAAAGACAAAAATACCCTTTACACAATTTTCGTAACACTTGTCTCGTTCTTGTTTTGACTTAGCTTCTAGTTTAACAAATCCTACTCGATATGACTTGTGATAGTGACCTCATGGATCCAAATGAACAAAGCTTGAGCTAACACACATGGAATCAAAAGTTCACAAACCTTTTCCAAGTTTAGCTTAATGTCAACTGGCTCCACTAAAGAGTTGACACTGAGAATCTCTTAGTTCAAATGAATTTATTTTCTACTCAAGAATTCAAATTAATCGTGATGAGTGGATCCACTGAATATTATCTATGTTTACTCTTCATGAATATCATCACCTAGTCGGGATTTACAAAATTATCATTTTACCCTTCTAGCTGTTATTTCCTCAACTCCTTTGTCGCTTGTGAATAAGTTGGAAACAATGTATTGACGAGGAGCTAACAAGTCACATTGATTCATCCAAAAGAGTCACGACTCAATTTGGACATTGGCCAGTTCATTTATTCACATTCCAAGTAAGAAAGCATGAGGTGATATACTTTGCATTTCAGCAATCTTGTCCATGAATTCCATATCATTGAGATCTTCACAAAGTTACTCATGACATCTTCATAACTTAGTATTTCACCAATAGGTCCTGTTCAGAATCACATAGTGAATCCGAACTCTGACTTTCTCAAATGAGAATACGTAAGCTATGAAATGACACGTCTCATTTCAGGATTGAGGTAAGCATGATGCAATTCATACGTAGTGACTTCGAGACATAAGATGTTAAATGGTTTCTTCTTATTCTGTCTCTAGAAGTGCACTGGTCAATTCAGTACCTTAATAAAATACCTAGAAGAACTATAGAGTCTCCAACTCTCAATTTCCCATAACCAGACATCATAGATTCTCCTAACAATCGTACTGAGATCAATAGTCATTTGATTCTTAGATTGTGAATATGCAGTTTTAAGCAAACCATGAAGGGTTTGTTCATGCAAATCTACATTTGTCTCTTCATACGTTGTTAGGTTTGTTTAAGGACTAAAGACTATAGATTACCATAAAGCTTCAAACAGACAAGGAAGAATGAATGAACGTTTCAACTTTTATTAATGATTTAGCATTTACAGGCAAGAGTCTTTGTGAGACTATATTACATCAAATGTACATAAATAGACACTACAACTCTTCTTGTGGGCACCATTGACAACAACTACAACAAACAAAAGCTTCCCTAAAATCAGAATCAGAAGCATACAATTCCTTAATGTACTCAAATCCAAGCAACTTAAAATCCAGAGTAGAGAGTAGAACATACATGCGAGATAATGCATCTGCCACAACATTCGACTTGCCTTATATTTGATCACATATGGAAATGTTTCAATGAACTCCACCCATTTGGCATGTCGTCTATTCAATTTGTGCTGGCCCTTCAAATGTTTCAACGACTCATGATCTGTATGTATCACAAATTCATTAGCCCAAAGAGAGTGTTGCCAATTTTCCAAAGTCATCACCAATGTATATAATTCCTTATCATAAGTAGGATAGTTTAGGGCTGCCCCACTCAACTTTTCACTAAAATACGCAACTGGTCTTCCTTCTTGCACCAAAACTCCACCAATTCTTAAACCTGAAGCATCACACTCAATTTTAAACGTTTTAGTGAAGTTAGGCAAAATAAGCAAAGAAACATTAGTTAATTTTTTCATGATCAGTTTGAATGCCTTTTCTTGCTCAGCTCCCCATTTAAATGGGACGTTCTTCTTGATGACTTCAGTTAATGGCGCTGCAAGGCTACTAAAGTCTCGAACAAATCATCTATAAAAACTAGCCAAACCATGAAAACTTCTTACCTGACTTACTTAAGTAGGCGTTGGCCAATCTTGAATTGCCTTCACCTTTTCCTCATCAACTTCAATCCCTTTAGCACTTACAAAAAAACCAAGAAACAAAAGCTTATCCTTTAAAATGTACATTTCTTAAGACTTCCAGATAAGCTTTCTTTCCTCAAAAATTCTAAAACCAATTTTAGATGTGCAACATGATCCTCAAGGTTTTTGCTATAAATCAGAATATCATCAAAGTAGACAACAACAAAATGTCCAAGGAAAGCACGTAAAACATGGTTCATAAGTCTCATGAATTTACTCGGGGCATTGGTTAATCCAAAAGGCATAACTAACTATTCATATAATCCATATTTTATCTTAAATGCAGTTTTCCACTCATCTCATTCTTTCATTCTAATATGATGATATCCTCTCTTAAGATCAACATTAGAAAACACACACGATCCATGCAATTCATCTAACATATCATCTAAATGAGGAATAGGGTGTCGATACTTTACCGTGATGTTGTTGTTGGCTCGACAATCAACACACATTCTCCATGTCCCATCCTTCTTCGGCACTAGAATCACCGGAACAGCACACAGACTCGTGCTTTCTCTCACATGTCCCTTCTCCATTAGCTCGTTGACTTGCCGCTCAAGTTCCTTAGTCTCCTCCGGATTGCTTCTATAGGCTGGTCGATTTGAGATTGTGGAGCCAGGGACAAAGTCGATTTGATGTTTGATCCCTCGAATATGAGGTAAACCAGGAGGTACCTCTTCCGGAAACACATCTACAAATTCATGCAAAAGAGACAACATTGCTCGGAAAAGATCCGGCAAGATCATTAGTACATAAAAAGGCCTCTGTGTACATGAGTACTATAAGGGGCTGATGGGTGAATAATGCTCTTTTGATCTCACTTTTTTTTTGCCATGAGACTAACTTTTTCACTCATGTTTCTCTCTTTCATTTCAAATTCCTTTTCTTCATCTTTTTCTCTTTTTTTTTCTTTTTCTTTTTCTCTTTCTCTTTCTTTTTCTTTTTCTTTATCTTTTTCTCTTTTTGTTTGTAATTTCAATTGATCAGCAAGAACTTTATTGGGACTTAATGGTACAAGTGTAATAGGTTGCTCTTTAAGAGTAAAAGAGTACCGATTGGTGAAACCATTATGTGAGACCCTCCTATCAAATTTACATGGCCTCACCAAAAGCATGTGACAAGCTTCCATCGGTACCACATCACAAAGCACCTGATCTTCATACTTGCCAATCGAAAATGCCACAATAACTTGTTTTGTCACCTTGATTTTACACTATCATTAAGCCATTGCAGACGGTAGGGTCGTGGATGATTCAAGGTAGGCAGCGCCAATTTCTTGACAAGATCAATGCTCGCGACATTCGTGCAACTTCCTCCGTCAATAATCACACTACACATCTTCCGATTCACGAAGCATCGAGTATGAAACAAATTCTCGCGCTGATTATTTTCTTCTTTCTTCACTTGTGCACTAAGAGCTCTCATTGCGACTAATAGTTCTCCATCGGCTGGGTATTCACCATCGCTGCAATCCTCAAGCGATGGCATGTCCTCATCTACTTCATCTTCCTCATCCTCCGACTCAAGCTAACCTTGTGCGTTTATCACCATAACCCTCTTGTTAGGGCACCCGCTGGCTATACGTCCTGATCCTATACATTTGAAACACTTTATATCACGTGTTTTAGTAGAATTAACCTCTTTGTTACCTTGAGTAGCCTCTGGTGGTTGTTTGACGTTCTTCGAAGAGTCAAATTTAGGCTTGTTTGCTTGAAATTCTTCTCGTCTAGGGGCGGCCCTCCACGAATTTGTTGAAGACATACTCGGTCCTCTCCTAGCCATGTTCCTTCGCTTTAGTTGCTGCTCCGCTTTGACGGCTTGGTGTACCATATCGGTCAACTCTACGTGATGTTGCATCTCCACGACATCCGCTATCTCACGATTTAGCCCATGCAAGAATCTGGCCATCATTGCTTCTCAGTCCTCCACCATGTTTGCTCTTATCATTGCCACCTCCATCTCCTTGAAATACTCATCTACACTCTTCATTCCTTGAGTTAGATGCTGCAATTTGTTGTACAACACCCGATGGTAATAACTTGGAATGAATCGCCTCCTCATGATGGCTTTCATCTCCTCCCATGTCTCCACCATACGCTCTCCATTTCTCTTCCTTTCTTTCAACAACTGATCGAACCATATTATAGCATAATCAGTGAACTCAATCGCTGCGAGCTTCACCTTCTTCATCTCCGAGTAGTTATGACACTCGAACACCAGCTCTATCTTTTGCTCCTACTCCAAATAGACTTCAGGTTCATTTCTCCCATGAAAAGATGATATTGTCACCTTTATACTCCCCAAATCATCATCCCTTCCAGGCCTTCCAATCCTAGCTTCTTTATTCCCATTACAATGCCCAAACCTGCCCCGGTTGTGTTGACGCTCTTCTACACCATCTTTACCAGCCTCGTCTTCAACACCTTCCGATACATCACCCTCTTCTTCAGCTCTTCTTGCTCGTCTATTGGGAACATTTGGTGGATGTCCCGTTACCATCCCTTCTATTCCATCAATCCTCGCGTTTAGTTGCTCAAACTTCTCCGTCTTCAACGCCACGAATGCCTCCATTTGAAGATTTCGATTAAGTGGTGGTTGTACGTATCTCCTGCGATCAGATTCGTCTCCTGACATTTGAATATATATTTTTTATTACAAAAAAAACGTAACCGTTAGAGGACCTCACAAACACTCGCTCACGTGTTTCTCTCAATAATGTATCCGCTCAACACTCGTGTTTAGAATAAAATGGCTTTTACCCTCAAATAATATCACACTCTTGCCTTTTTTCCACTCCAGTGTTTTCTTTTGTTCTTAATCAGACTAAGTAAAAAAAAGTGTTTCGAGTAGCAATTCAATGCGTGAAACAACTCAACAAACCACGAGACTCAAAAGCAAAGGATAAGATATGAGATAAACAACCAAAACTACATAAACTAAAATGGTCAATTACCAATTCTAGAATAAGACCATAAAACAAAACAAAAATACTACAAAGATAGATTGAATTCTTTCTTCATTTGGCTTTTTTTTGTTTTTTTGTTTTTGCCCTTTTTTTTTTGCCTTTTTTTATATAATAAGAATACACAAACAAAGAAAACTGAAAGTGGTACGAAAAAAAATGGAAGAAAACTTACTTTTTTGTGTTTTTTTTTCTTACTTTAAATGAAACAAACGAAATTAAAATCAAGGATAGACAAACTTTTCCTTAGAACCCAAGCTCTGATACCAAATGATATGATCCTTACTAAGAAATGTGATCAGACCTAATAACAATGATTGGAAAAAGACCCCAAGCTTTGCAAAGGACTAGAATGTTGAGACTTGACCCAATATCTAGAGAGATAAGAACCAAGCCTACAATATATATGACGCCACACCAAGATACTGAAGATGAACACTTAAGAATCAAGATGATAAGTCAAGTTGCTGAACGCCACAAGAAAACTTGATAAGTTCAAAAAGTCTTTTCAAGAACAAGAAAGACACAAACTCACATATATTTCATTCAAAGGAGATTGTATATCCTGATTACATTCACCTAAAAACTTATTTATAGCCATGGAGAGACTTTACAATCAGCCAAAAACGTTTTGCTCCAACAGCTCTAAAAACAACATTTAAGACACTAGTAATAAAAGCTTAAATCTAAATGCAAATAACTCTCAGCCCTTATAACTTTGAAATTGAAAGTTTTTGACATAAAAACACACAAAACAACACACTAAATGCGTATAAACACCCTAAATTCGTCCAACTATTCTGAGTGGTTACAAAAGTAACTCCCAAAAGAGTGAACATCGTTATTTATTGTAAAAAATGTGGATCCAATGCCTAAAAACGGCCTAGGCATTCTGATTACTCTTGTAGAACCATAATCATTTTAATTAGGCTCTGTTGCTTTAGATTTGCTTCAACTTTGGGCCCAAATGAGCTAACTTGTTGAATCAGCCCATTTAGAGGCTCTTTGAATTGTTTGACCTTAAAACTTGTGAGAGGCCCACTAGGCAAACTTAATGAACCACTTAAAAGTTTTCTTCTAGTCATATCAGGTCCACTTGCATCCATTTGAGCTCCTTGATCACTTGCATCCACTTTAGCTCCTCGATTCTCATCACAACGTGGTTGGTGTATTAACTTTCTTCAATCAATCAACAAAGCTATAGGTGTTGAAGATGGCTCTGATACCATGAAGATTTAGGGATTAAGAGAAAAGATAGTTGTAATTAATGATATTCATAAAAGTAAACTTGAAAGTTATTCAACTGATCCCAATTTATGTAGTAGTGCATAGAGTAGAAAAGTAAAACATATGACACAATAGATTTTAAGTGTCAATTCTAAATTCTATAGGGGAGTCGATTGACATTAAAAATAAACCCTGCAAAAGGTTTGTGAGCTTATGCGTCCAATGATTCAATCTTAAGCTATGAGTCCATAAGATCTCTCCAACTTACCAAATAAAGTACTTGTGTTTAATTTACTTACATGTTTATTCTTATGTAGATATTTGTTCCATTGTCGACCAAGGAAGATGAAGACGCATGTAGTATCCTACCATTCACAAAGGGATTACTACCAATTGACGAATAAATATATAATATTATAGATGATAATGTTTTTCATTTGTTATACAAAAATCCTTAATATTCTATTATTACGTTCCACTTCGTTGTGATGATATGAGCATCCGCACAAGGAATGAGTTTTAGTCATGAGAAACATTTTTCCGTCGCGACGAGATGATTTAACGTCACGACGGAAATATTTCTTGTCGCGATGTAAATAGTCATTACAAACTGCTGAGAGCATGCAACTTATGGGATTGATTTTTTCCGCGACAAGAGTTTCGCAGCAAAATAATGTTCATTCATGATGAATATATTTCTCGTAGCAGCAAAAATGGTCATTGTAAACTCCTGTGAGCTTGTATTTTCAAGGGTCAATTAGACATTATATTAACTTTTAAGACAAGATCAAACTATATTCACAATCTAAGAATCGATCGGACATTCTCATTCATGTTGGATAAAACCATATAATGCCTGTTTTTTTTTTTTTTTTGGCATAAGAATTGTGATTTCATAGTTTACGTAATGCTACGTTTTTCAAAAGAAATCGTCGATTTCCATTGTGATTAAGCAGACTTCTTTGTAATACTATTATTATTAGCCGAACGTCAGCGAGAATAATCAAATTTCCATTTTATTTTTAGAAAACCTCTCAAGAAAAATTGCAACTGATGTTGGTAGTACATATTGGTTCTCACATTCTGGCACAAAATTTGCATTCTATGCGTGTGTGAGAGAGAGCCTGTTTGCTTCACATCTTACTACCACTAAGAAATGCGAGATTTACTTGCAAACATTCTTATGCTGAGTTACATTCCCCACGTGAGAAATTTGGATTATAAATTTTATCCTCAATTCCATGATCTATGGACTAGTCTTTAGGAAATTAACATAACCAATATTATACATCTTGCGACGAAGAATACGAGTTCGGTTTTATCGATGCAATGATAAGTACGTCCTACTTAAAATCATGCCACGAAACATGAATTAATCTAGGATTATATGACATATTTTTCAAGAAGTTCAGGGGCGTTTGCCCCTGGTCCTTAGTTGCCATGTCAATGTCTAGTGTAGTTTTTACAGTGGTTAACCGTGATTATCATGTAATTCAGACCATTAAAAAAAGTAAAATAAACACACTAGCGATTAAGGAATACTCTTTTATGCTTTCCATCCGCAGCTCTGCCCACGGAGCATGGACATGCCAGTTTTAATGTTTTGTGCTTTTTGTACTATTGTCACATATTTTCAAATGCTTCTGTACTAATATATTGCAATAAACAAATAAGGTGAAACCTAGGTGACAAAGGCAAGGTATTATTAACAAAATGAAACTCTGAGTGGTCACATACTACTATTCCTCATGGCTTCTGAGCGGAGAACATGATGAAAGATTTCTGAACTTTGCTCGAGTAGTTTGTGAGGCCACATGATTTGCACAAGTCTTCGATCTCTTCCTCTGTTAAGTAGCTATAGCCCTGCAGTGCTCTCTGCAATATTCAATCTCAAAACATCAATTTACGTCCCTGTGAAAGATTTTCCGCTATTTTCTTTGAGCCACACGTCTAAGAAGACCTCACATAGTCACTTTTCTCAACACGTAAATTTCCTGTTTTGGTTCTCTCTATCATAGCCAGTTCATGTACGTCAATAAGTGCGTAACCAGTCCGAAGAAACATCACAAAACTAGTGTGGTGAAAAATGGTACAATGGCCAATTACCTCTCTGAAAGGCCTCAAGAGCGTTGGAGTAGATGGGGTGTATCGCAGAAAAGTTGTTCCGACGAAGACTCCGCCGCTTCGTAAGATGCGTGTTATTTCAGCGAACTGAAAGAAATTAGTAGGTAGTATTATTGTAAGTTTAGATATGGATATGTTCAGTTTAAAAATTGATGCAGAAAAGTCGAATGAAAACAAGCTTAAGAGGCATTGTTGTTGGTGTTGATTTGTCTGCTAGTCCTGCTAATTTTCATAATAACTAAAACTAAATCGGCATTTGTTTCTCCATGTTCAGTTAATTAATTGCTTATAAATATGGTTTATACTATCAAGAAGCCATTTCAGGCACCCGGTTAATTCAAGTTGGGTACATGTACATCCTATTCAACTTTTGTATTCTTTGGGGTAAAAAAAAAAAAAAAATCTTTTGTATAAATCATTAAGGGTATCAAACAAGTCAAAACTTCCATATAACTCGGATAATAAGAAATCTGAACTATTTCCGCATGAAGGTTAGATTCCATACATAAACATTTGGATAGAGGGATGAGGATAAAATATCAATTAGAGGTGTTTTTTAGTATATCTATAATTGTTTCTCTTTATATTTTCTTCAGTACAATATCACAGCGGTTATCAGATTCCAACCCTCATGACTGCCATTATTGACCCAGAACAGATACAATCATGTATCTCTACAAGTAGGAAAGCACTACAGATAACAGAATTGAGACTTTATTATGCATTGTTCATGGATCCCAAAGAAATAAAATGGTCTGTCTTGAAGTGAAAGTTGAATTCAGATTGGATCCCATTAAAGTCACCAATATATCGCGCCTTTTATGGCTCTTCTAAAGATTGATAAATAGTGTTGAGTTGTGGCACCTAATTCATCGTTGACACGATAAAAGACCTTATGAAAATAACTCACCTTGGGAATATCAGGCTTATTTTGAGTACATCCTAGCTTTCTATATACTCTAGGACGCAAAATTGACACAAACTCCCGATGTCAATTATACTGAGGTCCACAGCGGCTAAGTAGCCGTATCTCTCACATTAAGAGTGAACCCCTATAAATCCGTGTGGGTTATTTGTTCTTCATTTATTTGATTGTTTTCTGGTTAGGTCGTATTTAGGGCTCAAATCCTAACAAATAGGACTTACAGCATTGGAAGGAGATGGCCAGCAATGCAATGCGGCCCCAGCGTGGACAGCGTCAACCGAACCTGACGAGAAGGGAAGCCTCGAAACATCTGCTCTCACGAGAGCAAGATTACTGCAACATTATATAGAGTTAGCACAAGAACATCTTTACACCATTTTATTCCTAGTTCTTTTGATTTATTCAAGCAACTGATTTTTTTACCTGTTTAATAGCGTGCCATCTTTCTTTATGAAGTCGTAACACTGGCGGAGCATATTTTCGGAAAAGTCTAGCGAGATCACTGCAGAATAGGTCTCAGATTTCGCGAACTTTCGGGAGAATAAGCCACTCCCGCAGCTAACATCTACCAAAAGACCGCCTTGAACGGGTTCAAAGTATTCCTGTGCCATTTTGAACTGTATCGAAACATAAATTAAAATGAACGGGATAATAAGACAGGGCATAAAGTCAGGCTTAAAAAGGCTGAATGAAGCATAGTTACCTCTTCATCGGGACCCGGAAAGCCACTCTGGCTAAAACTCTGACGCCAACCTCTTTCGTATAAGAATGAGACAAGCGGGCTCCTATTGTATCAAAAAAGGAAAAAAAAATTTACTTTACTTCAAAGTTCAAACAATATTTTTTTTTATCAAACAAAGCACACGGGCGCAAATCTTAACGTGTCAACTTTTCGCTGATTTGAAAGCCCATTCTTAGGCTCGAAATGATCATTTACATGGCTACAAATGTTTCGAAAAAGAAAAACAAACTTCACTCCAAACAACAACCTTCTATCAAACAAAGCACACAGACACAAATCTTAAGGTGTCAACAGTTCACTGATTCGCGAGTCCATTCTTAGGCTCGGAATGAATATCTACATGGCTAAAAAATGCAGTTTTAGCAATAAATCCCGTTCTGGAACATAACTTTGCCTCATAAAGGTAATGATGAAATCGGTTTTCAACTCAAAAGTAGAAATGAAATGAATACCTGAAAAGCTCGGTTCTAACTGGTTTGACCTCCTTATAGTCTCTCAACCCAGCTGTTACGGTCAAATCTAAATAAATGTCTTTGCTTGAATACGACTTGTTGCATATTTTGCACTTGAATCCAGACCTATATATCGCTTCTCTACATGTTTTGTACACGTAACTTGTTTCAATCACCAGTAGAGATTGATTAATAAAAATCCGATACTTCACAATTCCGTCCAAAGAAACTTACAGATTGAGACCCGAAGGTCCTTTTCGGATCAACGGTTCGTAACATATGGCGCAAGAAAAAACATCAGCGGTCTCCGATCTCCTAATTTCCTCGGATTTAAAATCCTGCAAAAAAAAAAAAAAAAAAAAAGTATAGCTTTTTTCCATTTGAGACCGTTTGGGAAAGCAATAAAATTACAGGTTGTAGAGAAGTAGCCGGAGAGCTCGTAGCTCTAGCGCCGTAGAATTTTCGCCGGTGCTGGGACCGGAAATTGGAACTGCGACGAAGGCTTGAAGGTGTTGTGGATATGAATGGTTTGTGTAGAGACGGTTGAAGCTGAAGAGACGAAGAAGCCATGGAAATGCAAGTGTTTGCGAGTGGGTTTGGAGGGAGATTTTTGTTGAGGGAAAGGGCTTTGTTGTTTTTCCTCGATGAGGTGTGGAATTTGGCGGGTCATAATTGATTCTACGTTGCGTCAATGTAAACCTCAAAATATTCAAAGAGTTCTTTATATATGTTCTAGCCGCTTGATGGTATCAAGGATAGATATAAATAATTTAAGCCTCGGAATATTCAATTTCGGATCCAAATAATTTAGGAAAAATTGTATAAAATACCAATTTGAAATAAGGTGGCAATATCGGCCAAAATTACATAGTAAGTGACACTATTGGCCAAGATTACATAACTTTTAGAATAAATCCTAGGGGACATGCATTTCTGCATCTCATGGGAGCTTGAACCCATGACCTCTCCGTCGAGGTGTGTGTGAGATTACCGCTAGACCAAGTTAGCTACCACAAATACCAATTTGAAACTTATTCATTAACAAAGTAGTCAAAGTTTCAACTTTTCAGCAAAGTTGCCAAACTTACGTTTTCAAATTTTTTTACAGTCAAGATTAAATTTTTTGACGGTTATTATAAGTAATTTATCACTTTAAAAAAAATAATATTTGGGTCAAAAAGTTTTTTGAAATCAGATTGCTTCCAATACACATATTAAGTGTATCTGTTGGCACACTTTGAGCATCAATTTATCATTCAATATTATATTGATTTTGGCGTATAAATATTCTATCTTATACCCGTCGTAACGAGGAATAAGAAAACGCTGGAATTAACCAATTCCGATGAGTGGCCGCACTCAAATCTTAGCCACAAATCAACCATTCTATTGTAACTAATTACAATATTTCCAACAGTCCCCCACATGAATGAAATTGTGCGACGATAATAAAAAGACACGACTCAATGAGGTGATAGATTCTGCGATCAATACCAGTGTAGGATAGGTAGACAGAGCCTTTGAACCTTCCCTCAGAAAGATTTGTTATCTTTACTGACTACTCAATAGACACGATGTCCTTGAACTGTTAATCGTTTTGTATAAACGATAAACATATCCCCCACTGATATCTACCTGACACAGGTTCTGTTCTCATGGTTATGTTCTTTTGGCCCTGAACATTCGCCTGGTCTTGCGAGAGTTTCTAAAGAATTAAGCCCAATCAATTCTCTTTTGAAGCGGCCACACTTCTCTCTCACATATGTGATTCTTTTATCTACGAGTAATCCCGCATTACTCATTCGGAATCTCAGATATCCGATTTCATAGAATCATTAAAAACTCAAAGTTTAACCTCGTACGGGTATCACTGTTTAATATAGGAATAAGACTAGGTGTTTTCTCCCATAGTGACCTCACATAGCCTTTGACAATTAGGTTGTCCCTTTGAACCAAGATCTTGGGATCTCCAGTCATCGTGGTTGGGTTTCCTTTGTCTTGGCTTTATTTGCCATGGGCTTTAGCCACATTCCTTTAGATGTCTTCTCTACTTGGTCCTTATTTAACCCTTTGGTTAGCGGATCCGAAATATTCTCTTTGGACCTAACATAGTCAATACTAATGACTCCAGACGAGAGAAGTTGTCTAATGGTATTATGTCGTCAACGGACATGTCTAGACTTACCATTGTACATCACATTATGTGCCCTACCAATAGCTGATTAGTTATCACAATATACACATATTGCAGGCAT